>NW_024081729.1:268438-577350 GCF_003009895.1 Hyaena hyaena
TCTCTCCTAGAAATAATTAAAAAAAAAATAAATGAAATAAAATAAAATGAAGGTTCCTAGTGAAATCTTTTCAGTTGAAAATGTCTGTATATAAGTGTAAAATGAAAGGGAAAAAATACAGAGTCTAAGAACATTAAAAATTCTTTATTTTGGGGTTATTTTTACCTTGTATGGGATTATTTTGTACCTTGTATAAGATTTTTTTTTTTTTTAATTTTTATTTATTTCTAGGAGAGAGAGAGAGACAGCATGAGCAGGGGAGGGTCAGAGAGAGAGGGAGTCACAGACTGAAACAGGCTCCAGGCTCTGAGCTGGCAGTCAGCACAGAGCCCGACGCGGGGCTTGAACCCACGAACCGCGAGATCATGACCCAAGCGAAAGTCGGACGCTTAACCGACTAAGCCACCCAGGCGCCCCATTGTATAAGATTTTTAAAAAATGTTTATTTATTTTGAGAGAGAGAGAGAGAACACAAGTGGGGAAGGGGCAGAGAGAGAAAGAGTGAGAGAGATAAAACCTCAGGCAGGGTCTGCACTGTCAGTACAGAGCCTGATGCGGGGCTTGATCCCATGAACTGTGAGATAATGACCTGAGCCAAAATCAAGAGTAGGACACTTAACTGACTGATTACCCAGGTACCCCTGCTGTGTATAAGATTTTGAGGTGCTTTGGCATAGATGGGGCGTTTGTTTGAGTAGTTTGTAACAGGTAATACTGGCTATTGGGGAGAATAATTTTTGGTTTTGCTTTGTTGTTGTTATTGTTTTTTTCCCCCTGCAATTTGACTCGTTGTGTAACGTTAGATACAGTTTCCTGAGTTAGGTACTAAAAGGGTTCTGTATACAATTTCCAATATGTATGTGGGAATTTTTCCACACCAGAGGGCAATTTTTGGACATCAGCAGGGTATTCTACAATTTAACTCTTTTCTAATGCTATAACCTGGAAATTGCATTAGATCCCACATGTTAAGGGCTCAGTTCTACAAGACTGTCTCTCTTTAGACGGCATTTGTAAGTGTGGGTTGTCACCTGTGATTCTTACCAACTGGGTATAGATTGGAGGTTCCAATGACCCCCACCTTGTATTTAATTAATTTGCTAGAGTGATTCAACAGAACTCAAGGAACATTTAATTACTAGATTACTGGTTTGTTACAAAAAGACATAGCTCAGGAACAACCAGATGGAAGAGAGCACAGGGTAAGATATGTGGCAAGGGCTTGAATCTTCCATGCTGTCTTTGTGTGCCACTCTCTCTGAGTCTGCCATGTGTTCATCAACCTGAAAGCTCACCAGACCCCCCTCCTATTGAGTTTTTATGGAGATTTTGTTCCACAGCTATGATTGAATAAGTCGTTTGCCTTTGGCAGTTGATTCTACCTCCAGCCGCTTTTCCCTTCCCAGAGGTGCGGGGGTGGGACTAAAAGATCTAATCCTCTAATTATGGTTGTTTCTCCTGACAACCATCCCCATCCCTAGGTGCTTTCCAAAAGTCAGCTCACTTATATCAACCCAGTTGTGGTGACAATGGGCTTGTTTTAAATAAGATCCCCAGGGCACCTAGGTGGTTCAGTTGATTAAGCTTCTGACTTTGGCTCAGGTCATGATCTCACATTTCGTGGATTCCCATATTGGGCTCTGTGCTGACAGCTCAGAGCCTGGAGCCTGCTTCAGATTCTGTGACTCCCTCTCTCTCTGACCCTCCCCTGCTTGTGCTTTGTCTCTCTCTGTCTCTCCAAAATAAATAAATGTTAAAAAATAAAAAACCTTTAAGTAAGATACCCATTTCACCTTTATGGTTCTGAAGTGTTTTCAGGAACTGAAGACAAGAAACCAAATATTATAACATAAAACCCCCACATAGATCAATGAAAGAGCATAGAGAGCCGGAAACACACCCATGCCTATAGGGTCAGCTTATCTATGACACATGAGGCAAGAATATGCAACGGAGAAAAGGCTATTAAAGTCTCTTCAAAAATTGTGTTGGGAAAACTGGACAGCTATATACAAAAGAGTGAAACTGGACCAGTCTTAAACCATACACAAAAATGAACTCAAAATGGATTAAAGGCCTGACTGTGAGACCTGAAAGCAGAAAATTCCTAAAAGAAAACATAGAACTCTGTTGGACACCAATCTTAGCAGCATATTTATGCATATAACTCCTAAGGCAAGTGAAGCACAAGCAAAAGTAAACTATTGGGACCACACCAAAATAAAAAGTTATGCACAACAAAGGAAACCATCAACAAAGCAAAGAGGCAATCTACTGAATGGGAGAAGATATTGCAAATGACAGGTTCATATCCAAAATATATTAAAAAAAAAAAACTTAATACCAAAAAACGCCAGTTCAATTAAAAAATGCATAGACATTTTTCCAAAGAAGACATACAGATGATCAACAGACCCATCAAGAGATACTCAGTATCACTACTCATCAGGGAAATGCACATCAAAACCACACTAAGATATCACCTCACACCATTCAGAATGGCTAGGATCAAAAAGATAAGAAATAACAAATATTAGTGAGGGTATACATACAGAAAAGAGAACCCGTGTGCACTGTTGGTGGGAATGTAAATTGGCACAGCTACTGTGGAAAACATCATGGAGGTTTGCTCAAAAAATTAAAAATATAAATACTATATGGTTTGGTATCTGATATTAATTTGGGGATATTTTCAGTCGTTAGTGTTTTAATATTCTTCTGTTCCTTTCTATCTTTCTTTTTTTTTTCTTTTTTCTTTTTTTTAATTTTTTTTTTTACAAATAGTTTATTGTCAAATTAGTTTCCTTTTTTTAATTTTTTTAATTTTTTTAATTTTTTTAATTTTTTATTTTATTATTTTTTTTTAATTTTTTTTTTTTTTACAAATAGTTTATTGTCAAATTAGTTTCCCTTTTCTATCTTTCTGATCCTTTCAATATTCCTGTGGGGGTATGTTACACCTTTTATAGTATTCCCACAGTTCTTGAATATTCTGTTCTCATTTTTTTTGTGGTTTTTTTTTTTTTCCTTTTTAGATTTCTTTTTGCTTTTCAGTTTTAGAAGTTTCCTTGGACATATCCTCAAGCTCAGGGATTTTTTGCTCAATTGTGTCTGGCCTGCTAATGACACTTTCAAAGGCATTCTTTATTTCTGTTACATTGCTTTTGATCTCTGGCATTCCTTTCAATTTTTTAATTTTTATTTTTTAAAGACTATTTTCTTTAAGATTTTTTATTTTTAAGTAATCTGTACGCCCAACATGAGGCTTAAACTCACAATTCCAAGATCAAGAGTCATATACTCTACATTGACTGAGCCAACCAGGTGTCCCAAAGACTTTTTTAGAGAACTTTTATGTTTAAAGCAAAAATTTTTTTATTAGTTTTTAATTTAAATTACAATATAGTTAGCATACAGTGTTATACTAGTTATAATTAGTGTATTAGTTATATTATGTGTACAAGATAGTGAATCAACAATTCTATATATCATTACTCAGAGCTCATCATCACAAGTGTACTCTTAATCCCTGTTACCTATTTTACCCATACTCTCACCCATCTCCCCTCTGATATGCTTTATTTTGTTTTGTTTTGTCTTGTCTTGTTTTATTTTATTTATTAAGTAGGCTTCATGCTCAGTGCAGAGCCCAACGCAGGGCTTGAACTTGCAATCCTGAGATCAAGACTAGAGCTGATATCAAGAGTTGGACACTTAACTGACTGAGCCACCCAGGTGCCCCTGATATACTTTATTTTAAATGAGTAGCCTCTTAAAGTTATTTTTTTTCAACAAGAATATTTTTTACTTGAAGCATACTTTAAAATACATGGCTCTAAAAGATACATATCCAAGAAAAATAGAATAATATTCTCTTCAAGTACATCCAGAAGAATCCTCTGGCTAAACCACGTAAAAAGACATATAACAAATAAAACAATTTTTAAAAAACTGAAATCATACCAAGTATATTTTCCAACCACAGTGGTACAAAACTAAAGATCAACAACGAAACAAACCTGAAAAATTTACAATGTATTTCTTCTTCTTTTTTTTAATGTTTATTTATTTTTGAGAGAGAGAGAGAGAGAAAGACAGAGTGTGAGTGGAGGAGAGAGGAGCACAGAGAGAGGGAGACAGAATCTGAAGCAGACTCCAGGCTCTGAGCTGTCAGCACAGAGTCCAATGCGGGGCTTGAACCCATAAACTGCGAGATCATGACCTGAGCCAAAGTCGGGTGCTTAATCGACTGAGCCACCTAGATACCCCCAAAATCTACAATGTAACAATTAAATTTTAATATGTAAATATTAACACGCTTCTGCACAAGCAATTGACCCAATACGAAATCAAATGGCAAATCAAAATATGTCTCAAAACAAAAGAAAAAATCACAACATTCCAAAATGTATAGGATGTAGCAAAAGCAGATGAGTGAATTTTATGCTATAAATGCTTGTATTAAGAAAAAAAGTTGAAGTAAACAAGTTAACATTACACCACAAGGAACTAGGAAAAGAAGAAACTTAGCTGAAATTTAGTAGAGGAAGGAAATAACAAAGAAAAATCAGAAATACATAGACAAGAATAACTAATAACATTGAAAGTAATGACCAGTTTTTCCAAAAAAATGAACAAAATTGGCAATTTTCTTAACTACATTAGCTAAGAAGAAAGAAGACTCAAAAACCAAAATGAGAAATGGAAGAGAAAACAATACAACAAATAACCACAAAAATATATAGTGTGATAACAGATCACTATAAACAATTATAAACTAAAAAATCAGATAACTTAGAAGAAAAAACCCAGATAATTCCTAAAAATGCACAAGTTACCAAGATTGAATCATGAATCTTGAATCCAAGAGGTGGAGTCTTCTTAGACCAATAACAAAAATGAAGGTTGAATTAGGAATCAAAAATCTCCCAGCACAGAAAAGCTTAGGACCACATGCTTTCATTGGTGAAATCTACCAGTCATTAAAAAAAATTATCACAATCTTTATCAAAATCTTATGAATAATGGAATAGCGGGAACGCATTCAAAATCATTCCAGGAGGCCAGTACTACCCTGTACCAAAGCAGGATAAAAACAATACAAGAACAAAAGAGTCTGGTTTGTTCAATGTAAATATTGCTACTGGATTTTCTATTCTTTTGACACCCATTTGCATGACAGATGTTTCTCCACCCGCTTACTTTTAATCTGCAGATGTCTTTAGGTCTAAAATGAGTCACTTGCAGGCTTAAAGCAAAATTGACCGGAAATGCTTTTGTGCTAGTTTCAGCCTCTTGATTACCACTGTTGATGGACTGGTCCTTGTGGTTCTTATTATGACTTCCAGCAGGAAACTTTGAAAAACAACAAGTTTTATTACTCATGGGTCCTGAAGGGTATATAGCATACCTGGGGCCACATAGTGATGTCATGGGTAGAGAAAGAGAGCGTGTAGGCTTGGGGTTCTGCTGTTTTGGGGGTCTATGGGTAGAGGCCTTGGGTTTCACAAGTTCACTCTTGATTGGTGAATTTATAAGAGTGGAATTTAAAGCACAGGGAAAGGTCAGGTATCTAAATCAACCAAGATCTCTAAAGCAAAGGAGCCCTGTGCGGGAGGTGATGGCCTGGCTCTTGATCTAGTCATTTGGCTGGCAGTGTGTTTTTCCAAGGTAGCTGTCTTTGCAGTGGAATTGTAGTCAGGTGTTTGCATTACAACAAAGAAAGAAACAGCTATCAGGATTTACACTGTAGAAAGATGACGGAGATTTCCCATATGCACTTCACCCCTTTCCATGCTAAGACTCTCCCATTATTATGTCACTTACCAGAATGGTAAATATATATATATATATATATATATATATATTTAAGTTTATTTATTTATTTATTTTGAGAGAAAGAGTGAGCGTGGGCAGGGTCAGGAGCAGAGAGAGAGATTGAAAGAGAGAGAGAGAGAGAGAGAGAGAGAGAGAAAGAGAAAGCCAAGCAGGCTCCACGTGCTATCAATGAGGGGCTGGATCTCATGAACTCATGACCTGAGTGCTTACCTGACTGGGCCACCCAGGTGCCCAGAATGGTACATTTTTAAACCAAGGATAAACCTACCTTGACTTTTCATCACCCAAGGTCCATAGTTTACCTTAGGATTCTCTGTTGGTGTTGTATATTCTACAGTTTTAGACAAATGTATAATGATATCTGTCCATCATTATAATATTATACAGAGTATTTTCTCTCTCTAAAAATCCTCTCAGCTTTGTCCGGCATTTCTTTTTGGTTGTTCCTGGGAGTTTCCATCTGTCTCCTTATAGTGCCCACCTATTCTTTCATGTTATCTGCTTTTTCCCTTAGAGGCCTTAGAGCATATTAATCATACTTTTTTTTAAAATTACTGGTCTGATTATTCCAACAACCCTGCCATATGTGAGTCTGGTTCTATTGCCTGATTTGTGTTTTCAAACTATGCGTTGTTTTTTTTTAATTGTTTCTAATTTTTATTTTTTTAAATTTTTTTTATTTTATTATTATTTTTTTAATGTTTTTTTATTTATTTCTAGGAGAGAGAGAGACAGCGTGAGCAGGGGAGGGTCAGAGAGAGAGGGAGTCACAGACTGAAACAGGCTCCAGGCTCTGAGCTGGCAGTCAGCACAGAGCCCGACGCGGGGCTCGAACCCACAAACCGCGAGATCATGACCTAAGCGAAAGTCGGACGCTTAACCGACTAAGCCACCCAGGCGCCCCTCTAATTTTTATTTTTAAAATGTTAAGCAGATAACTCCTTTGAAGACTTTCCATTTTCTTTTTCTTCTTTTTTTTTTTGTTTGTCTCTATTTATTCTTTTTTTCTTAAATAATTGTCAAGTTGGTTTCCATAGAACACCCAGTGCTCATCTCAGCAAGTGCCCTCCTCCATGCCCATCACCCACTTTCCCCTCTCCCCCACCCCCATCAGCCCTTGTTTGTTCTCAGCATTCAAGAGTCTCTCATGGTTTGCCTCCCTCCCTCTCCACAACTATTTTCCCCCTTCTTCTCCCGCATGGTCCTCCATTAAGTTCCTCCTAATCCATCTATATGGGCAAACATATGGTATCTGTCCTTCTCTGCCTGACTTATTTTGCGCAGCATAACACCCTCAAGTTCCATCCATGTTGCTACAAATGGACAGATTCCATTCTTTCTCATTGCCATGTAGTATTCCATTATATAGATAAACCACATCTTCTTGATCAATTTGTCAGTTGATGGACACTTAGGCTCTTTTCATGTCAAACTATGTGTTATGTCTTTTAGTATGTCTTGTAATTTTTTGTGAAAGGTGGACATGATGTACTGGGTAAAGGGAGCTCTGATAAATAAGTTTTTAGTGGTGAGGTGGTGAAGGTGTGAGGGAGGTGAAGCGATTTTTGGTCCTATGAGTGACTCTCAGTCCTTTAGAGAGCCCTTGCTATGGGACTGTGAACTTCAAAAGTGCTTCTTAGTCCTCCCTTCAAGTTGGATAGATGGTTAGAATGGGCTGGAGCTGGGTATGTTCCTTATCCCAATTCGGTTAGGTTCTGATAAAACCTCAATAGATTAGGCTGTGGTAAAATAGTTTTTCTTGAGGGCAGGCCTTGTTAAGAAGAACTGAATGCTCTGTTATATTTCAAAATGATTCCTTTTCTTCTTATTTTGCTGGAAGTCTGATATTTATTATGGGAACTTGATTTAGCTCCCAGAGGTAAAATCCAGTGTGGAGATCTCTTTATGACTTTATTCCTCATCCTGATTTCACTGTTATAATAAGATAGCCCTGTAAAACTAGTAAGCTCTGGGTTTTGAAACAATGTCATCCCAAGTAGTTTTATTAAAATTAAATTTAAGCAGAAATATACTTGGTTGATATAAGGAAATTTATTATAGCTGTGGTTTCTGTGTTTGTGTTTCTCTCTTCAGTACTTGGACCATGAGACTGTTTCAGCCACATTCATTGACAGCAGTGGACAGTTTGTTTCCTCCCAGATGACAAGAATTAGCCGGAATCCTTACTGTGGCTATGAGCATCAGACTCTGTCCAGCCGGGAGCGCATGGAGGAGGACTCCTTGCTGGCTGCCTTACAGTGGCAGCTGCCTGAAGTGGGTCCAGTCCCCTTTTTGAAGAGCACTGACCCTTCTTCTAGCTACTTTGTTATCATGAACTCCGCAGCCTTCTTCATGGTGGGAAGCCAGCTTGAAGTGCTAGTTCATGTGCAGGATTTTCAAAGAAAGCCCAAGAAATACGGTGGAGACTACCTACAGGCCAGAATCCACTCCCCTAAGCTGCAGGCAGGGGCTGTGGGCAGAGTGGTAGACTATCAGAATGGGTTTTACAAGGTCTTCTTTACTCTGCTCTGGCCCGGCAAAGTTAAAGTGTCCATATCTCTGGTCCACCCCGCTGAGGGGATCAGAGTTCTTCAGCATCTGCAGGAAGAGAAACCACACAGGGTCTATTTCAAGAGTCTCTTCCGTTCAGGAAGAATTTCTGAAACCACTGAGTGCAATGTGTGTCTTCCTGGGAATCTGCCCCTGTGTAACTTCACAGATCTCTATACTGGAGAACCCTGGTTCTGCTTCAAACCAAAGAAGCTCCCTTGCAGTAGCAGAATTAACCATTTCAAAGGTGGATATCTGAAGGGCCTCCTAACTGCTGCAGAGACTGCTTTCTTCCAGAGGTATGTGTTCCTTGTTCTAGGGGGTAATTTTAAGGTCCTTTTCCACTGTTTTTTCTCCCCAACTAGGCAACACCATCCCATTTCAGAGACTTTCTTGTTTTGGTTATTTGCTTCATATATCTCTCTGAAGTTGACCCTATTTGGGAGAGGTAGCGAATAGGAAAATAAACACATATTTCTATTTTGTGAATAGTTTTTATTTATTTAAAAATAATTTTAGATATTTTTAATGTTTTATTTATTTTTTTTTGAGAGAGAGAGAGAGACAGCGTGAGCAGGGAAGGGTCAGAGACAGAGGGAGACACAGAATCTGAAGCAGGCTCCAGGCTCTGAGCTGGCTGTCAGCACAGAGCCCGATGAGGGGCTGGAACCCACAAACCATGAGATCGTGACCTGAGCCAAAGTTGGACGCTTAACTGACTGAGGCGTCCAGGCTCCCCCAAATATTTTTAGATTTAAAAATTTTTTTAAAGCAATCTGTACACCCAACCTGGGGCTTGAACTCACAGCCCCAAGATCCAGAGTTGCATGCTCTAGTAACTGAACCAGCCAGGTGTCCCCTTGTGAGTAGATTTTAGAAAGTGAAGTTTGGAGCTTATTCCAGTTTTCAAATTAAAGACCTTTTACTTTCAGATTTATGTTTCACTTCAGAACTACATAGCATATCTATAGCTGTATAAGAAAGACCACTTATTCATAGAACAGATGAAAAACATCACAGAAGAACAAGGTGGCTAGAGGTCTTATAGTCAGGATACTGTTTGAGCTTCGTCTAATAAACTAAAAAAAAATTTAGGAGCACCTGGTGGCTCAGTTAGTTAAACAGCCTACTCTTGGTTTTGGCTCAGGTCATGACCTCATGGTTTGTGAGATCGAGCCCTGCTTTGGACTCTGTGCTGACAGCGCAGAACCTGCTTGGGATTCCATCTTTCCTGTCTCTCCCCTGCTTGGGCTCTCTCTCTCTCTCTCAAAATATATAAATAAACTTTAAAAACAATTTTAAGTGACATTATCAGTTGTTAAAATTATATATTGATAGGAAAAAGACTGTGAATATGATAACAGTGCTGGGTTGACTTAATGATAAACATGGAAAGCCAGGAATATGACAGCAAACTGTATTTTTCAAATTAATAGTTGTGGAAATTTTTGCATTTTTGTGTACAAATTTCTGTTTTGCAACATAAGTGTGAAATTTTTTCAGCATAATGATCAATATGTGGAATAGTGTGCAGAATGGAATGTATGGGATCATTATGGATCAACATTTCATACAGTTCTGAAGTAAAATAGCATGACTAAGGAAAAAAAGTTATGAAAGCTGTATGGTCAAAAAGTCCAATTATTTGACAGGATGTAAAAATGTCTCTTTTTTAAAAAATTGAAATACTTAGGGGCGCCTGGGTGGCTTAGTCGGTTAAGCATCCGACTTTCGCTTAGGTCATGATCTCGCGGTTCGTGGGTGCGAGCCCCGCGTCGGGCTCTGTGCTGACTGCCAGCTCAGAGCCTGGAGCCTGTTTCAGTCTGTGACTCCCTCTCTCTCTGACCCTCCCCTGCTCACGCTGTCTCTCTCCTCTCTCTCCTAGAAATAAATAAAACATTAAAAAAAAAATTAAAAAAAAATTGAAATACTTAAAAATACTCCCTGGTGAAGAGGTAGTTTTGTTGAGCACCTCTGGGCAACTGTAAAAAATTTTGTTTTATGTCCACTCCTTACTCAGTGAGGGAAAAGTCCTACTATAACGTATGTAGGAGCTTCTCAAACAAAGCTTTGATTTTTCACTTCTGGCGTCCGCTGTTGGTCAATCAGTTTTAAATACTATTTGGTGAACTGATGCCATGCTGTTAGGTGGCCAGCAGAGGAAGCACTACTCAATGTATTACTGTACTGTTCTTCAGAAGACTGTCCAGTTTTTTTGTGTGGCTGAGTATACAAAGACTTTAGCTTCAGTTTTATTCCTGGGTTCAATTTCAGACATGCTATTTATCAGTGATGGTGAGCAGATGATTTCAGTTCTGTGTACTTTTAGCCGATGTGTGAAGGCTGCTCAGTTTCTCCAGGTTTAGAGTTGTGTTGTCAGTCCACTTAGTGGCTTAGCAAAAAAGAGGAAGTACAGCTAATAACTTACTGAAATGCCATGTGGAAAAAAGTGGGAGAAAAACTAAAATTTAAGAATTTAAATGGCAGAGCCAGACACGGGACTCGAACTCATGAAGAGATGATGATCTGAGCTGAAACCAAGAGACGGACACTAAACCGACTGAGCTACCCAGACACTCCCTCTCGCGTGTTTTTCGCAACATTAAGGATTTGATGCCACTGCTTTGTAGGATGGCCCTTAATTTGGATTTGCTGCTTTGTTGTTTCTACATGACCAGATTGAGATTAAACATTTTTATAGGAAAATTACAAAGGACAAATTTTCTTCTTTTCCTTATCTTAAAGCTTTCTCATGAAAGCAGTTTATTTGTGCTGTTTTAAAAGTCATGTTCTCTCCGAAATGTAACTTATATAAGCTATTTTCTAACATACTGTCAACCTATTAAAGCCACAGGAGTAGGGGCGCCAGCCACGTGCACAGTCAAAAATCTGCTATAACTTTTGACTTCCCAAAGACTTAACTACTAACATCCTACCATTGGCTGGAACCTTTACTGATAAAATTAGTTGATTAACACATATTTTGTATGCGGTATGTATTATATATACTGTATTCTTATAGTAAAGTAGGCTAGAGAAAAGAAAATGTTAAGAAAATCATTAGGAACAGAAAATACATTTATGGGACTGTACTGTATTTATTGAAAAAATCCATGTGTAAGTGAAGCTGCACAATTCAAAGCCATGTTGTTCAAGGTCAGCTACACTGCCTTCCTTGTTTCTTGTCTCTCCATTAGAATGTCATTTCCCTGAAGGAGGAGACACTGTGTGTCTTGTTTACTGTTACACCCCTGACATCTAGGACGGTGCCGGGGCCATAGTAGAAGCTCAAGAATTATTCTTTTAATTTATTTAAAAAAATTAATTCCAGTGTGGTTAACATACAGTGTTATATCAGTTTCAGGTGTATGATATTGATTGTGATTCGGCAATTCCATATATTACTCAGCGCTAATCAATAGAAGTGTACCCTTAATCTTCTTTACCTATTTCACGCATCTCCCTGACCACCTCCCCCCATCTGTTTGTTCTCCATAAGTTTTTTATACTTTCTGTTTTTTAGTCTCTCTCTTTTTTTCCTTTGTTCATTTGGAAGCTTAAGAATTATTTAAGAGCAGGGGTTCCTGGGTGGCTCAGTTGGTTAAGCGTCCGACTTCGGCTCAGGTCATGATCCCATGGTTTGTGGGTTCGAGCCCCACGTCGGGCTCTGTGCTGACAGCTCAGAGCCTGGAGCCTGCTTTGGATTCTGTGTCTCCCTCTCTCTCTGCCCCTCCCCCACTCATGCTCTGTTTCTCTCTGTCTCAAAAATAAACAAACATAAAAAAAATAAAAAGAATTATTTAAGAACATACTTCTTTTGAATTAATTTTTGATAAAACAAAATATTGTGATTCAAGTTCACATATCAAGAATTTGGAAAGTTAGCATTTTATTTTTTTTGTTTGTTTTTGATCTAAATGTAAGAAGTAATTGTTGTGACCCAATTTCTTGCATAGTTACACCAAATTTCTAGTACTTTACCCCTGGACTCCACTCTCTCCCACTTTTTCACACAGCCTTCTATCTAATATTGTCCAGGCATGGACTCTAGCCCAGGGCCTGTGCTAAGTGCTGGAGACAAAAGGTGAGTGAGACTGTCTGTGTTGCCAAGGAGCATATGTTTTAAAAAGAGACACTACAGAGCCATAGCAATGGTGAACAAAGTACCAAAAGAGCACATATCTGTGGACAAGTGTCTCCTGTAGGACTCATCTGTTCTGGGCAAGACCTGAGGAATCTGACATAGATTTGTAGCCTGAAAGTTAGATAGTAACAGAATGGACATTCTCACTAGTGTGGGCCACTTTCTGAGTCCAAGGGGAATAAGGAATTCAAACCAGAATTTGTCATTTTGAAGCTTATACTCTCAGGACTATGCAGTGAAAAATTAAAAACCTATTTAATTTCTATTCACTCTATATATCCTCATAACCTGCTTATTTTAAGGGACCTAGTTCATTAACTAATTGTATGGAGTACCATTTATAAGAATATTTCATCTTAAGCTTCTGTGAAATCTTATTTTTTTATTTGCAAATGAAAACACATATTAGAAAATAAATGTTCTTTTTTTTTTAATATTTTTATTTATTTCTAGGAGAGAGAGAGAGAGAGAGACAGCGTGAGCAGGGGAGGGTCAGAGAGAGAGGGAGACACAGACTCTGAAACAGGCTCCAGGCTCTGAGCTGGCAGTCAGCACAGAGCCCGACGCGGGGCTCGAACCCACGAACCGCGAGATCATGACCCAAGTGGAAGTTGGACGCTTAACCGACTAAGCCACCCAGGCGCCCCAGAAAATAAATGTTCTTGAATCTAAGCTTATATTCTTCTTATTCCTTTTAAAGTGGTGTCAATATCAAAATGCCAATCAACTCCAGTGGACCTGACTGGGTGACTGTGATTCCCAGGAGAATGAAAGGTAAAAAGAATGAGCTTGAGGATTTGTTGTTTTTCTTGCTAAATGGGTTGAGGCTCTGTGGTTTCACTAATGTCATGAAAACTTCTTTCCTCCTTTTAACATGCAATGGATACTTCTGGGCACAATTGAAAATAGTAAAAGAGCTTTCTAATTAAAATAAATCAGACCTTATGTGCACAGTCTTGGGCTTGGCTATTTATACTCTTGTGAAAGCCATCTTCTTCCCCCTCCTCCCTCTATGGTTGGCTCCTATAGAGCCTTCAGTGCCATATGGTCCGTTATAGTAGCTACTAGCCACACGTGGCTATTTAAATGTAAATTAATTACAATTAACTAAAATTAAAATTTTAATTCTTTTTTTAAACAATTTTTTAATGTTTATTTCCGAGAGACAGAGATAGAGCATGAGCAGAAGGGCAGAGAGAGAAGGAGACACAGAATCCAAGCAGGGTCCAGGCTCTGAGCTGTCAGCACAGAGCCCAACATGAGGCTCGAACTCACAACTGTGAAATCATGACCTGAGCTGAAGTCTGACACTTAACTGACTGAGCCACGCAGGCGCCCCTAAAATTTAATTCTTAAGCCACACATCCTCCAGAGCAGTGCGTGGCTGGTGGCTGCCATGTTGGACAGCATGTTATATGGAATGTAGTTATCCATCATTGCAGAAGTTCTGTTGGATATCACTACTCCAGAGTTATTAAAGAAATGCATGTAAAATTGGCAAGGATTTTTTTTTTTAAATCAAAATCACGTTAGTGAGCTGCCGTTTTCTCAAATTGTGATCTCTGCATTAACAGCATCAGCTAGAATTGCAGATTCTCAGGTCTTATCTCAGGCTACTGAATCAGAAACTCTGGGGAGTGGGGCCCAGCAATCTGTGTTTTAGCAAACCTTCTAGATGATTTTGATCCACTGGCATAGGTATTGTTAAAAGTAAAACATCAAAATTGAGAAGAGTAAATGTACATGTTCTATGTTAGCCATGGTGACTTTTAGAAAGAAAGGATAACTATTATTAAGGAAACTTATGCGGATGGCAAGGTCCTTTTAGCTGTTGAAAGCATATATGGACAGTATATATGATAGATATTGCACAGATTGCCACACAGATGCCATAGGGCCTAAGTGTATAATACATAGGAGTCTAGCCAGGGTGAGTATGAGTCATAGGCATGCCTTGTGTGAGTGGTGGGGGAAGAACCGAAGAGCAAGGACAGCCTGTCTGCAGCTCCTGCTGCCTTGTTGTACAGAAATGTGGTCGATCTACAGGGTTTCTTTTTTCCATGAACAAAAATCAGAAGTCTTAATCTTTAAATGTAATATCTCCAGATTTCAAAACATTGGCATCCATCAGCATCCCTCATCATCAGGGAAATACAAATCAAAACCATGCTGAGATACCACCTCACGCCAGTGAGAGTGGCTAAAATGAACAAATCAGAAGACTCTAGATGCTGGTGAGGATGTGGAGAAATGGGCACCCTCCTACACTGCTGGTGGGAATGTAAACTGGTGCAGCCCCTCTGGAAAACAGTGTGGAGGTTCCTCAAAAAATTAACAATAGAACACCCCTATGACCCAGCAATAGCACTGCTAGGAGTTTACCCAAGGGATATAGGAGTGCTGATGCATAGGGGCACATGTACCCCAAGTTCATGGCAGCACTCTCAACAATAGCCAAAACATGGAAAGAGCCTAAGTGTCCATCAATGGATGAATGGATCAAGAAGATGTGACATATTTATACAATGGAATACTACATGGTGATGAGAAAGAATGAAATCTGGCCATTTGTAGCAATATAGATAGAACTAGAGGGTGTTATGCTGAGCGAAATAAGTCAGGCAGAGAAAGACAGATACCATGTGTTTGCACATATAGGTGGATTAGGAGGAAGCTAACGGAGGACCATGCGGGAGAAGAAGGGGAAAAATAGTGGGGGAGAGGGAGGGAGGCAAACCATGAGAGACTCTGAATGCTGAGAACAAACTGAGGGCTGATGGGGGAGGGGGAGGGGGAAAGGGGGTTGATGGGCATGGAGGAGGGCACTTGTTGGGATGAGCATTGGGTGTTACATGGAAACCAACTTGACAATAAACAATTTAAGAAAAAAAAAACATTGGCATCCAATTGCACACATTTAAAATATTGTGTGGGCTAAATAAAATTTGTCTGTGGCCCAGATACAGCCAGGATACTGCCAGTCTGTATCTCTCGTCTCCACTGTCATGTGCCACAAGAAATCCCAGTCTTTTCCTAATGAAAAACTATATTTGATTTACTAAAAGCCAGTGAATTACTAATTTGAAAGGATTCATATATGAAACATCATTAACAGAAATACTCTTATTTGCCTTTATTGACTTGGGACTCGGCTTCCATGTCTATTCCTCCTAATCCTATGCTCCTCATACTCTGTCCTTCTCTGCCTGAGCCCCAGCCTCCTTGCTTGGCTGCCTTGTCTCTGGGTGTCTCGTGAGATGGTCAGTGGGTGGAGCCTTGGATGATTTACCTGCACCTGACAGGTCTCGATGTTCAGCCAAGAAGTGGTTGTGGGTTTGTGATGTATTGTTCTGTTTAGAAAGAAGACAGATTTTGTAACTAGTGAGAATTTTGGTGGTGTTTTAGAGGAAGAAAGGAACTATGAATCAATAGGAGAAGAGCTTGGCTTTGAGAAGACCTCCTCAGAGCAGGCACATTACTGGAAAGAGAAGAGAAGGGCAATGGCTTTACCTAACATCAAAGACACCCCACTTAGGAGAACTTCACTGAAGTTCACTCCTGTAACTAGCAGGGTGCACTCAAAGACCCTAAACCAAGGGCTCACATCCCTCCCCGTCCCTCCCTATCTTCCTCTTTTCATTCCTTTCTTTCTCTTTTTTTAATATATATATATATATATATATATATATATATTTGTTTTCAGAATATTTTAGACTTAAATATGTTACAGAAATAGTATAAAGTTCCTGTATAGCCTACACACAGCTTCCCCTTATGCCAACATCTTATGTAACCACAGAATACTTTCAAAACTTAACATTTTAACATCAGTACAGTATCATTAAACTACGCTGTAGAGTTTATTTGGATTTCATGAGTTTTTCCACTAACGTCCTTTTTCTGTTTCATAATCCCATGCTGAATCCCAGATTGCATTTAGTCACCATGTTTCTTTAGTCTTCCCTCTGTGACATTTTCTTGACCTTTACACTTTGAAGAGCTTTGGTCAGATAGTTTTTAGAATGTTCCTAAATTTGGATTTTTTAATGTTTTATAATGATTGGAAGGAGAGTATGCATTTTTGGAAGAATGGCACAGAAATGCTCTTGTGTCCTTTTAAGGGAGAACATGATGTCAATATGTATGTTAATGATGTTAAATTTGATCACTTGGTTAAAGTGGTGTCTGCCAGGGTTCTCTTCTCTGTATTGTGGGGAGATACTTTGAGACTGTGGTAGACTGAATAATGGCCCCCAAAGATAACCAGATTTTAATCCCTCAAATTTGTGAACATTACTATGTTGGATGGCAAAGGAAATTTTGCTTGCATGATTAAGCTAAGGGTATAGAGATGGGGAGAGATTATCTGGATAATCTGAGTGGGCTCTAAATGCAATCACAAGTGTCCTTTTACAAAGGAGGAGGTGGAACATTTCATACAGAAGCATAAGGCAGTGTGACAGCAGAAGCATAGAGAAATTTGAAGATGCCATGCTGCTGGCTTACCAAATGGAGAAAGAGACCATGAGCCAAAGAATATAGCTGTAGCAGAGGAAAGGGAACAGATTCTTCCCTTGCTCTTCAGGGAGGGCATGGCCTTACTGATACCTTGGTTTTGGCCCAGTGACACTGATTTTGGCTTCTGGCCTCCAAAACTGTAAGAGAACATGTTTGTGTTGTTTTAAGCCACTGAATATGTGGTAATTTGTTATAGTAGCCACAGGAAACTATTGCAAAGTCATCCTGGATATCTCTGTATTACATCAGGATGTAAACTTCCTATTTCTGCTTATACTTCCACCCACTAATTTTAGCATTCAGTAATAGGTCTTGACAGCAGGAATTATTTGGGTGGTATTTAATGGTGACTTTCTAATCTCTCATTTCTAAGACACTTATTAATTGGAATTTTTCTATAAGGAAGAGTTGTCCTTTCTTTCCCATTATTTAATTATGTACTTCCAGACTCATGACTCATGATTATTTATCTCATTCTTTGGATTATTACCCAATTCAGTTGTTATTTATTTTGTTGCTCTAATTGCTCCAGTTTTGGCAATTGGGGATTTTTTTCAGTTTGGCTCCTATGCCCCTTTGATGTACTACCATATATATGTGTGTGTGTGTGTGTACATATTTATATATATTTTTTTTCCTTAAGTACTTCCTTACTCTCTGACACCACAAGATATTTCATGCCCATCTTGTGTATTATTTGCCCTGGACTTGGAAGGGTTCATAGTCTTTCTACTTTTATTATTTTACTTACAAATCCTGTGTTTGGAATGGTTTTATTTCCCTATCAACATTTTTAAAAAGTATTAATTAATTGATCTTCCTGCAAGTTAAAATTATTCTAAGATGCATTTTCAGTCTGTTGAATTGTTTGAGATTACCTGTCTACCCCCATGCATGGGTATTCCAGTCAAAAGCAAAGAAACATAGCTTTTAATTAGATGAAACTACCTCATCAGGGATAAGCATCTGGTTTCTGACAGCCTTTCCCAGTGTAAGAATTGCTGCTGAATTTTCAGTAGCACCTGTACTGTGGTCCCTAGATCTTCATAGCCTGAAAGAAGCCGTGATGGCTTCTAACCTCATCAATAACTAAACCAGAGTTCATATTTTGGGGGGAAGCTTACTTAGAGTTTGGGGTAAAACTAGATTTAATAGCAACAGAATAAACATTAACATCTTTGTAGCCCTTTGCTATTTTCTTTATCTTTTTAAAAATTAAAAATTAATTAATTAATTATATTTTAGAGAGAAGAGAGTCAGTGAGAGAGAGGGCCGGGGGGGGGGGGGGGGGGGGGGAGAGAGAGAAGAGAGGGAATGAGAATCCCAAGCAGGCTCCACACTCAGCACAGAGCCCATTGCAGGACCCAATGGGACTCAAGCCCATGTCCCTGGGACTGTGACCCAAACTGAAATCAAGAGTAGGACTTGCAACTGACTGAGCCACCCAGGCACCCTTTTTCTTCATCTTTTGAGGTGTATCTTACATACAAAAGAGCACATGGATTATAAATATATAGTACAATGGAATTTTACATTTTTATCTGTCTTTGTAGCTGTGGTAGGCAGACTTCTAAGATGACTCCCACTGATCCCTGCCTTTATATAATTCTTTTTCTCATGAGTGTAGGAAAGACTTGTAAATGTGATAGGATGTCAGTCTCATGACTTTAAAAAAAGAGATCCTATCCTGGTTAGATCTGACCTCATTGGATAAGCCCTCAGCAGGGACCAGGTTCTTCTTGAAGAGATAAAAAGTGTGAGAAGGCTTCCATATTAGGGGAATTCTTTGTTGCTGGCTCTAGAGATGGAGAAGGCCATGTGGCAAGAAATGTAGACAGGTTCTGGGAGCTGAAGGGCATTCCCTCACTGACAACCACAAAGAAATAAGAAACTCAGTAGTATCACCACGAGGAACTGAATGTGGCCAGTAATTTGAATGAGGTTGGAAGCAGATTTCTCTCGTTTACAGAAAGGAGCACAATCCTGTCGTCAACCTAATTTCAACCTGTGAGACCCTCAGCAGAGAACCCAGCTCTGTCACGCTCTGGATTCTCAGCAGAGCTATGTGATAATATCTCTTGTTTTTAAGTCACTAAGTTTGTGGTGATTTGTCATGCAACAATAGAAAACTAATAAAATAACGACTACCCACATGAAGACATAGAATGCTTAGAACATATAGACTATTTGCAGCATTCCAGTGTTGCCCTTCACTATTAAAAACTATTAATACTACTACAGTATTGAACTTTCACAACAGCCCTTCAAAATAACTAGTAGTTTACCCGTTTTATAGGTAATGAAAGCAAGGTCCAGAGATTCATTCAGGCATCATTTTAACATCTGCTCTGTGTCTGATGCTAGACTGGACTCTGAGAATACAGCAGATGACTAAGATAAGAGTTTTAAGTGATTTCTAGGGTCTCCTATTGGAGAGGTGTGGGGTCTCCTATTGGAGTCAGACATAAACCAGAACCTCTGACTGGAGTCTAGCTCTTTTTCTGCTTAATATGCCTGGGAGGCGTGGGGGAGGATGTCCTGATGTCTGGGTTTGTTTGCAGTAGTAGAGTTTATCAACTCTCTAGTTTAAATGCATCCAAATGATGGAATGAATGATAAAATAGTGTTTTATGTTGTCCGATGAAAACTATACTAATGAGTTGGTAGATGAGACCTCACTCTGATGTTGTTTAGAAAATGGAAAGGTAGAGGTGCTATCACAATAAAGTGGACAAATATATTTTTTAAAGGTTTATTTATTTATTCTGAGGGTGGGTTGGGGGAGAGAGAATCCCAAGCAGGCTCCTTACTGTCAGTGCAAAGCCTGAGCAGGGCTCGAACTCACGGAACCATCAGATCATGATCTGAGCCAAAACCAAGAGTCAGGCTTAACCAACTGAGCCACCCAGGCACTGCTGGTCAAAGTTATTTATAAAGACAACCACTTTCCAGCTGTTGGAAAAAATACTTGGTACAGAATACATTTTGTTTGGTTAACTTAGAAAATCAAAGTGCTCATATGCTATGTGAAATCCAACTGACTGGCATCATTTGGGGGTAGGAAGCCCACTCCCACCACTATATCAGTAGTGAAATGTATACCTTTGTAAACAGGACCATGTTTACCACTAGCTAGCTCTACCGCTTTCTGGGAAACTTCGTAAAGTCTCTCTGTGACATACGGTCTTCACCTTTAAAAGACATTTGTACTAGTCATTATCTGAGGTCCCTTTCAGCATTCTTTGAATCTATAAGTATTTCTACCTGTACTTATTTAGCTTTCCTCTGAAAAATGCTTAGGTCTTAGGGGACTAAAGTATAAAGAAAATAATTAAATTCCAAAGGTTTTCCAGGGGGGACGCAAGGGTAAACTCAAGCTACAATAACTACTGTGTAGCCAGGACTTCTCATAGCCCCAGTGCTTGACAAGGTGTGCCTGAGCAGCTCGACACACACTGTCCTCATTTCTCATCTCCCTGAGATGGCACCCAAGCATGCAGATGCTCTTAGTGTTCCCTGATGCGAGGGATTGTTTGACTCTCTGTCTTGTCTTGTTTTTCCTCTCATGAACTATATGCTCCTGTTGGCCTGCCTTTTACTTTTCTTAATTCTACTGATAATTCTATGCTATAAAGTTAAGGGACTGCGTATGTGCACTGACATGCGCTCACATATACCTCCCACCCTTAACTCACACTGTCTTCTTCTCATCCAGCTCTTTCTAGATAGTTGAGGAAAAATTTTTTTCTCTGCCCTTCTCTCTCATTTATCTCATCTGTGGTCCAAATAGCTGTCGTTTTGGCTAATGAACAGCATGGGATGACACCCTTTGGAGCAAAATAATAGCTATGGGTTTTAAAGAAAAGCCAAGACATTTTAGAGAAGCAGGGACCTTAACTTGCAGGTAATTGAAACTATCCCTTCTGATTCTGCCTAAAAATCTTATCTCCCTCTGATAACCACCTACACAAAACTACACAAAAACTACTTCCTTCTCCATCAGTATTTAAGAAAACTGTAAAGTCTGGGGCGCCTGGGTGGCTTAGTCGGTTAAGCATCCGACTTTCGCTTAGGTCATGATCTCACAGTTCGTGGGTTCGAGCCCCGCGTCGGGCTCTGTGCTGACTGCCAGCTCAGAGCCTGGGGCCTGTTTCAGTCTGTGACTCCCTCTCTCTCTGACCCTTCCCTGTTCACGCTGTCTCTCTCTCTCCTAGAAATAAATAAAACATTAAAAAAAAAAAAAAAGAAAACTGTAAAGTCTAAGTAATAACTCATTTTTGTTTTAAAACTATTTCGATTAAGTGTCCAACTTGACTTAGGCTCAGGTCATGATCTGGTGCTGGTTTGTGAGTTGGAGGCCCGCATCAGGCTCTGTGCTGACAACGGGGAGCCTGTTTGGGATTCTCTCTCTCCCTCTCTCTCTCTGCCCCTCTCCTGCTTGTGCTTTCTCTCTCTCTCACAAATAAATTTTTAAAAAGTTATTTTTATTCCACATGTATAGTTCATTAGGGGTTATATTATAGATTTAAGAGACTTTCATATCTTATGTGAAAATGCATTCCAATTTCCAAGAAATGCAGACTTTTTTTTAAAACTTTTTTTTTAATGTTTTTTATTTATTTCTAGGGGAGAGAGAGAGAGAGAGAGAGAGACAGCGTGAGCAGGGGAGGGTCAGAGAGAGAGGGAGTCACAGACTCTGAAACAGGCTCCAGGCTCTGAGCTGGCAGTCAGCACAGAGCCTGACACGGGGCTCAAACCCACGAACCGTGAGATCATGACCCAAGCAGAAGTCGGACGCTTAACCGACTAAGCCACCCAGGCGCCCCAAGAAATGCAGACTTTTAAAATAACTTCAGACTGCTTAAAGTCTTATTAAAATAAGAAATGTTTTTGCCTCAGCTGACCAGAAGAGGGCAATGTAGGTACATGCATTACACTTTAAAGATTCGCTCTGTTATCTAGTGCTGCATGTGTGAAGAATTAATGTCAGTTCAGTAATTGATTTGCTTTGCTTGACTTAACTCTAGTAGTAAATATAATTAACATTTGAATGGAAATGGTAATTGTTTCCTGTGTGATATACACTTTCCTTTATAACAGGTATTTGGTACAGAGTAGTCAAGTCTCATGAATGAACCATGGCAAAAAGTGTAACTTAAAATCACTTTTAATTCCCCTTCTAGTAGATGTTTTCTTTGGGTCCCAGGTGTCTGGTCTGGAGCTCCCTGTCTCTGTTAACCTTGACATGTTGATATAATGAGGAAGCTTTGGGCAAGGTATGGTAACATAGAGTCACACTTTGGTAACATGTGGAGAAATTGTTTTTGAATGAGCCAAATAAATATTTACCCCACCCCCTCTCCTTTTTTTCTTTGACAGTGACATTTTCCAAGTAAAGCTTTTTAAAATGCTGTTTACTTTTCAGCTTAAGCCCTGAACTTTCAAAGAATTAGCAGATGCTTGAATTAAAAGGTTAAAAATGCACTATCTGTCTGTAGGGCATCTTCTTTGAAGGGAATAGAACCAAAATAATTTTGAGTATTATCTTATAATATCAAGATAATAAGCTGAAAATAGTCACAAATCTGGGACTCAAATTTAGACTTCTGAGTCGTATAAACATTTGGATTTTGAATTGTGGTTTAACAGGTGAGACTGTAGAATTACTGGATTATGGTCAAGGTTTAAGCTTAGGGGTGTGTAAGGAAGTGATATAAAATAATTGGTGGTTTTTGAAGATTGTAGATTTGAATAGGTGTTAGAAAAGAGTAAGTGTATGCCTTCAGGATAAAAGCTAAAAAGAAAATGGCTGGCATCTACATACCTCTACTTTTGAGACGTGGGATAGCCCACGGATAGCATAGTGGTTAGAACATGGGCTTTGGGGCTCACCTGCTTAGATCAGGTCTTGGCTTTGCTGCTTGCTAGCTCTGGATCTAGGTCCAGTTGCTGTTCTAAAAGGTAGGAGTAACATTAGGACTTACTTTAAAAGGGTTATTGTGAGCATCATATGAGATAATATATTTAATTGCAAAGTAAACTCATAAGAAATTTTAGCCATTCCTGTCTGTTTATTTTGAAGCATTAAAGTGTGTTGTTCTTACAACAGCATTTTACAAGGGGGGTGTTAGGGAAGAAGGGTGTTGACTTTCCCTCTGAAGGGTGTCCCGGCAATCCTGACATGTGCAGCTGGGCTACAACCATGAGTACTCACTGGCTGCTGCATTTTAAATACTGCTCATTGTGCATAAAGACTTTCCAATCCTTTCGTATTGTAGGGAATAGTTCTTTAGAGTGTGTGTATTTGGTTTCTTCGCTGTATTAAGTGGTGGATTTGTGAATTAATATTTGATTGCCGGACCCATGGGTTAAAACTTTCCTTTTATTAGGTTGAGAAACAGTGGACTATTATTACTAGGCATATGTAAAATATGAATTTAAGGTGTTACTTGCCTCATAGGCCTTTGGATGAGAAACTTATTCTGGGGTAATGTTCGACAATGCTTAATATCTACACATTTTCATGGTATTTGCTTGCCTTTATTTTTAGCCTTGATAAAAAGGTACATTATCAGAGGGAATGCCCAAAGTCCCCTTCTCCCCCTCTGTCCATCTATACTCTCACACAAATTTCAGATCTTCCTATTTTTGTGCAAAGGAGAACCTTTTGTAGCAAGGGGAAAGTCTGGGATTTCTTTGAGATGTGATGGCAGGAAATGTTACCCATATACCAGCAGGCTAACAGATATGGGGGCATAATTTTGTTTCTTGGAATATTTTCCATATATAGTTAGTTGGAGAAGACTTTCAGAATATCTTATTTTTTTCCTTTTTCTTTTCAGAAACCAACAATCTAGAACTATCTCACGGCTCAGGAACTTTTCCTTCTGGGTTTTATTATAAAGATCAGTGGAGGCCCAGAAAGTTTAAGATGCGCCAGTTTAATGACCCTGACAACATTACAGAATGCTTACAAAGAAAAGTGGTGTATTTGTTTGGTGACTCAACGATCAGGCAATGGTTTGAATACCTTACTACGTTTGTTCCAGGTTGGTACTTTGCATTTTGTTTCATCATGCTTTTCCACATGCACAAAATCAGCTTTCTTCACACCAGTGCCAGAGGAAGGGCATCAGGTGAGGAAGTAATTATTTCTCTGTAGGACTAAACAGTTGTCTTGACCCTGGAGAGATGTGTAATGGTTTATGATCCATGGTTGGGTTGTGATGTATTGATGGAAACACTGGAATTGAAGTTCACACCACTGATGAGCTGTGTGACCTTGGACATGTTATTTACTCCCCAGGGCTTCTTCATGTGTGCAGTGGAGCAGCTAGATAGAATCATCTCACAGCTGTCTTTTACTTTTGATATTCTGGGCTATAAAACAGAGGTGGACATTTTCAGTTGTTTCTCTCCTAGTTCTGTTTGGTCAGACTCCAAGTTTATAATAGATTTAACTGGAAGGAAGCAGCCAGACTGTGGTCCATTTTAATGCATCCATACAGTACAGCCTTCCCAGTGTCATCCGTTGGGCATTCCATTGATATGATTCTGAGATGAGCTGGCTCCTACTGAGGGAATCTTGGTAAGTCCCAGCATTCTTAGCTTCCTGGTGTCACTGCTGGACTCCCAGGGAATAAAGTCCCACTCATTGGAGGGCCCTCCCTTATTCAAACAGGCCTTTTCCTCTATGTGGAAGGTGTGTGGATGGAGTGAGAAGGAATGAACCTCAAGTAACAGTACTAAACACCCTGCTTACAATTTAGAGAGCTGATAAATAATTCCATGGGAACTGTTTTTGAGGGTTGTAAATGGACAGGACTTTCCATAAAGCAAATTCCCATAGTTTGTTGTAAGTTATTGGTAGTGTTTCTCTCTCTCTCTCTTTTTATTTTATTTTATTTATTTTTTATTTTTTATATTTTTATTTATTTCTAGGAGAGAGAGAGACAGTGTGAGCAGGGGAGGGTCAGAGACAGAGGGAGTCACAGACCGAATCAGGCTCCAGGCTCTGAGCTGGCAGTCAGCAAAGAGCCCGACGTGGGGCTCGAACCCACGAACCGTGAGATCATGACCTAAGTGAAAGTCGACGCTTAACTGACTAAGCCACCCAGGCGCCCCTCTCTCTCTCTCTTTATATCAACTTCATTTCAGATTTAATTTTTCGAAGGAAAGAGGAAGAAGTAGGTATAATCCCCAAAAGTGGAAAGTTAATTCCAGTTTTTGTTTTGCTTGTTTTTTTTTGTTTGTTTTTTTTTTTTATTGAAACAGACACAGCTGAGTTTGGTTGATAAAACATAAATTAAAAACTAGGAAAAGGCTATAATTTGTATGGCATAATGCTAAGCATGTTTTGATGTTGACTAGGCAGGGCCCTCTGGGAGTCTGTAGTTGTTTGTTTAAGTTCTAATGACGTAGCTAAATATTTCCTTTCATAGCAGTGATCACATTGAGTGTCATGATTATTTTCCACTGTATCCTTTGCAAGATAGATTTTCACTCAATAAAGCCTCACGCTGGTGCTTGATTTTAATCAAAAGAAAAAAGTGGTAGCTTGAGTTTATTCTATTTAAATGGAGCCAATGCTAAGTAGTAATGAATCTAGAAGAAGAGACTAGGACTGCATGGAGAGAAGAGTGAAAACTTTAACCCTTAAGAAGAATGTAGGACAATTAGGGTGTGATGTTACTTCTTTAGAATTGACTGTAAACTTCTTGAAAGCAAGGACTGTGACTTCTCCATCTGAACATTGCTGGCTTTCAGCACTGTAGTGGCTGGCACTAAATAGGTACTTAGGAAGTGTTAATTGACTTGGGTTGCCAGAAGTTACTTAGTCTGTTCTTTGTAAGGCACTTGCAGGGGACATTCAGGGATATGAGACAGGCCCTCTTTCCTTTATGGGGCATATGCTAAGTGATGAGTTGTACAGACAGGGTTTTTTAGAAGTAACAAAAGAGAAATATTGACTGATTCCTGGGACCTTCAGAAGACCTCAGAGGAGCTAGACTTTGAAACATAACTTAGATAAAGGGGAGGGAAAAGTGAACTCTAACTCGTGTTATAGTCTCTGTTATTCTTGTGACAGAGATAGACATTCTGTGAGACATTAATATGATTTTCCATACATAGGTGAAATTGGAACTCAAAAGAAACAGGGTTGCTTCTTTCTGTCATGTATTTCAAAAGGTATTTGGTTACTATTATGTTTTTACTTAAAAAGTAGAAGTTTCTAGCCCTTGTCCTGGAATAAATAATATTTATCAGTTAGAACAGTAATGTACAAACACCAAATTGATTTTTAAATATTCAGCAATCAATGCAAACAGGAAGATTTCTTGACCTAATGGTTAGAGGTAAGCAGGTTGTTTTGCTTCTGAGGTACACAGACATATGTATAGAATCTATCACAGATGGTTTAAATAATATGTTAGAATGAAGGTCCATTGAGGCCAGTGAAATAGGTATTCCCTTTTCAGTTGTACCTTTTTATCGTACTTTGATTTTTTTAAAAAAAGTTCTCTTAAGCCACTAAGTAAAAGATGATCATAATATATGTGCTTGTTTTGAACATTTTTATAAATTTGAATTTTCCTCATTTCAGATTTAGTGGAGTTTAACTTGGGTAGTCCCAAGAATGTGGGTCCCTTCCTTGCGGTGGACCAGAAGCACAACATCCTGCTCAAATACCGCTGCCATGGCCCGCCCATCCGTTTTACGACCGTCTTTAGCAATGAGCTCCATTATGTGGCAAATGAGCTGAATGGCATCGTGGGAGGGAAGAACACAGTTGTTGCCATAGCTATATGGTCCCACTTCAGCACCTTCCCTTTGGAAGTGTATATCCGACGGCTCAGGAACATCCGCCGAGCAGTGGTCCAGCTCCTGGATCGAAGCCCTAAGACTGTGATAGTCATCCGGACAGCCAATGCCCAAGAGCTGGGGCCTGAAGTGAGCCTTTTCAATAGTGACTGGTACAACTTCCAGCTGGACACCATCCTCCGGAAGATGTTCTCAGGGGTTGGAGTATATCTCGTTGATGCCTGGGAGATGACCCTGGCTCATTATTTACCCCACAAACTACATCCGGATGAAGTTATTGTGAAGAACCAACTGGACATGTTCTTGTCCTTTGTGTGCCCCCTGGAGACCTAGCCTGCCCTGGAAGGAACTGAAGGAATCACATTTTCTGCATTGGAGACAGTTTATGGGTGGCTCCATGGAGAGATAGCTGCTATTGAAATGTACAAAATTTCAAAAAGAGCTGGACTTTATATAATGACTTGTAAGGAGCTTAGAAAATGCAGGTTGCATTTGTATCTACCTACAGGATTTTTTCCAATCTTTACATAGCCATGGGAGAACCATTATTAGCAACATCTACGCACCGTATTGCCCTTGTAACCAAAGATACTAATGAGTGTGTTTGAATTAGCCTCTCCTGAGGGGAGGAATTACTATGTTAAAAATTGAAAAATGTTCTGACCTAAATGGTTGGAAGTGGAGTGTTTGTAGCTTTTGTGGTAAAGGAGATTGTGCTTATCTGTGTGAGTAGCTCAGTTGGTCCATCTTCAGCGTGATAAACTCATGACGCTTATGGTTAGGGGCTCCTGTGACACACAGAAGCCTGCTGGGTCTCAGGAGTTCCTCTTTATTCACCTTTTTGAATTACTTGAAAGGCAAGTATCTTTGGTTAGAATTTTCTAGTGAGAACATTTACAGTGTCCTGCTTTTATCTAGAAAAGCAGCAAAAGGGAAATACGAAGCGGTGTATATGAAATCTGTGTGTTGTGTTGATGTGTGTTGGCCAGTTGTTATTACTTGATTCAGCTAAATCTTACACGATGAATACTTTAAAATAATCACTTTTGGAACTGGAAGGGGGAAATCTATAAATGGAAATTTATTTTTGTGTTCTGAAGTTTGAGGGTTTTAAGAATTGACTTATGTACAGAACCCTGTTGTTTATTATAAAGTTGTACAAGTTACTTCCATCAGTTTCAAGTGTTTATTTTTTGGTTGTTAGTTTGAATTGCTTACCAACGTTAGAAATGAAAATCTAATTAGAAATTAGATAGTGAGATCTGTAACAAGTATTTATTTATTTATTTTTTAAATTTTTCAAATATTTTATTTATTTCTGAGAGAGAGAGAGACAGAGACAGAGACAGCATGAGCAGGGGAGGATCAGAGAGAGAGAGAAAGAGAGAGAGAGAGAGATACAGAATCTGAAATAGGCTCCAGGCTCTGAGCTGGCAGTCAGCACAGAGCCCAACTTGGGTATCGAACCCACAAACTGTGAGATCATGACCTGAGCCGAAGTTGGACACTTAACCAACTGAGCCACCCAGGCACCCCTGTAACAAGTACTTCTTGATTGGGACATAAGGTACACACATTCTTTCATGCTTGGAAGTAAAAAACTGCTATTCCTACTGGTTATCTTAAAATAACAGCATTATCAATTTTACTTAACTGTCTTTACCTTATTAATTTTAAACGACTTTAAGTTAATGTGAGACCATTTAGTAAGCACTCTTTTCTTTTTGAGCCAGAATGGATGACAGTCTAGTTTTAGTTATCCCTAAATGGATATATAAAGAGACTGGAGAGGCTTTAGAGATGAAGACCAATGTGTAAAGCATGAAAAAATACACTCTTAGAATGGGTCAAGAAATTTGGAGTTAAAAAATTTTTTTAATGTTTATTTATTTTTGCGGGGAGGGAGGGGCAGAGAGAGAGGGAGACACAGAATCCAAGCAGGCTCCAGGCCCTGAGCTGTCAGCACAGAGCCCAGTGTCAGACTTGAACTCATGAATTATAAAATCATGACCTGAGCCAAAGTCAGATGGTCAACCAACTGAGCCACCCAGGCACCTCAAGGAAATTGGAGTTTTAACATAAAGAGTGGGGCAACTGGGTGGCTCAGTCATGAAGCATCCGACTTGGCTCAGATCATGATCACATGGTTCATGAGTTCGTGCCCCGCATCAGGTAACCTCGAGGCCTGCTTTGGGTGAGTCCCACTTACCCCATATGGGATTCTCTCTCTCTGCCCCTTGATCACTTACACACTCTCTCTCAAAACAAAACAAAACAAAACAAAACAAAAACCAACTTCCTTTCTTAGACTTGAGGGCCACCTTCAAATTTATAAAATACATTGGAAAAGATTTTTTAATTATTTTCTGAGTCTAAGGAGCACCAACAAGTAGTTAAAACATATTAAAATTGCTTAATTTTAATGGTCTTGAAGCTTTAGAGTGTCTGAGAATCACCTGAAATATTTGATAAAAGTATAGGGAATTGTCGAATCAACCTTTGTTACAAGCATCCAGTGATTCTGATGCATTGGTAGTATTCTACACTTTGAGAAATACCAACTAAGGGAAGAAGGAAGATAGAACTAAGGAAATAATATTACTTGTCTATTATTTCAGGGGCTTAATCTCTAATATTTAATTCTGATCATGATCTAGTACTGTAGGTGATATTAGGTACATTTTATAGAAGAACTTGAGTTTGGATTTGAATGAGGGTATGTGAGAGTGTATAGCCCTTTGCAACCGCAATGTGCCGGACTTTTGTAAAGAGAGATGTTCTTTTTCATGAAAGGACTTTTTGAGCATTTTCTAAAGGATTGCTGGAGGAGTCTGAGGTGTTATCTTCCCAGGAGAATTTCAATTTCCACTGCTTCTCCAGGGCTTTGGAGTCACATTTCTTGTTTGTGCAAATGGTTTCTTGTGATCTTGTCCAATTTCTGTTACTTTTTGATTTAGTTATAAAAGCTCTTAAAGATTTGATGACATAGTTCCTTGAAGTATTCTGATTCATTTTGTCCCTTTTCTAATTTGTCTTTCCATTCTCTGGTGTGGAAGTTTTAAAAAAAATGCCTAAGCATGGAGTTTGGAATATTACCTAAATCTTTCCCAGAACAATTAGATACAATGTTTTAATTTCTTCTGAGAAGTTTATTTTAGGCTAGTACCACCCATTAGTGACTATTAGCTTGCTAGTAAAATAACATAGTTTGTTTTATATATTTTCTATTAAAAAGGGCATCATTATTTTTAAAAACTAAAATCTAGACAAAGAAAATCTGTGGATAGAATCTATAATTCTATCATCTGAATGTGTTAGCCTTTTGTGTTAGCCTTTTCTTCCAGGTTTTTTTTTCTTAAAAATCCACCTAGCTGTAGTCACAGATAATATGTAATTTGTATCTGTGTTTTTTTATTTAGCATACAAATATTTTTCTTTGTTAAATAGTCTTCATAACTGAATTATAAAAGTCTGCCCAACAGTTCAGCTAATGATGTTATCATTATTAACATAAGTTGGCCATTATGGTTGGACATTTAGGTTTAAAATATTAAGGGCCACTTGGGTGGCTCAGTTGGTTGAGCATCAGACTTTGGCTCAGGTCATGATCTCATGGTTTGTGAGTTCGAGCCCTGCTTTGGGGTCTGTGCTAACAGCTCAGAGCCTGAAGCCTGCTTCAGATTCTGTGTCTCCCTTTCTCTCTGCCCCTCCCTGCTCATGCTCTGTCTCTGTCTCTCTTTCAAAAATAAATAAACATAAAAATTTTTTTTAATAAAATATTAAAATGGTTAATATATAATTTCATTGAGCTAAACTTCATATGGGTTAAACAATTCATAAGGATTTTTATTTTGGAATGACAGCAGTAATATCGCTTAGTGGATCTCCTTATATTCTAGAACTCGAATGATTGATTTGATGCTACTTGTGAAAGGGAGAATCCATAATAAGGCCCTTCTATGCAAATTATATTTTCTAGACGTTATCTTATTAAGAGTAACCTTTCATTAGCAATACAAAACAGATCTTTGGCGTTCTAATACAATCCATTTTACCATTCAGAACAACCACTATTTTATTAAATACCAATTGACTGACACTTCCTGGTTTCAGGTATTAAGTTTCAGATTGATACATTGGGATGTTTAACAAGAATATATCCATGTTACATGCCAGAAGTGAGTCTGTTTCTGGGCCCTATTAAAGGAAAAAGCAACTAGAGAGGCACAGGGAAATTAACACCACCCCCCTCCAATTCTGAGAGTGCTCAGAATTACCTTTGGGTTAATTCAGTTTATTAACATTAGCTAGTTGCTTATGCTAGAAATTCCATTTTTTTAAAAAAGTTTAATGTTTTTATTTATTTTTGAGAGAGAGACAGAGGGCAAGCCGAGGAGGGGCAGAGAGGGAGACACAGAATCTGAAGCAGGCTCCAGCTAGAAATTCCACTTTAAGTGTACTCATTCTCTTGTGTTAAGCATTATTCTCTTGTCTAGAGTGCAGTTCTCAGTGCCCTTAGAATGCCTGACTTTTCAATGTACACTAAATAGGACTTCGAAGGTGTTCCTTTTCTCTTTGAAAGTGAGACCACAGTTCTTGAGTACTAGGAGCACCTAGGAATTCCGGGAACCTTGGAGAGGGGGTGGAAGATAAGAGAGTTGCTGCAGGCAGAAGTTTATTGGATACAAAAGGTAGAAAAGCACAAAGTGAACTAGACCAAGTACAGTCTACCCTGTCTTTTGAAAGTGCATTTACATTTTAACTTTTTAAAAATGTGAATTTAAGTATAATATTCTGCTTTATAATATTCTCTATTAAATGAGAAGAAGTCAGACTTCTTTTAAGAAGGACCTTCCATTAAAGTTTTAAGGACCTTCTGGTGTTTAGCTCCAGATGCGGATTCCTATCGGAGAATCAGACATTTCCTGTCTGATTATAAAGCTGAGTAGTAACGCTGCTGGCGGAAAGGGCAGCAAGCAACACAGGGAGCACAGCTGTGAAGTGTCCCAGAAGGAAAAGGAGTCACAGTGAAACCAAATGTCATAGGCAAAATCCTTTAAGTGTTGTGCAATAATTCATTCTCTGTTCAACCCCCTCTACCCTCTGCCCCTGCCCGGGTGAAAGTTAACGTGATCTTCTTGTTACAGATCCACTACTTTGTATGGGTCTCAGATCGTCCTTTGTCTTTCAAGTTACGCGATCGCGATACTCCTTTTTGATTGCCATATTTTGAAGTGCCGTGTCGTAGAAAGTATCTACCTGCTCCCAACCTCTCCTCCGCCCCCATCTTGAAGCCAGATAGAAAAAGCTAAATAAGAAGAGGGGAATCAAATGAGGAGGGAACGCCAGTGCCCGGCGTGGATTCACTGAGAGTTTAAAAAGACATCTCTAAGAAAAATGTTTTGTTTTCAGATTTGCTTCTGATTCCTCTGCGGGACTCCAGTCCAGCTCTTGGAGCCGGCCCTCTCGGGGAATGTCCGGGACTCGGGTTGGTACCTTTTTGGCTTGGGAATTTCCAGTATGCAGAAAAAAATCCACAAACCTAGTGCTCGTTGCCCCCTCCCCGCCTCCTCAGCCCCTCCTCTGTGCCCACGCAACTTCTTTCGAACGACAGTTTGTATTCTGTATTTTAGAAAATAGGTCCTTAGCTTCCCCCGCCCCCATTTAGAGTGATGAAGAGAAAGCGCACGCTATAAAGGGGGACAGGGAGAGGGGCTGGCCTCCTCTTGCCATGAGGTCAGACGCTGAGTTTTAGAGAAAAAGGCTGCTTAACTGCTGCTGCTTATCATGTAACCTCAAAAGGAAACTGATCATCTTTCTCATGCTCTCACGTACTTGGGTTATTATCGCTGATTACAGCTGGAAACAATTGATTTGCCTTTACGTATTTCTATGACTTGGCTCTTCAAACACAAAGGTATATTTTTATTATTTGATATTTGGTATGAAAAAGTATCTTAAATGCTACGCTTTTATTTTTCTTTTCCCATATTCAGATTCTTTCCTTTGAAATCACTCTCTGATATTTGGGCGATCATATTTGGTTTGGGGTAAAATATTGGGGGGCAGGTTTTTGAGGAAAGAAAATCAGGGATGTTTCTATACGTTTCGTAATGGCCAGGAATCACATCTGTTTGCCTTGAAAGCTCAGGAAGGACTAAGATGCTGGTGGAGGGGTGGATAGGATGCCTGATGGAAGTGTCATAAATCTGATGTAACAATTTATCTTTAGTCTGTGACGTTGAACCATGATATCCCAAGGCAGAAATCACCCAGGAGGTATGAGTGTGGATTTAGAAGTATATTTTCTCACTTAATGCCCTCATTAACTCTTATGTTAACCCTGTAAAATTAAAATATTACAAGACAATTTTGTGAATGAAGGAAACTCTGAAGTTTGATGACTTGGCTGGACCCCCAGACTTATAACAATCTGTATAAAGAATTTGAAGGAATTTTGTGTGAATGAAAACACATTTCTAGGTAGGGTGGATTAGAGATTCTCTCCATGGGGATTAATGCATTAATAAACTGACTATCGGGTAGGTGTGTCCCAAAGAGGATGACATTTATTATGTACATATTAAGCACTTGATAATAATATATATTCCCCTACTTTAAATCTGCCATTGAAAGAAATACATTATCTGGGCAGGTGAAATCTATTTTGCCTCTCTCACATAGTAGATTGTTTGGACAATAAAAGGACAGAAACATTTGCAAGGCTTATTCTCTACCCTCAATAATCTCTGATAGAGGAGTGGATCAAGCACACAGATCATCTAAATATGCAGATAACCCTGAATCTTTATTTGGCTTCAGGATACAGTGTATGATCCATCATCCCCTCTCCATTTTGCTTAGACACAGTTGGGCAGGGTCCAGGTGAAGCACCCTGGGACCACAGAAGAGTCAGTCTGGGGTGAGTAGCACAAGAAATCAGTGCACAGCACATATAATGTCAAATGTTTTGCAGCATCCTTTCCAGCATGGAAATGGTGACCGTGGTCAGAATAATTTAGTTGCTCCAATGCAGACTTTTCCTGACTGAGGGAATGGAGGCAAACCTTTCTCATACTTGGGACTGAAAGAAGTCCTGCTCTCAGAAAGCAAAAGAAACCCTCTCAGAAGTTAAAGAGCCATGGAGAACACTGCTGAGGGGGAAGATTTTCTATTGTTCTGAGACCCTCAATGAATTGTACCTGAGAAAACCATTTCCCTTTGGCTCATAGCTGACTGATGTGGTGGCCTCTTGATTTCTCCCCTGCAGGTTAACAGGAAGATCAGGAGGCTGAACGTTACCTTTTGGCTTTCTTGGCCTGATGCTGAACGCCTGAGGGTGAGAAAGGCGGATATTCCTAACCTAGTGGGGTGTAGATGTTACCTGGGCCTTGGCTGATGTCGTCAAAATGGGCAGTAGGATGTTTTCTAAAATTTATAAGATTCTTAGATCTCTTAAATCAATCATTTTTTTGAATTTGCCTCAAAGTTACTGTGAATTTTACTTATAGGGATTTTACTGTGATTTCTTGTGAACCAAGGTTTTTTGGTGGTTTAGAATGCTTTTAACACATTTGAATTTCCACTGTTTTCTATGAGAGAAGGACACATGCATGTGTCTAAGAGGGGAATTCAGCTCTCTGCTGACTAGCAGTTTCAGAGTTATGTAATCTTTAACAGGCTCAGAGAGCATCATGCCTCCTATGGTTTTGGTGAAGCCACTCATTAAAGCTAGCATATGTGGTTTCTTATTAAAGCACTTCCTGTTCCTTTCATTTGTGACTGTGAGGTAAAACACTTTCCTTCCAAATCTAGTCGATGAAAATACTGCTCCTTTGTGGGGAGTTAGCAATAGGGAATTAACATTTATTAAACATTTGTTTTGGAAGTTGACCAGCAAGATCTCATTTAGCCTTCGTAGTAGCATCTGAGGTAGACATAATTAGCTGTATTTTATAGGTGGGGAAATTGAGGGTCAGAGGGATTAAACCAATTGGTTCAAGATCCCCTAGGCAGTAAGTAGGAGAGCTTGGATTTGAATCTGACGGGGTTATCTCTATAGCTTGCACCCTTGCCACCAGGCCATTGGGATATTAGCAGAGTACAATGGGGAGAAGTCAACCTCTTTCCAGGGCTCTGATTTTCCCAGGGTCCCTCTCTTTCTCTAGCTCACACCTGGCTACCTACCCCCTACTTCCTGTTCAGATTTAACTGAGAAAGTTGCCGTTGATAACCACATAAGCCTTCATATTTTAAGAAGACCGTAAGAAAATCTTTTGTACCCCCGAGAGTAAAGCAATCTGGTAGAACTGATGAGATTGGTTGGGTTAGTGGATGAGTTGGATTGTGCCATTTTTGGGCACAACACTCAGATTACAGAGAAAAAGGAATCCTGTCCTTTGCTTACCTTGCCCCTCAAAGAACATTTCTGTGCTAAGCACCCAAGGCTTGGAAGAGTACTGCTAGTCACAGCTCTGGAGAAGGGATTCCCCCAGGGCCCACTGCCCTTGCTTCTGAAGGGGAGCTGTGGATGCCTAACAAACCCATCCAAACCCACCCTACCATCCCTGTTAATGTACAGTAAGTTAGTAACCACCTGAATTACCTTATTTCAGAGTAGCCCCCAGGATAGAAATTTGCCTGTTCTGTATCTGTTGATTTTCTAACAGTTTTGTATGATGATTTCCTAGTTTGCGTTTCCTATGGGCTCTATATAGGAAGAGTGGAGTAATTAATCTACTGGGTTAAAAAATGAAACACTCTGATGAATTAAGGAAGAATTTTGATAGACATCTTTTAAAGCAGTTTTTCTCAAACTTTAATATGCATAAGAATTATCTGGAGATCTTGTTGAACTACAGGTTCTGTGTCAGTAGGTCTAAGGCGGAGCTTATCATTCAGCATTTTTAACAAGTTCCCATGTGATAATAGGCTGGCCCAAGGTCCACACTTTGAGTAGCAAAATTATAAGTCTCCTTAAAGTCTATAGTTAGAAACTATGGAATGTTTCTTTAAAATTTATATATATCATTTTCACCACGTAGAAAAGTAAATTGTTAATGGTTATGTTAAACAGCAGTGGCAATGCCACATTTCTTTTTCTTTTTTTTAAATTTTATTTAAATCCAAGTTAGTTAACATACAGTGTTTTAATGGTTTCAGGGATAGAATTTAGTGATTCATCACTTATGTATAATACCCAGTGCTCATCCCAACAAGTGCCCTCCTTAATGCCCATCACCCATTTAGCCCATTCTGCCACCCAACAACCCTCTAGCAACCCTCAGTTTGTTCACTGTATTTAAGAGTCTCTTATGGTTTGCCTCCCTCTCTGTTTTTATCTTATTTTTCCTTCCATTCCCCTATGTTCATCTGTTGTGTTTCTTAAATTCCACATATGAGTGAAATCATGATATTTGCCTTTCTCTGTCTTATTTTGCTTAGCACAATACATTCTAGTTCCATCCATATTATTGCAAATGGCAAAATTTAAACTTTTTGATTGCCAAGCAATATTCCGTTGTGTATATATTACATCTTCTTTATCCATTCATTAGTCAATGGACATTTGGGCTCTTTCCATAATTTGGCTATTGTTGATAGTGCTGCTATAAACATTAGGGTGCAGGTGCCCCTTCAAATCAGTAATACTGCATTCTATACACGATACCAAATATCTGAATTAAACTTCTGTGAAATTTTGTTCATCACCTAAGTGTTTATACAATGGCAACTTCCAGATGTTTGAAGATACTAAAAATGATTTCCTCACTTTTTGTTCAGAAGTTTAGTAGTGTGCAGACACTTTTAATATTGCTGTAAGACTTTTGGACACATTTTAGCATTCGTTAGTATGTGTGAATCCCCAGTCCTGTGATTATGTCAGTCAAATTTGCTCTTTGTCATGGCACCCATTTTTTTGAGTGGCTAACACTGTAAATCATGCCTTCTCGAAGAGGGTGATACTGTCCCCAAGAGGGCAAAATTTATTCTTGGAGGAGGGAAATATCTTAGGTATTATAGTGGTTTGTGGCCTTCTAAAGGACCATAACAGTACATAAATAGTTATATAGTGTATCTGCAGTTCTAAACTTTCATCAGAGGACAGTTAGGGAAGAAATGTCTAAAAAGTCTCCTTAGGGGGTGTGATAATGAAAGCAAGGTTGTATACACATCTGTGAATGCTCTACATATACTTAGTCAAATGGAGTCAAAAAGATTTTTCTCTGACTTATTCTCTGTTTGTGTCTGGTTTTGTGTCTGCATCATTGCCATAGATTTTTAAAGTATCTACTTCCAGAAGAGGGGTAGTTTCTGATATTTCCCCCCCATATTTCTTTATTTCAGAAATATTTTCTTCTGTTATACCCTTAATGTTTAAAAATTTTTTTAAAAAAACATTTATTCATTTTTTGAGAGACAGAGAGAGACAGAGTATGAGCGGGGGAGGGGCACAGAGAGGGAGACACAGAATCTGAAGCAGGTTCCAGGCTCTAAGTTGTCAGCACAGAGCCTGATGCGGGGCTCAAAACCAACTGTGAGATCATGGCCTGAGCTGAAGTTGGCCACTTAACCAACTGAGCCACCCAGGCACCCCTATTCTTAAATGTTTTTAATATTTTAAGAAATTGTGATAAAATACATATGTCATAAAATTTGCCATCTTGGCTATTTTTAAGTGTATGGTGCAACGGCATTAAGTAATTCACACTGTTGTCTAACCATCACTATGATTCATCTTTAGAAAATTTTCATCTTCTTAGACTGAAAATCCGCATCCACTGAATAATAATTCCCATTCCCCCCATCCTCAGCTCTTGGCAACAACCATCATTATACTTTATGTCTCTATGAAGTGAAGTTGACAACTCTAAGTGCTTCATGTAGGTGGAATCATACAGTATTTGTCCTTTTGTGACTGGCTTATTTCATTTAGGATAATGTCTTCAAAGTTCATCCATGTAGTAGGATGTGTCAAAAATTCCTTCTTTAAACGACTGAATAATATTCCATTGTATGGATATACCCCATTTTGTTTATTCATTCATTCCTCAATGACCAGTTGACTTGCCTCTACCTTTTGGCTAAATAATGCTGCTATGAATGAAGGCTGTATGGGTGTACAAGAATCTGTTTGAGTTCCTGCTTTCAATTCTTTTGGGTAATACCTAGACGTGGAATTGCTAGATCATATGGTAATTCTATGTTTAATATTTTGAGGAACTGCTATAACATTTTCTATAGCACCAGGACAATTGCTTTTTAACTCATTTTGCGCAGTATTTGGCAGAGTGTAGTGAAAAAGTGTTTATATCGTGAATATATGAAAGAAAATGATATGAAGATCAGAGTAAATAATCTGCTGAATGATTCACCACCATGACTATTAAAAAAAATCAACCTCTCCTACACATTCACCCTATGTACTATAATGTAAACACTTATAAACAAATGCATGGCTGGGAATAACTCGTATGGGAATTGAGGTAATGTATTTAGATTCCATATGGGTCAGATCCTTTTGAAAATGTACATCCCTTGCCATGGATTCCCACATTTAAAAGAAACCTAGAGAAATAGTGGGATGTTAAAGGATCAGAGCTACAGTAGTGATCCACAGATGCAAATGAAGATTGACTGAACTGAGAACACCTTAAGTATGGGAATTGTGTGCCTTCAGATTTTCCTCCTCCTCTTCTTCTCCACTTTCCTCTCTCACCTTTGCAACATAAGCCCATGGACACTTTATGAGTTTTGGTTCAACACAAAATGAGAAAAAAAAACCCCAGAATAACCCAGAATGATTAAAAAAAGGTGAATTTTAAATTATTTTCTAATCTGTGAAATACTATTTTGAACACTGTAATAAGTTTCTATTTCATACCGTGGTCAAGAGTAAAGGAGATGGGTTTAATTAGGGAAGACAAGGTTTGGAGGAAATCAAAAATGATCACTGGGCAAGACTACTGAATTTACCCTTAGCATATTTTACTATCATGACAGATGAGCTGAAACTTTCTGAAGGTGGTAGACACTGATATATATCATGGACCTTCCCAGACCTCCTGCTCTGTGCTGAAGTTTCATATCTTTTAAACAGGCAATCAAAACAGTCTTGTTTATCTGTGGAATTGAATACCATCCAGCATTAAGATAAGAAAGGGACACAACACTAATGTCAAAATCTAGGGATGGTGCCAGACTCCAGCCAGCCAAAGTGTTTGTAGCAAACAGATGGGGAAATGTGTGGTGATAATAATGTTGAAGGACATCCTCTCTCCATCTCATACCTCAATTATGTTTGTGCATTATCCACATTTCATGGTGGTTCATTTGGGGAGACCTCTTTTAAAATGCAGATAGCCTTTGGGAAAGATTACTGTTTATGTCTTGGTGTGAATTAATTTTGAAATGCCTTCTTGAAGTTTTACTGGAAGGGAAGAGCATGGAGACTGCCCTGATTAGTCTGCAGACCTGTGATGAGATGCAGTGATAAGTGCAGCACAGGGAATGGAATGTGAAGGCTAAAATCAAAGTTGATGCCTCCCATACTCTTACCTGGCTTCCATGTTTCTGTTTATGGTACTACCACTCTATCAATCTTAAGGTGTTAGAGTTACTTCTGACTCTCTCCTATCATTGATGTTTCCATTCTGTTGCCAATTCTATAGATTTTATGTCTGAAATATTTCTCTAAACAATTCCTCACTTTCTATTCCCATAGGCACCCCCTTGTTTTTATCCTTTAGGACCTGTCACCTTGACTACTGCAGGGTGTCCATCCTGATCACCTTCATTCAGCTGCTGCTTTGTCTTTCCTAAAACATGGCTTTGGTCCTGATTTTCCCAGTTCAAAAATCCTGAATGGCTCCCCATGGCTTATCACATGAACTCTAATGTTTTCAGTGGCATCAAGATTCTGTAGTCAAGTCCAGAATTGATGCCATGATTCTCTTCCATAGTCTCTTCAAGTTTGGCTGGTGGTCCAAAGAGGCCAGGTGCTTAACAATCAAATGGACCTTTGAATAATGGATAATGATTATAATTGTCATCATTGAATATATATTGTGTGCCCGGAGTTGTCCTAGGCTTATCATGTACACTACCTCATTTAACCTACATACTGACTGAGTGCAGTTAATACTTCCATTTTATGGATCAGAAAACAGTCTTAGAGAAGTTAATCAAAGCTACATGATTGTTAAGTGGATGGAGCTGGGATTTGAACCCAGTTTGTTTGGCTTCAAAACTCTATCCTTTTAAGCAAGGGATGAAGAATATCAAGCAATATTTCTAGCTTAGATACAAGTTAGGGACAAGAATTAGTGTGCTGTTTTCCAAGATTACGCCTAAGGACTGCATCTTGAGTAGTAAATGGAAGAATGATGAGATAATTCTAGGGCTGCCATAGCACAATTCCACAAACACGTATAAACTGGGATATTACTATCTAAATCAGATTGCTAAAATCACACAAGATAATATACAAAGTATATGATACATCCTAGACATTTTAGTTCCTTTCTCATTCCCACAGTTATATTATGGTCATTGAGTAAATCTCTACCTATTTGTGTGTGTATGGTTGGGAGGACCAGGGTGGGGTAGATTACACATTGGACCAAAACCTGCCTAGTTATAACTTGTGTCTCCATAGCATTTTTCCCCAGAGCACTTTCACATTTGTGCAGACTTGTTAGAAAGGAGCCCTCTGTATTTAAAAAAAAAATCATAATTGTAGAATTTGTAAGTCAGGAAACTATTACTATAGTAAACAATTCCCAAAGTTGCACTAAATTGGCCATGAGGTTTAGTAAACAAGTTCTCTCGTTAACATCTTTTAATTTTTCTCTATTTCTAACAAGCATGCTCAAATTTCCTCTCAATTTCATTCTAGATTTCAGACTTGTCCTGTTACTCTGCAGAGTGTCCTCTTCCCATCAGCCTATATTTTCCTTTATGGTTTAAAAGTTCCATAATATTCTAGCAAATAGGGTCTGGGGGACAAAAAAAGCCAAACGACCCCCTCCCCCCACCTCCAATACACAATCCTTTAATAAAGAGTAGAGGAGTGATAGAAACCAATCATCTGTTAGTGTCATGTGTTCTGTTCACTTTAACTCTCAGAATGCCTGACCAGTGATTCTCAACCCTTACCCCCTTACCACCCAGCCCCCCCTTCCCCCCCCCCCCCCNCCCCCCCCCCTCCCCCCCCCCCCAGCACCTGGGAGGTATGGTACATTCCCACCAGGAAGGTGCTGTCTGGGATTGGGTAGCCCTGGAAAACACTTCCTTAGTGATTCTGATAGTCTTTAAGGAGGAATTCTCCATCTGTTGGAGAACTATTGCTTTAAATTACTTTACCCGTAATTTAGTGTCATTTGTACCACTCAGACTACCTGAAAAAGAGAGGCAAGGCTTAACAAACATCTTCACCTGTATGAAATACAAATGATTCAGATTTCTCTTTCATTGTGATTCCTTAGAAAAGAGAAGGAGGGTGGACTTGGTTTAAATGCCTTTACTACCTATAGCTGTATAGATTCCTATATCATGGTACCTGCGTGGGTGCCAACAGTCCATACAGACATATGTTTATCACTTTTCTTTATAATTTTCTCCAGTTCTGCTGGTTGTGGTGTTCCGTTAGCGCCCACATAGGTACAACGATGAAAGGATCTTTAAGTACAGATATAGTGAGTAAAAAGAAAAGAGACCTGGCAGCAACCAACGACACCACAAATAACCTGCTAAGAAAAAAAAAAAAAAAGTAAATGCAAACAGATTATCTGATAAGAGTAACCAGATTGTTCAAATGCCTGGATTTTTAAAGGAAGTGGCAGTTTCTCATAAATAAATACTGTTGCAGAGAGAGAAGGGATTAGGTGCTCTTAATTTGGGGAAAACACAAACAGAAGCAAAACTAAGTTTTTAGGTTGTATATTTCAAGATTCTCAAATATATGTGTCTGTATGTTCATTTATCCAAATGTATTTGTTAAAGAACAACATTTTATTTTTAGATAAAAAGGCAACATTTAGCAATGTATTATCAACTTAAATTCTATTGATCAGAAAAATTAACCTACTTATAGGCTAATTCAGTAAATATTTATTGAGCACCTAAAATGTTCTGGACCTTCTTCCAGGATACTGAATGAAAAGACAGTCTCTGCTCTCAGGGAGCTTATGTTCTCCTGGAAAAGACAGACAACAATCAAATAGCTAGCTATATAAATATAATGGCAGGTGGTAATAACTTGCTATGAGGACCAATAAAGCAAGGCAAAGGGAGAGAGCCAGGCGTGCTACTTTAGCTAGGGAGGTCCTGGAAAACTATCTTCCAAGCCAATATCACAGCAAAGCACTTTGAAAACCGAGTTTTTGTCTCCTATGTTTTTTGAACTCTGAGCAAGCTCCCCCACTCCTACAAATTCACCTCTGACCTGTATAAAGACTCCTGCTTCCTACCTCCAGCTTTGGCCTTTTCTCTGAGTTCGAATTCCATGTTGCCAAGTGTATAATCAACAGGTCTAAAACCAAGGTTGCCATGTTCGCCCTTTGCCCCTCTACCCCCACGAAATGATTATCTTCATTTTTCAGAAATTTCTAGAGAACTTAAAGGTTTGACTCTTTCAGCACCTTCATTCTACTGTAGAAAAATCCTAATAGTTTCTTGTCAAAAATTCTTCAATTCTTCCCATCTACCACCCCTCCCCTCGCCCCCCCCCCTTAATTCTCACTACCTATTAACTTCTCTTAATGCTCATTTAAGAGCAGCTGGAAGTTTGCTTAGGAAAGCCATGATACTTATGTTTTTCCCTGGTTGGCCACAAGTGGATACTATGGCCTCCCATATCATAACTGAAGTCTTACGCCTACTTTTCACAACCTCTAAAACCCAGTGACATCAAACCTGTTATGGACTGAATTGTGTCCCCACCCCCCACCCCCATTCCCATGTTGAAGTCCTAACCCCCAGTATCTCAGAATGTGACTGTATTTGGATACAGGGCTTTTAAAGGAGTAATTAAATTAAAATGAGGCCATCAGGTTGTGGCCTAACCCAATCTGACTGGTGTCTCTAGTGGAAGAGGAAGAGGTGCCAGCCATGGGTGTTCAGTCCAGAAAACGCCATACATGGATCTGGTGAAAAAGGCTTCAGGAAAACCAACCCTGCTGGCACTTTCATCTTAGACATCCAGCTTCTGGACTGTGAGAAAATAAATCTTTATTGTTTAAGCCACCCAGTCAGTAAACTGAGGCTCAGAGATTAAGGGGCAAGGCCACACAGCCGGAGAGTGCTAGAGCTGAATCTGCAGGTTTCACAGCCATGACACTGTGGGGTCTGTAAGCACTGCTGCTTAAAGCAGGAGTTGGCAAACTTGCTCTAATGCACCCAATGTTTTAACTTTTGGGGACTAAGAGACAAGGTGGAGGATATTATACAGGCACTTATATAACCATTTAAAATTTAACTATTTGGAAGCACCTGGGTGACTCTGTTGGTTAACTGTCCAACCCTTGATTTCAGTTCAGGTCATGATCTCACAATTTGCGGGATCAAGCCCTATGTCAGGCTCTGCGCTCACAGCGTGGAACCTGCTTGGAGCTCTCTCTCTCTCTTTCTTTGACTCTCTCCTGTTCATGCATGGGTGCTCTGTCTCTCAAAAATAAATAAAACTTGGGGCGCCTGGGTGGCTCAGTCGGTTGGGCATCCAACTTCAGCTCAGGTCATGATCTCACGGTTCGTGGGTTCAAGCCCCATATCAGGCTCTGTGCTGACAGCTAGCTCAGAGCCTGCAGCCTGTTTCGGATTCTGTGTCTCCCTCTCTCTCTGACCCTCCCCTGCTCATGCTGTCTCTCTCTCTCTCTCTCAGAAATAAATAAAACATTAAAAATTTTTGAAAAAATAAATAAAACTTAAAAATTCCCCAGATATTTAAAATTTTTAAAGTTCATTTATTTTTGAGAAAGACAGAGCATGAGCAGGGGAGGATCCGAGAGAGAGGCAGACACAGTTTGAAGCAGGCTTTAGGCTCTGAGCTGTCAGCGCAGAGCCTGATGAAAGGCTCAAACTCACGAACCAGGAGATCATGACCTGAGCCGAAGTGGGACACTTAACTGACTGAGCCACCCAGGTGCCCCATGAAAGCAGATATTTAAAACAAAAATCTAGACTGTCATAAGCATGCCATACCTATGACCAAATCTAAGAATTCGTCTACCCTATTTAGGGAGCCATTGAAGAATCCCTAAATAGGATCTTTACAATCAAGTTCAATCTCTTAGAATGGCAAGTATCCAAGCCCTACCTTCCTCATAAGCCTATTTTCCTCATTTGCCACAGTAATACCAAACTGAATAATTTCTCACAGCTCTGACACTTCACTTCTCTGCTCCCCTTCCTCACCTGGCTAATTCATGCTCATCTTCCCCAATTTTCAGATTAATATCTACCATCCCTGGAGCCTTCCCTGACCTTGCTCTTTCCCACCCTCACTCTCACCCACAGTCTGGCTTAAGAGCCCCTTTTCTGTGTTTCCATGCAGACTTCCATCAGGGTTTCCATAAATTATCCGTTTATGAGTCTATCTCCCCTACATAAGCTCCCAGGACATGTATCCCTTGTAATACCAACAACCTATTACTTAATAAATATTTAATTGAATGGTGCATTTTTAAATAGTTACATTTTATTTATTTATTTGTTTGTTTATTTATTTAATTTTGAGAGAGAGAGAGAGAGCAAGTAAGCACATGGGTGGGGGAGAGAGGCAAAGGGAGAGAGAGAATCTTAAACAGGCTCCTTGACATCACAGGCTTTCTCTGTTCATTAAAAAAAAAAAAATCTGACAAATATCCAAGTCAGAATAACCACAATTTATCAGTCAAGTAAAATTGGTGTCCCGTGAAAAATAGTGACTAGCTGAACTCACAAACTGGAATCGAATGGACCAAGTGCTTTTCTGGACAATCATTATAATATTAGAACTATGCATATTTCAAGGGTCAGTATTTAATAAAATTATTAATTCTTGCTGTTTCATGTAGGATTTTCTTAAGTGATTTTTTTTAAAAAAAATCTGTGAGTGGATGGTGGTGATGAATACAATGACCACTATTTCACTTTGTTGCCACTGCCTTGTAAGGCACCAGCAGTTTACCCATGATTGCTCTTGTACCATTAGTGCAAATGTCAGTACAATTGTTCCAGGATAAATGATGTGATTCAAAAAGATTATTGTACACTTTGCACCTCTTATGCTTATTTTCAAGCATTCCTATAAAAGATCTTTGGTGATTAGCCAGTGGTAATACCTGATGAATACAACCAAAATAGCAAGTCCAGACAGTCCATAAATCTATCCATTTCTAAGGCAAAAATCCAGTATTGCAGGAGAGATCACCTTTCATGTTTGCAGTTCAATCTTAATTTGATGAGTTGCTGTATCACTGGAAAGGGAAGGGCCATGATTTCTTTTGCTGTTTTTTCATTGAGAAGGCATTTAGCAAAATAAATTCTCCTGGGCTTTATTAATCTCTCACCTATGATGTTCACTTCTTCAGCCAAGGCAGTATAATAATTTATGCCTAAGATACTTCACTGACTTTTTCATCTCCAGTTTGAAAAGTTGCACCAAATGATTTTTGGCATTTGACGAGTTCATTATATCTACATTAAAAAATTGAATACCTTTTTAAAACCTTTGAATGATTGACCTCAGTATGGTGTTACAGCTTACCAGGCACCATAATACTATTCAGAAATATTCTATGGCATAAGATACAATAAGCTGAATAGTTAACATTAAATAAAGCCAAGGGAAATGTAGCCATCATCATATTTTTATTTCTTTTAATCATTTAAGAAAATGTTATATTATTTATTTTTGAGAGAGAGGTAGACACAGAATTTGTAGCAGGCTCCAGGCTCTGTGGTGTCAGCACAGATCCCAACATGGGGCTCGAACTCATGAACTGTGAGATCATGACCTGAGCCAAAGTTGGACACTTAATTGACTGAGCCACTCCGGTGCCCCCATATTTTTATTTCTTATTTATAATTTCCTCTAGTTGTTTTAGAGATTTCTCTTTCTATGAGTCAGGGGTCTCGCTGTCATTTTCATCTTTTTTTTTTGTACCTTCAGATGTTAAACAGAGTATCTGAACCTTGAAGAAATGTGTCTTGTAATCTCCCTTTTATTTTATTTTTTCATTTATTATTTATTTATTAAACATTTTTTTAATGTTTATTTTGAGAGAGAAAGAGCAGGGGAGTGGCAGAGAGAGAGTGGGAGATCAGGGTCTAGAGTCAGATAAGGGTTTTAATCTCTTCCCCAATGATGAGCAGTGTGACCTTGGGCAGATTCTCAAGGCTTCATTTTTTGAATATAGTTTCTGTGGTCTGGAATCTGGGAGTGCCTTTGGGGGAGTTCTAGCTTAAGGCTGCCCCTAAGACTATAGTCAAGATGTTGGTCAGCGCAGTCACCTGAAGGCCTGATATGATGTTGGAGGCTCTCTCATATAGCTGGCTAGTTGGTGCTGGCTGTTGGCCTTAACGGACTTTTCCAGAGAGTCCTCCTAACATGGTAGCTCTCTCTCAGAGAGTTAATGTTCTATCATATTTGGTTAGAACAATGGTAGTGTCATATCATTCAACCTAATAGACCAAATTGAATTTATATTTCAACATGTAAATAAAGCAAAGTATATTAAAAAAATTTTTTTTTGTAGTGATAGTAACAAACTGCCATTCTTGACTGTGTGTGGGCTTCTGGGCATTGGAGCTTGTGGTCTTCTCAGACAGTATGCTCACTTTGACATTTTATAGAAAACTTTGAATGTTTATTCAGAAATATTAGTCTTTCACTGATCATATTTATTTATGAGTTCTCCAGAGGCTATGCTTTTGAACTTGGATTTTTATATACCAAGTGAAACCAGAAATAATTTTAGGGGAGAATTAATTTTGTAAAAAAAATTGTGCATGAATTTGAATGGACATTTAAGGCCTTTATTATACATAAAATATGTTAGTGGGGTGAAAAAATATCCCATAGATTTTATTGAGGAAGCCCAACATCTCATTTGGAGCATCCTTTAAGTGATTTTGGTTTCTGAAGGACTGCAATTACTGGAGTCTTTTATTCCCTGCAGATACAAAGGAATTGTTTCCTTTTTTATTTTTATTTTTTTAAACATTACCAAAACCAAAGACTGGGAGAAGGAAAGGCAGCAAGTTTTGGGGACAATACAACACTTGTGAGAAACAAGTAAATGTTTACTTTGCAACTGCCACCAGGGTCTTCTAACACCTATTAATACCGAGTAACAATTCAAGCTCATTGTATCCCTCTCATGCTCCTTCCCTCCTGGAACCTCTAACATTTTGCTTCTCCTGATTTGCTTGTGATCTGAAGCTGGCATCCCTGTTCACCTGGTCATACTGTCCCAAACCGCTTCCTGACTGGGGACCCCTTCATTGCTGCCCACATCCAGCCCATCCAGACCTGTGGATTCTGTCTTAGCAATGCTGCCCAGCCCTTTCTTTCCATTTACTTTCCTCTTCCTCATTGCCTCTGCACCAGGGTCAGCTCACTTCTCTCCTGGATTATGGCAGTAGGGCCCAAGGGCCTCAGTCTTCCACATCTAGGCTGCTTATAGGTTAATTTTGCCTGCCCCAGATTCTTTCATGTAGCTGTGTTAAAGACCCAGTGTCTCCGACAGCCAAAGGCACCAAGTAACCTGACACATTTGTGTTATCACCTTTGCTTTGACTACCATAGAAACGAACTGTAAGTTTTTTATGACTCTTCCTAAAATTTTTTTTGTTGCTCATGCTGTTCCATTTTCCTGTAAATCCTTTTGGTTAAATCCCACCTATGCTTTAGGGCCTGCCTCCTTTGCAAAGATTTTCCTCCTGGAGGATTTTTTCCTCCACCACGTTTTGTCTTTTTAGGCCACTCATTGAACTTTGTATCCTTCATGATGTTTAATCATAATCGGTTTCGTTTAATATAGCATGTGTGTGCCTACCTTATCATTTCTACAAGATTATAGTGTACGTGAAAGAAGGGACATAATTATTCTTTTTTTCTCCTGCAAACTGCTAGCCATGGTTTCAGCAAGATTTAGAACTTCAATAAAAAAATTGTGTAAATCCATTAATATATATATATATGAATACAGACATATACATGTACATACATTCATCATTTTGCTACGATGGCCTTGCCTTTTTTTTTTTTTTATAATTTCTGAGAGAGAGAGAGAGAGAGAGAGAGGCAGCGTGAGCAGAGGAGGGTCAGAGGGAGAGGGAGATACAGAATCTGAAACGGCTTCAGGCTCTGAGCGGGCAGTCAGCACAGAGCCCAATGCGGGGATCGAACCCACGAACCGTGAGATCATGACCTGAGCCAAAGTCAGACGCTTAACCGACTGAGCCACCCAGGGGGGGGCCCATAATGGCTTTGTTCCAGTGCTGAACTAGACGGGGGTATAAGGCACTGTTTTGTTTTTTTTTTAATCCCTGAGCTGTGCCCCCCAAAATTCAGTAGTCCAGATTATAATCTGAGGACAGAAAAATGGCTTCAACATCTATCTCAGTGGGGTGCCAAAGGCAAACGCTTTGGCAAACGTTAAATTCCGAGGGCAAAAGCTGCTCTGAGGCGCTGGAAGAGACAGCCCTTTAGGAATCTTCCAGAGACGCCCTAAATGGAGCAGGCGGGAAGCTGGCGGCGACAGGGCGGGCGGAGTGCGGAACGTGCAGCTTCCAGGACTTCCCACCCCCTGGGAACCGGGCCGACCTGTTCCCACCGCTGCCTTCCCGCCTCCACGCCTCCCTCCGCAGTCCCAGAGCCCCACGCCGCGCGCCTTCCTCCTTGGCGCCCGGCGCGGCTTCTCTCGGCGGCCGGCCAGGGCTGGGGACCGGGGCCGGGAGGCGGGAGGCCGCGCTCGCTCGGGGTTTCCAGGTGAAGGGGGAGAAAACAACCGGTCTGTCTGGGCGGAGCCAGCCGGGCGGGGAGAGGGCGGAGGGCACATTGCCTCATCCTGTACATTTTACTGGAAACGGGACGCATCCGGAGGAGGGGCCGGGAGGCGGCCCCGACGCCGCCAATGGCCCGACCGGGCTCGGGGGAGGCAGGCGAGGCGGCGATCCTCCCTCCGTATCCCTGGAGGCCGGTTAAATAGCCGGGCAGCCCCGGGCCGCGCCCGTGCCCGCGCCATCCTCCCGCCGGCCGGTCTCCGAGCCCGTCAGAACCGCAGCCGGGAGGTAGTCGCGCGCAGCGAGTGAGTGGCGCAGGAGTCTGGGGTCCCCGAGCGCCCAGCCCGGGAGCATGATCGTGGACAAGCTGCTGGACGACAGCCGCGGTGGAGAGGGGTTGCTGGACGCGGCCGGCGACGGTGGCCTCATGACCAGCCCGCTGAACTTGGCCTACTTCTACGGCGCATCGCCCCCGGCCGCGGCCCCGGGCGCCTGCGACGCCATCTGCTCGTCGTCGGGGCCCTCGGCGCCCGGCTCGCCGGGCTCCGACTCCTCCGACTTCTCCTCCGCCTCGTCCGTGTCCTCCTGCGGGGCTGTGGAGTCCCGGCCGAGAGGTGGCGCGCGCGCGGAGCGCCTGCAAGGTACTTCTCCGCCCCGGCGGGAGCGCCCCAGGCCCCCAGCACCCCCAGTCTCCGCGAGGCCCACTCGCTGGGAGGGGAGGGTCAGAGCAACCCAGGTGCGAAGTACCTCGACCCGGAGTTAGGTGGCCTCTGCGCGTTCCTTAGCGGCAGTATATAATCACAGTATCATCATATGCTAGGCAATTACTGGAAGACCTGCTCTGTGCCAGGGCATTTGATACAACTCGATGCCCTTTGACCATGTGTTAAGATCCGGGCGCCATCCAGTTGGCCTGGTAGCTCAAAGCGCCTCTAAGAGCAGACCTCTGACTTCTGGGGTTGAGGATGAATCACATTAGATTTTCTCACACTCTACTTTTTTCTTTCCTTTTTTTTTTTTTTAAGCTTTGTTAAACTGTAAATTCACATAATTTGTGGCTAGTGTTTGGATCGGATGTAGGTATAGGGTATAATTTGGGGTTATCAGTGAGGTTTGAGTACTGTGTTTATGGTCTACTTCATTTTTCCTAAGTATTTGTGGAAAGTTTAAGTAAAAAGATTTTATGTTAAAGAAAGGAAACTGAAACTAAGAAGATGTGAGATGAAACTGGACTAAAAACCAGCTCAGATAACGCCTTTAGTGTGTGATGTTTTCGGGTTTAGGAAGTCTGCCCTGAATTTCTGCGGTCTTGTTTTTCTGTGTGCTTTAGAATGGTTAAGCTAAATCTAGCCGAGATGGGATTAATGTTTCCTTCTGCTGTGAATTGTTTAGTTTCTTTTCTTAAAGAGCCGAGTTGCATAACTTGGGGGAAAACAGGATGACACTGTGGGCAGACTAAAGAAAGTCTAGATAATCTCAAGTGTTAGAAAGTTTAATCAGCATGATTTTAAAGAACATTCTTGTTCAGGTGTTCCCTACTGCTAGCCACTTCTGTTTTGCTTATCTTTTATTTTAAAAAGTGAGTTTTTATTTTCACTTAAAAAGTAATTTAAGCCACTCGATTTTATAAAGTGCTCCCTGTATGTTAAATGTAGGTATGTTTTAGCATATGCAAAAAGTGCGTGAGCACGCGCGCGTGTGTGTGTGTGTGTGTGTGTGTGTGTATGTGTGTGTGTTAGAACCTTTTCTCTCACATTTGGCCTTCATTTGGCCGAAACTGTTTTGCTCGTTCCTTGGTTTACCACATAGACATAGGGGATTTCTGAAACTGAATTTTTCTCTCTGTGACGTTGAATTATAAACTACTGTCATTCCAGAGACATGCTGTTAGATTCTGACAAGATTTTCCTAAACTTAAACATAAAATCAACTCATTGTTTAATTTGCCCCACCACTGAGTGGTTTCCTCTCATATGTTTGATATGTCTAGATCTATTCAAATTAGGCATTGTTTCTTGTCCCATCTTCTTACTTTTTCCTACTCAACTGAGTGGCTCAATTATTCATTTCCTGACTTCTTCCATGTTTTCTTTGTGTTCAACTCATCCCAAGAGGTTATGACATACTAGTGGTCAGAAGCGGAATGCTCTACTCATAGACTACATTTTAAAGTACATTTAAAAATTTAAATATGAAATGAGATTATGTTCTTTTAACTTAGAAGGCCTGTGTGAGCAATTCCACAAACCACTGGTGAGGGGAAATCCTGTGTGTGTATGACGAAATGTGTTTTAGCTTAGTGAATTTAAACGGCTTTCTTGGCATAGCTGAACTGAAGGAAATCCTAAGAAACAAATCTAAGACATTGTTAATTGTTATACCTTGGCACATTGACATCTTTGGAGGAAGTTTGTTTTGTGCTTTCTTAGGGGAGTGGAATTATTAGACTTTTTAAACTTCTGTGTGGACATAAAGCTTTGTTTGTAAAAGCTGAAAATCCATCATTTATTCCTTGCTCCCTCAAGGTTTTTCAGAAGTCAAGAATAATTACAGATTTATGAGAGGGTGGCAAAATCTATGATTGAGTCTCTTGGGTGGATGGGGCTAAAAGACAAACAAGCTTAATTTGGGTTTATCTGTTGGCTCCAGGGCCCCCTGAAACCCCAGTTCTTTGAGCTTTATTTTCATAGGGTGCCTGGGGGAGAAAGGTATTAGGAAATGAAGAACCCTTAAGTAGGGCTGGGGACCGACATGCAAGGTCATTGACCAGAGTGAGTTGGAAAGGCTTTGCTCTCTGTTTGTTGGGGTCTTCATACGTTCGACAGCTATGCTTTTGAGATGATCAGGATTTGTGTCTGTGAAGAGATTTAATTGGGGTATGTTTTGTTTTCTTTCGAACAGTTGAACCCCATATGGGGGTTGGAAGGCAGCAGAGAGGACCCTTTCAAGGTGTTCGTGTGAAGAACTCAGTGAAGGAACTCCTGTTGCATATCCGAAGTCATAAACAGAAGGCTTCTGGCCAAGCTGTGGATGATTTTAAGGTGGTACCTCTTTTTGTTTTGGGTCAAGGCAGGGAGGTTATTCTGTTAGGGTAGTTATTATTCTCTTCTGACCTGGGTCCAGTAGCTCTTTTGTAGACCACACCGGAGTCATTGGATAGATGGTGCATTGATCTCTGTCTGCTGTATTCCTATCACTTAGCCTGGTACTGGGCAAACAAGAGAAATTTAATGAATGAATACGTGAAGGCAACTTGGGAGCAAAGAATCAACGGAAATGGAAAAGTTTGACTAGAAAGGGAAAAACGTCTAATGGCCTTAATAATTTTGTCTTGACCTCAGTTGAACTAAGGTGAAAGGAGAATGGGTAGAGTTGTAAGATGGAATGAAAATTAAGATAGAAAATAAATATTGCTAGGATAACTATCAAAGATTTATGGTGAACTGTAAAGAGTGGTAGAGATAAGTCTGTGTATTGATGTTTATTAAGCAGAAAACCATTTAATATGTACTAAATTAGAAACTCTTTTTCCTTATAGACACAAAGTGTGAACAGAGAGCAATTCACAGGTAAGAGTTCCTTCTATTCATAATAATGAGGGGCTTTAGAGTGAAATAATGTAGTGTGGTTATGGGTAAAATCTAGAAAATAGAGTGATCATAGATTCCATATTCCTTTCTTGGGTATAGAATTGAAGAGCACACTGTCATATAGTGGGAAAAGGAAAGGACCTGATTCACTGACTGATGGACCAGCTTGCAAAAGGCCAGCTTTATTACATACCCAGTTTTTGGTAAGTATCTCACCAGTTTCCTCTGAATACCCCCTGGAGATTTTTCCTGGAATAATTTTGAAAGAGAATCTGTAACTTAACTTTTTCTTCTTTTCCAGACACCACCTCAAACACCAACACCCGCAGAGAGCATGGAAGATGTTCATCACAGTGAATCCAAACAGGACAGCAGTGCCGATCTGCTTCAGAACATAATCAACATTAAGAATGAATGTAGCCCAGTTTCCCTGAATACTGTCCAAGTTAGCTGGATGAGCCCTGTGGGGGTCCCCCAGGGCTCTCCCCGAGAGCAGTGTCAGGACTTCCACAGAGGGCAGGTCTTCTCTCCACCTCAGAAGTACCAGCCATTCCAAGTCAGCGACTCCCCACATCTGATGGATCAGGCCACCCTGTACCAGTATTCTCCACAGAGCCAGAACCTGCAACAGCTGCCGCCACCACAGCACTACACCCACAACCCAACTCAGGAATACAGTCCTTATTCCAGAACGTCCCAGTCCCCCAACTATGAATCAAACCTCTTTCAGGGTCAAGAACCACAGTTCTGCCCAGATCAAAGTTTTGCATCCCTTCTGAATAGTCAGGGATCTGAGAATATTGCTGTTCCCATTCAAAATCCCCCCAGTGTTCAGCAACAGAATGATGCCCACCTGCAGAACTTCAACATGACGCCACACGGTGCCTGTGAGGCCATGGTGGGGCATGACGCGGGCTCTACGCCTTTAGGCACTTCGCTGCCATTCCCGAACATCATCGGAAATCCAATGAACACCACACAATTAGGGAAGTCATTTTTCCAGTGGCAAGTAGAGCAGGAAGAAAGCAAATTGGCAAATATCTCTCAAGATCAGTTTCTTTCAAAGGATGCAGATGGTGACACGTGAGTATCCTTTTCTCTCATGTACCTAATTTGGCAAACCATACTTGTTAGAAGTAATGGGCACAGAATTTCTCTAGGGCACACCAAGCCAGACCTTAGGAAGTGGCTAATTGGGATGCCTAGAGCAGGTAGAAATTGCTGTTCAATGACAGCTAATATTTCAAGCGTTTTCCTTTCTTTTATTTTCTGGCTGAACGGATTACCTGTTTATGTGTCTTCTTTCAATAATAAGCTTTGAAAGCCCAGGGTAGATTGTGTCTGTGGAACAAAAACAGATCATGAGTAGTTGGTCATGATCAATTGTGAGTTGACTTGTAGATTGATCCTGATCTGTCATGACATCTTTGTGACCGTGGGCAACTTATTTAACCTCTCTATGCCTGAGTTTCTTGACATGTAAAATGAAAAGACCTCCCTCATAGGGTTTTAGGAATATTAAAGATAATTAGTTTATAGCGATCAGCATGGTGCTTGGCATTCTAACTATTTCTGGTAGCTTAACATATCCTGTTGCAACTCAGATGTGTTATCAATCTAGCAGAAAAGACAAATTATGCTCTATAAGTTTCATTCAAGTGCACCAGCATGTCAGGAAGGAGGCTAAAGGAGGAATTTAAATTTTTATTATTTTTTTAAAGATGAACTTAGTGAAGTCAGAGTAATTCTCTTCTCTTTGCTTCCCAGGTTCCTCCACATTGCCGTTGCTCAGGGGAGAAGGGCACTTTCCTATGTCCTCGCAAGAAAGATGAATGCGCTTCACATGTTGGATATTAAAGAGCACAATGGACAGGTGAGGATCTTGACAGAGTGAAATGGCAGAGATGTGGTTATGGTGAAGAGAAGACTAACCAGTCTCATATTTATGTGTTGATCCTTTTAGAGCTGTGGACCAAGAGAATTCAGTTAATATTAACTCTGAGATGTTGACTCTTTGCCACTGTCAACCTTGAAGTTATTAATGTTAACTTTGTAGTTATTTGACCAAAGATTAACTGGGTATAATAAAGCCATGCCCTTAGCTTATTGTAGTTTCCTTGTGTTAGAGTACTTTATTTCTCTATGTGGGATTTTCCCCTCAGTCTTAGTTTATGTTCATATTCCTTGTCAGGATAGTGTTATGTATTTAAAAAAAAATCTTTCTTTCCTCTGAATATCCACAGAGCGCCTTTCAGGTGGCAGTGGCTGCCAATCAGCATCTCATTGTGCAGGATCTGGTGAACCTTGGGGCCCAGGTGAACACCACCGACTGCTGGGGAAGAACCCCTCTGCATGTCTGTGCTGAGAAAGGTCACTCTCAGGTGCTTCAGGTAGGAGGCTGCTTCTGCTGTCACAGGGCCAAAGAGATAGGGCTTGGGTAGTAGAAGTCAGACACAGGTTGCCTGTTGTGAGATGTATATTTTTAGCCAACCTACTCATTTCTTGGGAATACTAATAGATAAGTATTTGTTTAACTTGTCTTTTGCTAACATGTGTCTGTAAATGTTGCAGGCAATTCAGAAGGGAGCAGTGAAGAGCAATCAGTTTTTGGATCTTGAGGCAACTAACTATGATGGTAAGCAACAGAAATTTTATTGGATGAAAAGCCATGTAGAGAGTGGAGCCCATCAGTTCCGAGGGTATTAAGTTTTATACCAAGAAGGAAGGGCAGTGATTAAAGTTAAAGTATTCTATAGATAAAATTAGCACCAAGACCCAATGGAGGGAATCTTTGGATTGCCTTCCTGGTTCTTGTGGAGCCTACTTTGTAGGTCATTTTAGAGCCCATCCTCAAGGTCTGTAATCGTAGAACAACTGAAATACTTGATGTGTGCTTGACCACTGCTTGACCACTGCTTATTGTACTTTTTGTAGGCCTGACTCCTCTACACTGTGCAGTTGTGGCCCACAATGCTGTGGTGCACGAACTGCAGAGAAATCAGCAGCCGCATTCACCTGAAGTTCAGGAGCTTTTGCTGAAGAATAAGAGCCTGGTTGACACCATTAAATGTCTGATTCAAATGGGAGCGGCCGTGGAAGCTAAGGTAAATTCTCAGTAGAGTTTAGAGACGGACTAGGGAAGAAAAGTGGTTAGAGCGAAAGACCTTATTTCCCAATTATAAGTTAAAACTTTTTCCTGTATTTCAATTAATGGAGTGAGTAGCAATGCATGAATTGTTAAGAAGCTTAGATTTTAAAATCATCAGCTTTTTTTATTTGTTTTTAACCTGTAGATTATCATTCAAAAGATCATTGAGCTGTGAAACAAATTAATCTTTGTTTGAAAGGAAAAGAAAATGCTTGAAATTGATAGTATCATTTTGGTGTCCATTTTCATATACTAATAACAAGAGTGGCGCTCTTTTGTAAGGGTTGCTGTATTGATGTAGGATCCGGACTTAATCTTCTGGTTTTTAAGCTGGAAAACATTTTATTCTCTTTAAATTTGAGGTTTATTTATGGAGTATCTCCTATGTACAAGGCACTGAATTGGGAGCTCTGGGGAAAAAATACTTAAGACCTTGGGAAGTGGAAGAGGTGAGAGCTGCAGCTAAGTGTAAGTCTACACAGGGTGGCCACCAAGTCTGGAAACACAGGTGAATACATAGTAAATTTTATTGTATTATATTACAGCATATGATAAAATAGAATTGTCTGTGTTTCTATATTTTATGGCTACCCTGTATGTAAGAGCAGGCTGTGATCAGAAGCATATAGGCAAATTGATGGGGAATTTAGGAGGAATAAGATTTTGTTTAGTCTGGGATGAAGGAAGGGTTTGCAGAGAAGACAGTGTTCACAGTGAATCACCAACGGTGAATCAGACACTTGTGAGCCTGGGTAAGAACCATATCCAAAAGTGGCATCTAGATGTTCATTTTTTTCCCCTCTTGTCTTTGCTAAGGATCGTAAAAGTGGTCGCACAGCCTTGCATTTGGCAGCTGAAGAAGCAAACCTGGAACTCATTCGTCTTTTTCTGGAGCTGCCCAGTTGCCTGTCTTTTGTGAATGCAAAGGTACTTTTAGAAAGCTTCAGTAACTGCGCTAGCCATGGAGTGACCTTTGCACCTTCTTCAAGCTTTTGAGCCGCTTTCATGAAAACCTCCCCTTCTGATAGGTGTCATTTTATCTCTTTGTCTTTAGGCTTACAATGGAAACACCGCCCTCCATGTTGCTGCCAGCCTTCAGTATCGGGTGGCACAATTGGATGCGGTCCGCCTGTTGATGAGGAAAGGAGCAGACCCAAGTACTCGGAACTTGGAGAATGAACAGCCAGTGCATTTGGTTCCTGATGGCCCTGTGGGGGAACAGGTGAGCGCTACAGAAGGGGCATTCGGTCTGAAACATCTTCCTTTAGATGAGGTTGTGCAGGGCAGAGGCCAGCTGGTGGTGTTCACGTGTGCTCTGTCAGTGTCTGTGTTTCACAGTGCCTTTGTAGCAACGTTGGAGTCCATTGCTCTGTTTCTAACGGAAGAGGAAGAAAGTTGAGGGTTATCCATGGCCTCAAAATGGTCAAAAGTCAGATTGTCTTTTCTCCTATAACACAAAGTTGGGTGTAGAATCACTCAGAATGGTTTGAGGTTTTGGAAGCTGATGAAAGATGAGGTGCCAGGGTTCCTGCAGACATCGAGGAAAGAGAGTCTTAGTTTTGGTAAGTAATGGGCCTTCAGATTCTGGGTGTGAAATGAGTCAGTCTCTGTAGAATATGCGGGGTAGTCCCAGGGACGCAGTGAGTACTTAGTAAACATTGGCCGTTACAGTTATTTCTATCTACTAACTGATACTAAATAGGAAATGGAAGGTTGTTTATGTAATTCAGAACCTAGAAATACTTTAAACAAAGTTATGCTTTACTTATATGGTTATATATTATCTTTGGAAATTGTTGAAGAGTTTCACATGACTCAACTTGTTTTGATAATAAGAACTGAATCTTTTCCAAACTTAAGATATATATATATATATATATATGTATATATATATATATATATATTTATTTTTTTTTAAGTTATTTATTTATTTTGAGAGACAGAGACAGAGAGAGCACACACATGTGGCTGGTGGGGGTGGGGGAGGCAGAGGGAGAGACTGAGAATCCCAAGCAGGTTCCATGCTGTCAGCACGGAGCCCAGTGCAGGGCCCCATCTCATGGTTCATGAGACCATGGCCTGAGCTGAAATCAAGAGCTGAACATTTAACCCACTGAGCCACCCGTGTGCCCTAGAACTTAAGATATTTTTTATGGAAATCTTTCCCTGGGATAAATGAGGGTACCTGTGACTATGGGCAGGTCATTACAAACTTTGATAATCACAAAATAAAACCTATGGAATTCAATTTAGCCTTTTCTTTGATTCATAGCCCTCATTGTGACCATAATGTTGCAGGAACTGCTATTTGTAGAGCTCTTCATAACTTAAAGTGAATTTCTTAATAATTCGTAAAGAGTTTTCATGTATGTTGTACCACTTAATAGTTACAAAAACTTTGCAGTGTAAAGGTTCAGCTGAGAAAATGGGGACTCAGAGATCCCACAAATAGGAATCATCATTGACTAGGAAATCATCATTGAGTAGCAGAGCCTTACACCCAGTCTTGGCCTCTGCTTCCTGTGTGTGGTGTGCAGCCATATAGTGATGTTTGTCAGACTGGGGTATAAAGTTAATCACCAGTTATATATTATGCACAGATGCTCTGATTGGATATCATGGCAACCATCCTCATTTGAAGGCTTTTTAAAGATATGCTTATGTGTGTATGAAGTGGGTTTTGGGTTCTTGATAGTTCAAGCTGATTTCAAAATAGGTGAGATACTATAATATACCACCATTACTGCCTTATATTAAATGTTCTTACAAATAGCAGGAGTAGATACTAGGAAAGGATTATATAGCTTACTTAAGCTATTGGAGATTTTCAACTTTAAGTAGTTTTTTTTTTTTTTAGTGTTTATTTATATTTGAGAGAGAGAGAGACAGAGTGCTACTGGGTTGGGGGAGGGGAGGGCAGAGAAATGGAGACAGAATCTGAAGCAGGCTCCAGGCTCTGAGCTGTCAGCACAGAGCCCGACACAGGGCTTGAACCCACGAGCCATGAGATCATGACCTGAGTCAAAGTCAGATTCTTAACCGACTGAACCACCAGAGGTGCCCCTCAACATTAGGTAATTTTTAATGGAGATGCTTTACTCTCTTGCACTCAGAGAGCATTATAGATCTGTAATAAGCCTTGAAAGGAGTTATAGTAAGATGTAAAAAAAAATTTTTTTAATGTTTTTATTTATTTCTGAGAGAGATAGACAGACTACAAGCAGGGGAGGGTCAGAGAGAGTGGGAGACACAGAATCCGAAGCAGGCTCCAGGCTCTGAGCTGTCAGCACAGAGCCCAACGTGGGGCTCAAACCCACAAACTGTGAGATCATGACCTGAGCTGAAGTTGGACGATTAACCGACTGAGCCACCCAGGCACCCCTATAGTAGGATTTTTAAAGTCACCTTAAAGTCTCGACATGTATTGTTTCATATTTCTTCATATATTTACTTACAAGTTGACACGAGTGTTGTAGAGTACATGAAAAAGGAATGAAACTCTGAAGGAAATGGTACTTTAACATAAAAAATAAACCTCACAGATCCTGTTTATTTCTCTTCCAGATCCGACGTATCCTGAAGGGAAAGTCCATTCAGCAGAGAGCTCCACCATATTAGCTCCATTGACTTGGAGCCTCGTCGGCAACACTCACTGTCAGTTAGGCAGTCCTAATGTATCTGTACATAGACCATTTGCCCTGTATTGGCAAATGTAAGTTGTTTCTATGAAACAAACCTATTTAGTTCACTATTATATAGTGGGTTATGTTAAAGGAAAAGAAGAAAAATATCTAATTCCTTTTGGCAGATTTTAATATTTCATACCCAGGTATCTGGGATCTACACATCTGAATTTAATCTTGAATGGTAAAATTGACTTCAATTAACAGTAGCTTTTGGGTAGGACAGGGCTTTGATTTGTGGCGTAGGGCATTGCTCGTGTAGCTATTGCCAGTTTAAAAGTAGGTAAATTGTAAATGTATTTTTAAAGAAAGGTGATAGCATTCGAAAGAGAAAAAATAAATCTGTAGTGTTGAGGCTTCATCTGGACTGACGCAGTACCTGATAGCTGTTGTTGGTGTCGGAAAATGTCTAGGGTCTGGACTAGATGAAATGTACCGTGGTTAAAATTTGATTTTGGCAAATTGTATATAGTTGTTGTTTTTGTCTTTTGAAGTATTTGTACATATTTGGTCATTGACATGGCCGCATTTGAAATGTGTAAATCAACAAAATAGAAAAGAACAAGTGAATTGTCACTATTTAAAAAAATTATACATGTTCCAAAGAGCTGTGTAATCATCGTCTGTCTACCATCTCTGCAGATGAAACAGATGGAGAGTCATTCTCCTCCTGGCTGACAGAGCCATTTGAATTGTAAATATGCTTTTATTCATGCATTGAGATGAGACAAATTATTTGTCATGAATTGCATGCTCTTAAAGAGAACACCTCTTGATGGCTCACTTTCTAGATTTTGTAATTTACTTGTTAGAATTTTGTTTTACCTTTATTGAAACATCAAAAAGTCAACACTGAACCATGTCTTACTGGTTTTCTATTATCAAATAATGTTAATACACAGTGATGTTTTATATTACTATTCAGAGAAAAATGCCATGTTTTTTAGTAACCTTGATTCTATTAATATTATTTTGCTTTACCCCTTGCATACACCAAGGAATGTATTTGGCTTTGTTTCATACACTAATTCACTGTAATAAATTTGATTCATTAAACCCCCCCCTTTTTTTTTTAATGAGAAGTCCCACAAGCAACTGACTGACAAATCATCTTCATAGCTAAATCCTTTTTAAAAAAATAACCTTTGGAGATTGATCACATTGTTTAGATTCAGTATGTCTTGTGGACAAAAGTTAGTTATAGTTATTTAGTATCTGTAAATATAGCTGTATTATGAACTCATGGAAAAATTCATGCATGGACTTAAATAAACATTAATTCAGTTAATCTTAAGGATGTTCATCTTCAGGATGTGTATTTTCTTTTCCTAGTCCTTTATATGTATTTCCCTAGGTTGAAAAAGTGCTATTAATTACTAATCTAAATACCTTTAAATTAATGTATTTTAATTTGGCTTTCTTTGAGAATATGATTCCTAAAGGTATTTGTGATTTAACATAAAAAATTTCTTTGCCAAGTTCATAGAGGGTTTATTGGGTTCTGAAAATATTATGAAACCTTAATAGATACTGTTGATCATTTAGAAATTTATGTACCAGAAAAGCTAATTCTTTATGTTTGTGACTATTTTTCATACGTTATCTTCTGGGAACAGTGAGCATAGGAAAAACAGTTTGGAGATTACCAGAATCATCCTGAGAGCTACGAGCCTGGGAAGATCAGTAAATGGGGTCCTTCTCATTCCCAATGTGCCATTTTGACATGGTGTGAGAACAAACATACCAACATCTGTCAGTGTCAGTCAGCTACTGCACATACATTCTATTCTTATAACCTCTTTTGAGAATCTGGTAGAAGCTATGAATCCTTTCCCTGGAAAAGTGCACCTATGCATATATGTGCAAATTCTGTAGACAACATCAGACTTTACAGATACCAAGAATCCATGGCTCAGGTTAGGAATCTACTGTAGGTCATTTATTTCTGTAAATGTAGGTCTGTAGGTCAAATATTTCTCTAGGTCAAATATAATTTGTCTTCTTTCATTACCTTTCAATGCAACCTGATAACCAGAACATTAGAACTGATAACATCCCTGTGAAACAGGTACACAGTGAGCTTTTTTTCAAGTGAGATTAACTGTTCTCTTAATCCCAAATTCTCTCATAATTAACTTATTGAACCAGTGTTTAGGAAGCATATGACTTGCGTATCTCTGTGTGTGTGCATGTGCAAAGCTGTATAATGAACATTATGAGGCATTCAAAGACAGAAAAGATAAAAGGCATATTTCTTAAGATGTATATGTGGGAGACAAGACATGCACTTTGTTAGGTAACATAAATGGGGGAAGAAATACTGATTCAGAAGAATTTATATCTCAAAGGAGAAAACAAGGGAGACTTTAAGGTAGAGCATTTGAGCCATACCTTCACAAGAGTAGATTTGGATATTCATAGATGACGAGGAGAGAGGTAAAAAGGACAGAAAGAGAAAATGATATGAACCAAGGCAATAGTATTTTGGGGGATCCACCAGTGATTCAGTGTAGTTTTGTTAGCATCTGGATGGCCAATTTCATCTTGTGTTCTACCTCAGACTGGAAGCATTCTCATGAAGGGCATGTTGAGAAGCATCCTCAGGCCATCCAGGGGCTTTGCAGGAGAGGGTGCTGTGATTGATAACATACCTCTGCTGCAGAGGTATGTGGGGCTGCTCTTGATGGATATTGTTTTGAAGAATGAGTCCCACAGAAACCAAGACTGCATGCTCACTGCTGAGATCTCAGTGTCTGGCACGTAGAAGAAACTCATAAATGAATTGGTTAAATGAGTGAATGAATGTATGTAGATACTGATTGGGATCATTGATAACTGGGCAGAAGTAATGCCTCGAGCCAGAGTTCTATTATTAAGTAATAATGAACCAATGACTATTATAGTTTTGAACCTGACTCAGCCATATAATCTAACAGTGACATCAAAGATATGTTCACAAAAATGGGCATAGTTATGCTCTTTTTAAAATCAGGTGGTTCCTTTTGTAAAGGACTAACTCTAAGGGCACCTGGGTGGCTCACTCAGTTAAGAATCTGGCTTCAGCTCAGAACCTGAAACTTGCTTCGGATTCTTCTTATCTCCCTCTCTGCTCCTCCCACACTCGCCCTCTGTCTCTCTCTCTCTCTCAAAACTAAATAATAAAACATTTTTTAAAAAATTTAAGAAAATGTAAAGGACTAACTCTAGTACCATAATTTTGGTATTTCACTAAGGAATCCCCTCAAGCGACCAAATTTTCCAGTTCTATTTGTTAATCAAATTGGTAACATTTAATTGTTTTTACTTAATCAGGAAAAGAGAATTTCCTCAAACTCCTTTAACCTTTAATAAATGTCAACTTCTTAAACTCAGTACCACATCCACTGATGATAACATCAGTTCTGTATTGAATGTGACCTTAGGGAGAAATCAACTTTACCCACTGGCTAGGTTCTCAATGGTTCCTCTGAGATCAGGCCTGGATATGAGGTTTCAGATTAGTTAAGACCAGACTACTGGGTTTTTGTTTTTCCTGGTAGTGCCCTGGATTTGCCCTTGAGAGGAGGGGAGTGACCATCTTATTCATCATCAGATCTGATGAGTAGCATAGTATCTGACATGTAGTAGAGAGTAAATAAATACTTCCTCTTTTTTTTTTTTTTTTTTAAGTAGGCTTTACACCCAGTGTGGAGCCCAATGCAGGGCTTGAACTCAACCCTGAGATCAAGACCTGAGTTGAGATCAAGAGTTGGATACTTAACCGATGACCCACCCAGGCGCCCCAGTAAATAGACTTCTTAAATTGACTTTACTTTTGTAGCTCTTTTATGTATGTATGTATGTATGTATGTATGTATGTATGTATATTTTTTTGAGAGAGAGAGAGTGCGAGTAGGTAAGGGACAGAGAGAGACCCAGACAGAGAATCCAAAGCAGGCTCCAGGCTCTGAGCTGTCAGCACAGAGCCTGATGTGGGGCTTGAACTCATGGACCATGAGATCATGACCTGAGCCAAAGTTGGATGCTTAACCCACTGAGCCACCCTATAGCTCTCTTTTTAATGTATATTTTCTCAGCATACTTTATAGTTCAATAAATATTTTATCACTCACATGGAGTTTAACATTTTTAGTGCAGAAATACTTTCATACTTCAGCTTTACACCAGCTCTGATTACAGTATATTTTCTAACCCCCTTTGGAGTCTGCATAGACCCAGAAACATTGCATGGATGGTGCATTTCAAAGTGGAATAAGACTCAAGATTGCCCCTAAATGTGTCCATTTTTCTTAGGTCTATTCTTTGTCCTCCAGCCCCATGGTCTCTTCCCTTGGCCTATTGATCCAACTGGGTTTTGGAATGAGACAGAGCCAGATAGCTAGTCCAGCTGCTGAATGCCCAAGGTTCAAGGTTTCGGTCTTCAGTGGATATCAGCATCTTTTGTAAAGCTTATTAAATGTGCAAATACCAGGGCGCCTGGGTGGCTTAGTCGGTTAAGCGTCCGACTTTCGCTTAGGTCATGATCTCGCGGTTCGTGGGTTCGAGCCCCGCGTCCGGCTCTGTGCTGACTGCCAGCTCAGAGCCTGGAGCCTGTTTCAGTCTGCGACTCCCTCTCTCTCTGACCCTCCCCTGCTCACGCTGTCTCTCTCTCTCTCCTAGAAATAAATAAAACATTAAAAAAAAAGAATTACATTTAAAAAAATAAAATAAAATAAATAAATAAATAAATGTGCAAATACCTTGGCCCCACCCCAGACTTCCTGAGTCAGAATTTCCAGGGTTCTCAGGGTTCCTGGCAGGTATATGTGAAGATGATTTTAGTGCACAGTTTGTCTAAATTATTTAGGAAATGCTGACTCTGAAGATGTGTGGCTTGGCAGTGGCCATATGGTGGTAACAGAATGGGCTGCTGGAATACTCAAGGGGATAAGGCAGCAAACTGATGAATGCCTGCTATATGCTAGCCACGTTGGATCCCATGTCATAGAAACCAGCTTTGAAAAAAATTTTGTTAATGTTTATTTATTTTTGAGACAGAGAAAGAGACAGAGCATGAGCAGGGGAGGGGCAGAGAAAGGAAGACACAGAATTGAAGTAGGCTGAGCTGTTAGCACAGACCCTGACATGGGGTTTGAACTCATGAGCCGTGAGGTCATGACCTGAGCCCAAGTTGGATGCTTAACCGACTGAGCCACCCAGGTGCCCCCATAGAAACTAGCTTTGAAGGAGAGATCAGGAGTCATCGAATCTGTTTTGTTGTTGTTGTTTGTTTTTGTTTTCTGCTTTCAGAAAACACTTTTTTCTAGAGTTATTTTGGTTTTCAGCCTCAGGGGCATTAGTTTCCTAGGACTATGTAAAAAATGACCACAAACCTGGTGGTTGAAATTGAGAGAAATTTATTCTCTCACAGTTGTGGAGGCCAGAATTCTGAAATGAAGGTTTCAGAAGGACCACACTTCCTCCAAAGGTTCTAGAGGAGAATCTGTCCTTGCCTGGTTCTGGCAGCTCCAGGCAGGCGTTCCTTGGCTGGTGGTAGTGACATCACTTCAGTCTCGGCCTCCATCTCATGTAGCTTTCTCCTTCTCTGTGTGCCTTTTAAAGGACACTTGTCATTGGATTGAGGGCCCACTGGATAATCCAGCATGACCTCATCTCAAGATTCTTAATTACATGTGCAATGACCCTTCTCCCAAATGAGGTAATGTTCACAAGTTCTGAGGGTTAGGATGTGGACATGTCTTCTTGGAGGCCACCATTTAACACACTACAGCAGGGAAAGATCATCATCTTTTCTCCTATCATTATTCTTTTCACGAAATGATAAGGGGAATACTTCTTTTTGAGCAATCCTATAGTCTTGTTTTCAGAATCTATGAGCATTTTTATACATAACTGACTTAACAGAGGATATATCATCTCCATTTCAATACTTGCCATTGACCAGTAGACTCATTTAATGTTGATAAATTAGTAGAAACAGTAAAATAATTATTGAGCTGTAATTTAAAAATTATTATAATGGTTGGGGCACCTGGGTGGCTCAGTCAGTTAAGCATCTGACTCTTGGTTTTAGCTCAGGTCATGATCTCATGGTTTCAGTAATTCAAACCCCACGTCTGGCTCTGTGCTGGCAGCAAGGGGCTTATGTAGGGATTCTCTCTCTCTCTCTCTCCCTCTGCCCCACCCCAACTTGCATTGTCTCTTTCTCAAATAAATCAATAAACTTAAAGAATTATTATAATGGTTAAAAGAACTTTAATTACTTGAAATTTACAACAAAGCTTCTTTGATTATCAGCAGTTGTTGCATTCTCTGGTACACATGTGAATAAACTTGCTACTTTTTACCTTGATCACACTACCTAGAGCTACCCATGTAAAATGCAATGATCATAAATTACATGCCTTCATTTTTGACCATCTGACCTTGCAATGATAAAATCGAGGTAGGCACCACTGGAAACCACAGACATTTGAAAGTGAAAGATCAACTCCAGGAAGTCGATGGTTTCAGACAGTAAATACTGATCCACTTTGCCCAAGCCCATTGAAATATAGTCTTTTAGGTCTAAATATTACTTTTTCAAGTGGCAGGATTCTGGATATTTAATTGAAAATAGGGATTTCAATAGCTCTGGGTGCCTCTTGGTAGCTGAATGCAACATATATTTCCTATTGAACAGTTTCGTACCTTTGGGCTTGACAATAGAGTAAATTTAAGATTTTGAAATAATACTAGATTCCTTAGCTTAATTGATTTGGAGCATAAGTTTGAAATCATTGTTTATTTTCTCAATTCATGGGGTCTTAATGCACATGGCCTTTTCTCTGTATCTGAAGCCAAATAGTGTGGGCTGCCTTCCGAGCCATGGAAGCCTCAGATGTCAGCTACTCCACAGGTGAGCTCCATCTTTCAGGGGCTTAGGGTGTGAGCTTGAGCATTTATTTGTCTCAGTGAGAATCTGCCCATCAAAGCCTGTCTTTCTGAAATGGCTCTGAATGACTTTATTTTTACTTTGGGTATCACTTTCATTCATCTTTGAAAAGCCTTTCTCTCCCTTTTTGCCCCAAGAAGTATTCCTTCTAAAATTACATTAAAATTTTTAAAAAATTCTCCTTTTTAGGCTCTTGCAGGTATGGAAATATGAACTGTTCACCTTCAGAATAGTAGTTTTGTAGACAATTACAAATATATCACTTGGGAAAACAAGAAAGCATTTGGGATTTTTGGGTGCTTGTACCCAAAAGATCCCTGGATAATTTTTTAACGAGATGAGTTTCTGGGCTCAACTTGTGGAAAATGTTAAAATTAATATATTACATTGCAATGTGTAAAAGAAAAATAAATAAATGAGACACTTCTAGGGCCTTACAAAATTATTTTTTGTATAGACTAAACAAAGTTTAGATCAGTCTGATCATACAGACTGATGAGGACACTTCATTGAAAGCTCAGGCTCACAGATTCCTTTTTAAGACATTTTATTTCCAAGACTGTATAAGTGAGTCAGTTTTTTTTTCCCTTCCCTCAGCTGAAGTTATATCAAATCTGTTATCAAGGCCAACATATTTGTTGAATTAATCTTTCTTTTTCTATTTTTCTTCCATCAGCCATGTCTGAGTTTTTATGACTTCATTCCTTGACTGCCACAATAGGCTTTTTAGAAAACCATTTCATTATGGAAACGTTCAATAGTGTCTTGAAGCTCTGTGTACCTATCAGGAAGCGTTATCCTTTGTAATCATTTTACCATTTGTATTTCATCCCCCTTACTTCTTTCTTGAAGATGTTAAAACCCTCCCCACTCCTCATAGAATGTCAGTATGTATTTCTAACAGATAACCAATTTGTGTCTCTCCTAGCATTCTAATTAGTCTTCCTTCATTTTTTAAAAACATTTTTTAGATGTTTTTACTTATTTGTTTTTTTGAGACAGAGACCGAGTATAAGTGGGGGAGGGGCAGAGAGAGAGGGAGACACAGAATCCAAAGCAGACTCCAAGCTCTGAGCTATCAGCACAGACCCTGATTATGGGGCTCCAACTCACGAACTGTGAGATCATGACCTGAGCCGAAGTTGGCCTCCCGACCTACTGAGCCACCCAGGTGCCCCAAAGCCATCTTTACTTTAGTTTATTCCATCTGTCTGACCTTCCATTATTTCAGGCTGTCAGGTGGGTCTCCTCACTACTCAGGTGATGCCCTGTTCATTCCTGTTTCTGCTCATGCCCTTGCCTACCAAAATTCTCTGCATCATAGAAAGCTCTGCTCAGGTGCCACTTCTATGGTGCTTTTCACAGCTCATCCTGATTGCTCTCTGCCCTGAACCCTTGGGATTTAAACACAGTTCCTTTAATTTTAAAATCTGGTATTTTTTATCGTATCTCAGTCTTGTTTACTGGAATCTGGGAAGTAGGCTCTGAATTACTGAGTAGTAGCATGTGTTTTTAAAGACAACTTTATTTTTTTAATTTATTATTATTATTTTTATTTTTAGAGAGAGAATGTGTGCTTGAGCAGGGGAGAGGAGCAGAAGGAGAGAAACAGAGAATTTTGTTTTTAATTTTTAAAATATTTATTTATTTTTGAGAGAGAGAGACAGAGAGTGAGTGGGGGAATAGGCAGAGAGAGAGGGAGACACAAAATCTGAAGCAGGCTCCAGTCTCTGAGCTGTCACCACAGACCCCGATGTGGGGCTTGAACACATGAACCTCAAGATCATAACCTGAGCTGAAGTCAGATGGTTAACCAAGTGAGCCACCCAGGGTCCCCAGAGAGAGAGAAAGTCTTAAGCAGGTTCCATGCCCAGCACATAATCCAACATGGGGCTCGATCCCATGACCCTGAGATCATGATCTGAGTGGAAATCAAAAATTGGATGCTCAACTGATTGAGCCACCCAGGCGCCTCTAATGACAACTTTAAAATGTTTGGGTGAATGGTATCTCTAGGGATACAAAGAGGTCAGTGGTCCTGGACAGAATCTAGCATCAGTATGTTGGGCAGAATTTTAAGATGGCTACATGGTTTCTGCCCTTGGTGTCACTCCTGTGATTACATTATGTTACCTGACAAAAGTTATTTTTTGGATGTGATTAAGGTTACTAATCAGATGACCTGAAGATAAGGAGGCTATCCAGATGCACCTGATATAATCACATGAGCCCTTTAAAGGAAGAGAGTTTTCCCTGGCTGGTCATAGAAGAGGAAGAAGTCAGAGAGATTCTAAGCCTGAGAAGGGTTAAACCTACAATTATGGGCTTTGAAGATAGAAGAAGGGGGGCTATGATTCAAGGAATGCAGGTAGTTTCCAAATAGCTGGAAAGAAAACGGGATCTCATGGGGCACCTGGGTGGCTCAGTCGGTTAAGCATTTGACTTTGGTTAGGGTCATGATCTCACAGTTCATGGGTTCAAGCCCCGCATCGGGTTCTGTGCTGGCAGCACAGAGCCTGGAGCCTGTTTCAGATCCTGTGTCTCCCTCTCTGCCCCTCCCCTGCTCATGTTCTGTCTCTCTCTGTCTCAAAAATAAATAAACTATATATATACATATGTATATAAAAGGGATCTCAGTCTGACATGCCTAAGGAACTGAATCCTGCCAACAGGCTGAATAAGCTTGGAAGCAGATTCTTCTCCAGAACCTTACAGTCCTGCCCAGTCCTGAAGTTTGGCCTTGTTATACTCCATGCAGAGATACAGCCAAGGCCACTTAACATTTTGACCTGCCAAACTGTGAGATAGTAAATGGATTGTGTTTTAAGATGCTAAGTTTGTGATAATTTGCTATGCAAACTGCACCAGAGGAAAACTAATACAATAGATAACATAGGATTTGAGTATGTAGTGAAATTTTGTTTATTACCTGCTATTCTTTATTGAGATAAAATTGACATACAGCACTGTATGTAAATTTAAGGTGGATAGCATAGTTACTTGACATCTTATGCATTGTGAAATGGTTGCCGCAGTAAGTTTAGTCTAACATCCATCACCTCATATAGTTCATTTGTTTTTCCTTGTGATGAGAACCCTTAGGATCTACTCTCTTAACTTTCTGATATACCATACAGCAGTGTTAACTACAGCCGTCATGTGCATTACATTACCAGTACTTATAACTGAAAGCCTGTACTTTTTGACACCTTCATCCAATTTCTCCAACTCCCACTCTCCTCCTCTGATAACCACAAATCTGTTCTCTTTTTCTATGAATGTTTTTGTTGTTGTTTTTAAGGATTTTGTGTGTCATCCTTTTGCCGGGGTCATACTAATGTTCTCTGTTTCATTCCAATTTTAATATATGTGCTGCTGAAGTGAGCATCCTGTTACCTCATTAAGGCTCCCAATCTGTAAGGGGGGGGAGGTTTTCCAGTAGATGGAGGCACTCATCTTCGCACATGTGGTCATTGCATGGGCTAGCAGTGCTCTTAGTTTAGGATGCTTTGCTTTTTGTTCATCAATTTCTGCCTGCAGATAGGAAAATTTCAAGGAGAGGATAGCTTAGCTCTCTTATTGCCTGTGTTTTCAAAAAGGGCTTTAAGAGGCTCCTAGAGTAGGAGAGGGTAATTAGGACAGCTTATCTGACAAGCATTAATGTTGGTTCACTGTGCGGTCAGACTAACCATTACCTCTGGTATGAGGTATTTTGTAGGGAAGATACCCCTACACTCTGCAGCAGCCAAGATTTCAGATGGTAGAACTTACTTATAAGATAAATGCAGACACTTATTACAGGAACTGGTCAACAAATAATTCATGAAGATGCTGAGGAAGATGAGAACTGAAGGTCCAGTTTCTTCTGTAGCCCAGAATCAGGGATGGTGGGCAGGGGCTAGTTTAATGGGCAACTATTTCTCCAGCCATGCACGTAAAACACAAATGGTTCGACATTTATTTGGGGTGCCTGTGTGTGATTCATAAAGAATTTGTTCCTTGTAAACTTTACTGCTGAATGACTCATTATAGGATGATGATGAAGATAAGGCTTCTAATTTAGAGTTAGGCAACTGTCTTTTTAAAAATCAACTTTGGGGGCGCCTGGGTGGCTTAGTCGGTTAAGCGTCCGACTTTCGCTTAGGTCATGATCTCACGGTTCGTGGGTTCGAGCCCCGCGTCGGGCTCTGTGCTGACTGCCAGCTCAGAGCCTGGAGCCTGTTTCAGACTGTGACTCCCTCTCTCTCTGACCCTCCCCTGCTCACTCTCTCTCTCTAGAAATAAATTAAAAAAAAAACCTTAAAAAAAAAATCAACTTTGTGAGGTATAGTTTACATACAATGAAAGGTACACATTTTAATTAAGTGTATACTTCAATGAATGCATACACCCATATAACCATCACCACAGTCAAGATATAGCACATTTTCATCACACCAGACAATTCCCTTATACACACCTCTTTGCAGCCAACCCCTCTTTCCACTCACTGCTCTGATCTGATTTGTATCACTATAGATTGGTTTGCCTCTCTCGCACATCATATAATTGGAACCATACAACTGTGCTCTTTTGCACTGAGCTTCCTTCACTCAGCATGATGCTTTTGAGATTCACCCACATGGTTACATTTACTAGTAGTTCCGTAGGTAGTATTTTATTGTGTTCATAGCACAATTTGTTAGCCATTCACCTATTGGTGGATGTTTGGGTTGTTCCAATTTTTGCTGTTATAGATAAAGTTGCTATGAACAGTCTTTGTGTGGAGATATGGTTTTGTTTCATATTGGTAAATGCTAGGCATGGAGTAGCTGGTCCATATGATAGGCATGTGTTTAACTTTAAAAGAAACTGTCAAGCTGGCTTCCAAAGTGGTTGTACCATTTTTCACTTTCAATAGCAATGTTGAGGAGACCCCACTCTTGTGTATCTTCCTCAGTGGTTGGTATTGTGAGTTGTTTTAAGTGCTAACCTTTCTTTCTTTTTCTTTTTTCCCTAATGTTTATTTTTGAGAGAGAGAGGGAGACAGAGTACGAGTGGGGAGAGGGGCAGAGAGAGGGAGACACAGAATCTGAAGCAGGCTCCAGGCTCTGAGCTGTTAGCACAGAGCCCGATGCAGGGCTTGAACTCACAAACCATGAGATCATGACCTGAGCCAAAGTCAGATGCTTAACTGACTGAGCCACCCAGGCGCCTCTACATGCTATCCTTTCAAATGGTATCTTATTGTAGCTTTGATTTTCAATTCCCTGGTAACTAATGATGCTGAACATTTCTTCTTATACTTTTTAGCCATTTATATACCTTCTTTGGTGAAGTGTCTGTTCAAGTCTTCTGCTCATTAAAAAGTAGATTTTCTGTATTATTGTTATTGAGTTGTAAAGTTTTAAAATATATTCTAGCTCTAAGTTCATTGTCAGATAAATGTGCTACAAAAACTTCTCCCAATCTGTGGTTTGTCTTTTTGTCATTTCTTTTAAAAAGTCTATTTTGTTCCATTTTCATCTTTACTTTCTAAGTCTCTAATTACATATATTTTGACCATTTTCTATTCTCCTATAGGTCTTTATGAATCTGTTTATCTTCAATCTATTTTCTCTCTATTCATTAGTTTGGATACTTTCTATAGATCTGTCTTCCTATGTTCAAGTTCATCATGAACATTTTTCTCCCATCTCTGATCTACAATGAATTTTTTTGCCATTGTACTTTTCTGTCTAGAATTTCTATGTAGTTCTTCTTACAGTTTACATTTCTCTGCTGAAATTCCCTATCTTTTTATTCATTATTCATTTAAAAATATGAAAAAAAACTTCATATTTTTAAAAATTCTTTGAACACGCACACACACACACACACACACACAGTTTATTTATTTGAACCATATTTATAGCAGCTGCTTTAAAGTCCTTGTCTTCTAAATACCTCATCTCAATAATGCTGAGTCAAGCATTTTTCCCTTGATTATGGGTCATGTTTGCCTGATAATTTTTTTATTGTGCACTAAACATTAATTGTATAAGTTTTAGACTTCTGTTATTTTTCTTTCAGAGTGTTACCTTTTCTTCCCTCAGGCAGCTCATTTACTGGTTGATTACTTTGGACTTCTGTCAGCTTGACTTTATGCTTTGTTAGGGTACATATTTGGAAAGCTCAATATGTTTCCCAAGACCCTCTCTCGGCAGGTCTCAACCTCCGAATTCAGTTTTTACTGCAGATCGTTTAAAGGCTTACTTTTAGACTTTGTTAGTGTGGGCCTGAAGTGGACTTTACCCTAGAGAATGGTTATAATTTGTTCTTGTATCTCAGATAGATGCTTGGTATATTAATAAATTGATAACGAGGTCTTGTTACTCTAGCTTGGCCAGAACTTCGATGTCTACTAGCACTGTTTGGTTAGTATCTCTATCCTACTCTGGTCTCTATGGTAATCGCTCTCCATAGTGACCATAAGCCTTAGGGAGTCTGACCATAGACATGTGCATCTTAGCCTTGAACCAAGGATTTATAGGGCAATTTCTGCACAACTTCTGAGCTTCTCCTCTCTCTCTATTCTCAATATCCCTCCTTTACTTTCTGGTGCCTTGCCCTGCAGATTCTGACCGCTTCAGTTTCCCTGCACTCTGATCTCGGCCTCTTGAACTCAGTGGGACGACTGTGCTCTGCTTGGATTCTGGCCTGCTGTGTCTTGGTTGGAGAACTGTGCCCGGGTAGGGATGCAGGGAAATCATGGGACTTACTTTATGAATGTTTCCTCTGTCAGGGGTCATAGTGTTGTGTTTCCTGTTTTCCAATGTTTAAAGCAACTGCCTCATAAATTATCTCCAATTTTACTAGTTGTGGCCACAAGGCCAGCTCAATACCGGTTGCTCCATCACAACCATATGTGAAAGTTTGCATGATATGCTTTAAAAATATTTTCTTAAACATTAAAAATTTTTTAACATTAAAAAAGTTAATGTTTATTTATTTTTGAGAGAGGGAAGGAGAGAGAGAGACAGAGAGAGAGAGGCAGAGAGGGAGGAACAGAGGATCCAAAGTGGGCTCTGTGCTGAGAGCAGAGAGTCCAATGCGGTTCTTGAACTCATGGACTGTGAGACTTGAGTGGAAGTTGGACGTGCAATTGACTGAACCACCCAGGTGCCCCTACATGATATGCTTTTAAGGGTTACATTAAATGAAGAGGAATGGATTTAGCAAGGAGGAGTCTCAGAGTTTCTTTTTGAGCTGAAAAAGCATTTTTAGTCTGCATGAATCCCATCCTATGGTTCAGGACCTTAGACCCATCCATAGGAAGTTAGTTGGTGGTGGTGGAGTGTAGTTTCTCTATGTTGTTTCTAAAAATTGAGTCTAATAGCCATCTTTCTCTCTAATGAAGAGTGTTTAAAACTAAAGAGGAGTTATAGTAATAACAATAATTTACTATTATTGAATACTTCATATTCCAGATAGTGTTCTTAAGACCTTATTTTTTATTAAAAATTTTTTTAAGTTGATTTATTCACTTTGAGAGAAAGAGTGAGAGAGAGAAAGAGAGAAAGTGCAAGTAGAGGGGGGAACAGAGAAAGGGAGAGAGAATCCCAAGCAGGATCTGCACTCTCAGTAAAAAGCGCCACGTGGGGCTTGGACTCAGGAACTGTGAAATCATGACCTGAGCTGAAGTCGAACACCCAACCGACTGAGCCACCCTGGGGCCCAAGACTTTATTTTTTATTAACCAATTTAGTCTTTATAATAACATGATGTTTAAGTACCAGTTACTAATTAATACCTGAATGTTATTAATTGCTAATTAATGATCTTGTTTACAGATGAGAAAATTGTGGTACACATAGGCCAAATAGCTTTATTGGGGTGATATATCTGGTAAGTAGTAGACATAGAAAGTCTATAGGAAATCCTTAACAATTGCCATTATAGAAATTTCACATAGCATAAAAGATGTTAGAGAAACACAAAATAAATTAATGTGTACATGAGGAAGGGAATATGTGAGGGTATTTGTGAGCATGTGTGAGTACACGAGAGTGTATGTGGTGAGTGAGATCTCTTACCTCAGGGTCTTCTCAAATGTGGTGTTCTCCCTTGACCACTCCTATTCACTTTTAGTCAACTTAACGTATCCTTAGGGTTTAGTTTAATATCACCACTTCAGGGAAGTTTGTTGCATGTTTTCATAATATGTTGCTCTTTATTTTTTTCTATCGTATCTGTAATTGAATTTACAGAAATATTTATTTAACAGATATCTTTCCCACTGTACTCCATCCCCATGGGGCCCATTTCCCACCATATATCTAACAGAACAGTTTCTGGCATGAAGTAGGTGTTATTTGTTGAATATGTGTATTCGTTGAATGAATGAATGCATATCCAAGAGCAAGTAGGTTTCCCTTCTCATATTGCTCTTCTGAGAAACTCATTCTTTTTGGTATCTAGGTCTAGGCATTTTTACAAAAGTAAAGAGTTGTATAACTACCATAATAGTCAAGATACAGAACAATTTAATCTGTTTCCTATCCCCTCCCCCCTAACTTTGTAGTCAAATTCTACCCTCAATCTTTGACCTCTGGCAACTCATGAGAACTGCTCATTTTACATTACTCTAGGCTCTTCTTTTCTTTTCCATCCTAGCTTGTGTATATTTCTGCTGTCTTTCTGCTCAGTAGTGCTCCTATATACTTTATCAGAGAAATGAATAGACAGTTGCCTCACATGGAATTTATGCCCCATGGAATCATTTAAGTAAACAATTTGACTACTTTTAAGAATAAAAGAGAGGGGCACCTGGGCGGCTCAGTCAGTTAAGCGTCTGACTCTTGATTTCAGCTCCGGTCATGATCACAGAGTTGTGGGATCAAGCCTCATGCTGGGCTCCATGCTGAGTGTGGAGCCTGCTTAAGTTTCTCTCTCTCTCTCTCTCTCTCTCTCTCCCCCTCTTTCCCTTCTCTCCCTCTGCTTTCACACACTCTCTCTCTAAAAAATAAATAAATAAAATTTAAAAAGAGAGACAGTAGGTCAGTAGGATTTTTGTCAGTAGCCTATTATTGCTTACTCTCTTAGTAGCTCTTAACGTCTATACACATTTCTGTTTCGCTATCCCTGCTTTAATTCACCCTTCATGATCTTGTCTAGATCATTGCAATGGCCTCCACACTGATTTCCATGCCTCTAGTACTTCTGTGTTTGTATTTCATCTCTACATTTCACCCAGAGAGAACTTTCTAGGACTCTAAGACTTAACGCTCTTAAGAGGCACCCTATTGAGCCTCAGGACCTTGGCATGCCATTCAGAACTCTTCATGAGGCCCCTGCTTACTTCTTCAGAGTCATCCTTATTGGGTCTTGTTCCTTGCACTCTGCGATGTTCCAGTTGTCCCCAGATTGAACATTTTAGAATGTGTCATACATTTTGTCTTTATGTTTTTGTTCATGCTGCCCTGAAAGCCTTTCTTCACTTTATCTGCTCAGTGACCACCTACTAATTATTAAAGATTTTACAGGCTGTCTCCTGCCTTCTCAAACACCACTGGGCTATTCCTTTTTTTGTCTCCATAGTTACCTGTCATCCGTCTGCCATAACACCCATAGTTCCCTGTTGCACACCAATGCTCACGTTTGTCTCCACTTACTAGAAACACAGCTCTTTGAGGCTAAGTCTGTCTCTTATTTATCTTTGAATCCTCAGTGCCTAACACAGTGCTGACCATATTGTAGGTGCTTAATATACATTTGCTGAATGCATCCATGAAGAAAGGTTTTACTGTATTATTCCCTGAGCACTTTAATAATTTATACAAATCCATTCTACATTTATCTTTTTTTTTTGTTTTAGAAAATTTTTGATCAACTACTCTCCCATTTTCATGCGAAGCTGATGATTCTACTTTATGTGGTCACTTGAAGTTCTCACCAACATTTTATCAGTCACTATGCATCTGTATCTGTATGACCTGGTTAGTAGGCTTTATTTCAACTGGGCTTACCCAGGGCTGTCTGCTTGCGTATAGAAACTCAACTTACAACTATGGAAGTAAAAAAGGGAAAAACAGGAGATGTCGAAAGTGAACATGAATTTCCCATTAGTGGCTAACTGACTTTGAACTTCCTCTCCATTGAGGCTCAGAGTAAAGTCAAAGCTATCATCATGTGTTCAGGTTTGGACTGGCTACAGGTCAGACTGTTAATCAGCTATTTATCTGTTGTGTTCAGAGTCCTATTAACTTTATGGACTTTCACCCCAGGGATCTTAGTCCCAAGGTGTTTGAGTCCAGCATATTTGCCATTAAAGTGGAGATATAGTCTTTCTCTGTGGAAATGAAGACATTAAATTCTCTAAAATTATCTGCTCATGTCATTTCTTGGAAAAAAGCAAACACCAACATAAGATATGATTCTTATTAATGAGGTAATCATATTTGTCACAGCCAGGTTTGTTCAGAAGTGAGGGAAGGTGGAAGAAGGGAGGATATTGTTTATGTCTTCATCTCATTAAGACCATGATTAGAGTTCAAGTGGGAATCTGCCTCCTCTCAGTTGATTTGCCTGAAAGTATAATCTTGGAGCTCTCTGAAAGGAAACTGTCGTCTCTTAGGACAATTATATATTCTAGGAAAGATCTAAGTTGGAAAGAAAGTGGTTAGCACCCTGATTTCAAAGTTTTATATTATTAATTTAGGCCACAGCAATGTTTCTCAAATTTGCATTTTCGCTAGGATTATAAGGCAGCTTGTTAAAACAGACATCCCTGGTTTCTACTCCTGGATATTATGGCTCAGTATGTTTGGGATGGACACTGGGAAGGTGTATTTTTAACAATCTCTCTGGGAAATTTTGATACACAGAAAAGGAAAATTCTTTTTTCTTGGAGCAGAACAGGACAGTGTGATCATTCTGGAAGGAGTCCCTGGCATTCTGAATTTGCTGACAGACCAAAGTACCTGCATAAAAACAGTCCATAAAAACTGGGACCATCTGTTCCAAATCTCATTTTTGATGTCTGGATGTCCATGTGATCTTGTGAAAAACACTCATGAGCCTAAAGCATAGGTGGAATCCAAGAAGGAGTCAGGCTGAGGAAAAGCATAAGGAGTGGGCTAGAAAACATACTATAAAATTCTGCTGGGATAAAGATTCCACTGAGCTGAGGGGCACTCGGGTGGCTCAGTCAGTTGGGTTTCTGACTTCGGCTCAGGTCATGATCTCACAGTTCATGGGTTCAAGCCCCATGTCAAGCTCTGTGCTGACAGCTCAGAGCCTGAGGCCTGCTTTGGATTCTCTCTCTCTCTGCTTCTCCCATGCTTGTGTTCTCTCTTTCTCAGAAATAAATAAACATTAAAAAAACATGTTTCCACTGAGCTGAGTTTGTGGAGCACCACGGATGCGCTGGGGAGTGCACTACTGCAGTAATTAATGTAGTGTATTATTGCAGCCTCCTGCTATCACTTACATCCCGGCTGTAAGAGTAGTGCCAACCTAAAGTTTGGACATGTTTTACTTGTGGTTGTACCAATGAGATGGGGGCAGAGTGGAGAGAAAAGATACACAGCTGCCCAAAGAGGTGGACAGATATGTGGGATGCTGTCTCTTAATCCGCTTTTTGCTATGAGTTGAATTCCCAAAGGTTGGTTCAGTTCTCCAGGTTTGGCTCAGGTTTCCAAAAGGTGGTAGACTTAGTCTCAATGTCTGCAGCATCTTTCTGCGGTGTGAGCCCTGGAATTTGGGGTGTCTAGTGGAGGGGTGGAGAAGTGGTGATAGCTGAGGATTTTCACTGAAGTTTCATATGGCTGAGAAGCATGAAATTTTCAGAAAGACCTTTAATAAAAACAACCATTTCCCAGGTACTATTCTAATCTTGGTATATTTGGGGAGGAGGGTGAGGGTAGCACACCCAAACCCTAGGGTAGGCTGCAGAAATGTCTCAACATAATGTTATCTGTTACAAGGATGGGGGATTGTCATGTTTTTTTCTGTTTTTTTTTGTCTTAATTTTTAAAAAATGTCTTTATTTTGAGAGAGAGAGAGAGGGAGGGGCAGAGGGAGGGGCAGAGAGAGAGAGAGTGAGACACAGAATCTGAAGCAGGCTCCAGGCTCTGAGCTGTCAGCACAGAGCCCGACATGGGGCTCGAACCCACAGACTGTGAGATCATGACCTGAGCCAAAGTCAGATGCTTAACTGACTGAGCCACCCAGGTGCCCCTGCCGTGGTTTGTTTTTAAAGAAAAGAGTTCCTGAAACAGACAAGAGCAATTTCTGTGGCCGAGGAAATTAATAAAAATTGTATTATTTTTAAATAATGAGACATAATTACCTTTAGGTTTGGAAAATTAGAACAATAGGCTGAAAGTCAGGGATTTATGGAATACAAGGAGGAAGGAACCTTAGAGATATTGGGTCATATTTACCTTTCTCTTTCAAGTGGTTATCTGGTTGTATATTGTTAGATCAGAATAATCCAGTACTACTTTTCCCTAATACGTCACTGAACTTCAGATGTAAAGGGGGTGTGTGAGGACAGTCTGATCTGTCGCTTGTGTCTCTAGAGTGCATTACCCCAATAATACTATCACCAAGCCCAGAAAGTTTACTCAAAGTTTTTGGCTAAAGAATCACTTGGGTAGAACATAAAATCTCACAGCCCTTTTGTCTGCTAAACAGCCTTGACATTGGAGCCATTCACAGTAGAGGGAGAATGTCCTGGTTGTTTGACTTTGAGTATGCCATTCAATCTGTCAAGCCTTTGTGTTCTCCCCTGTAAAAAGCTATCACTCATAACCTACATGGATTGAATGATAATACATATGTAAAGTATTTGGTATACAATAGACCCAACAAATTATATACTCTTGCTTGCGTAGATAACACTTCAGGACGACATTACAATTACTCCACATTACTGACTGGACTCTCCCAAAGTAGGACAGACATGAATGAGATTTAACAGGAGACAGTGAGGAGGAAAAAAATCCAATTTGGAGGAGGAGGTAAAGTTGAGCCTGTTAAAAGCAAACAACCTGAGGCATTTCTCTTCACAGACAGACTCCTGTCTGTCTGTACTTTGGCAAAAGCATGTGTGGGCAAATATCTTATTTGACATTGCCCTAAAAGGCTGAGCTCCAATGACAAAGGTGGCATCTCGGTAAACACTCTCTAAAGGATCAGTTCCTATGCAGACACAAATGTTTATGTTTTCTGCAAATTAATTTTTAGCATGTGTGTCTCCTGAGCGTTCATCCCCGACTCTAACCTTCACCCTTATGGCTTCTGGCCCTAGTGTTTTCCACAACATGGCCAGTGCCTCCCTTACTCTTTCCAACCCCTCAAACTCCCGCCCTATGTACATTTTATTGGAAGGTTATCCAAAGTTGGTAACTTCTCACTGTAATAACAATGACACTTACATAAACTGACTTCCCAGACGTGGCATGATTTACTCTTCCTAATAACTCTGCGTGGTGGGTTATCTCAATTCCAATAATGAAGAAATTGAGATAGGAAGAGGTGGCAAAGCAAATAATACCAGTCATGACACAGTTCATCTTATCTTTCATTAATCCTCTGCTTTAACTATCATACAACATCTTCTTTGTGGACAAAAATCTTTTATTGACCAGTGAGTCCTGTAATTTGCATTTTAAAAGTCCTGATTCTAGGCATTTTTTTCACTAAGACAGTTCTTTTATGGAGTCTCTTGTATTGTTGTACACACATCTATGTTAGGATGGTCAGAAAAGGGAAATCGTCTTCATAAGAAACTTAAGAAACTGCTGAGTTTCAGAAAAAAAGGAGAAGGAAATCTATTATTTAATACAAAAAAAGAGAACATTTAAGTTACTAAAACAAAACATGATTTGAATAATTATGAGTCTCAGATCCACATGAGTCTGTAGTCTTACCAGTGAGACTCCCTGAAGGCTACTCTAAAACCTTGCTGAGCAACTAGTGAGAAAAAATTGTTAAAAATACAAAGACTACTCTGCCAGCTCCCTGTTGCAGTTGTGAGACAAATTTTATGTAATAAAGTGCTAGTTAATGAATTGTAGTTTTCTGCAGTTGATTTTACTTATTCTAAAGAAAGAACACCGGACATTGGTTGAAACTTATGGAACTGTAGCGTTAGCCACATGAATGATTTAAATTTTACAACATTCCTGAAATATTAGTAAATATTTTTCTTTTTTTGTCACAGAAGCCCAAATAATAACAATAATAAATATGGTATTTTAGAAAGTTTTTTATATCTTCCTCAATGTATTAGTTACAATTGAAGTTCATTGTTTATATTAATGAATTGGCCTTGGAGGTAGTTAAGGAAAAGGCAGGCCCTATCGTGCCTCATGATTATTTTGCAAGTTATATCATTACTCAGGTTTTGGTTGGTGATGGAATGGCAGACACTTTTATCTGAGGAGTAAGAGGCTATGGTTGTTGACGGAGAGATAGAAAAACGCTGGCACTCAATGTGGTGTTTTTTTTACTCTTTGTTTTCATACCTCTGATATCTATATGCCTTCCCACACAGATTCACATACACTTTATACATACCCATTATTGACTCTTAAGTAATAGGACTTTCTTTTTTGACTAACATACTTGAACTTATATATCCAAACGCAGTCGATTCCCTTCAAAAGGAAAGCATATTTCTACATTATTGCCATTTTTAACCTTTTGGGATTTCACTATTTTAGAATGTTTTGTTTTTTAATACCTTCAAGGGTGTTAACATTTGCTCCTTAGGGGTGCCTGGGTGGCTCAGTAGGTTGATTGTCTGACTTTGGCTCAGGTCATGATCTCACAGTTCATGAGTTCAAGCCCCGTAGAGGGCTCTCTGCTGACAGCTCAGAGTCTGGAGCCTGCTTTGGATTCTGTGTCTCCCTCTCTCTCTGCCCCTCCCCCACTCATGCTCTGTCTCTGTCTCAAAAATAAATAAACATTAAAAAAAATACTTAAAAACAAAAAACAAAAAGCATTTGCTCTTTAGAGTGGAGTTGATTCTGGAAAAAGCTTAAAGTCATTTGAAGCCAGGTGAGGCAGATGGGTAGGCTGAGTGACATAAATTGTGGTAAATATGAGCTGAGAAGATGAGCAATTCTGCCTGAGGAGTTGCAATTTCTGATTGTTTTAATCCCTTTTATAAAGAGCTTTTTATAAAGAAAACAATTTTCTGACCTCAGAGCTTCTCTTTTGCAGAGTCAAAATGTCAAAGATCTGCTTGATTGAGTTCGTCCTGACCTTACAGACTTATTTCCCATGACACTGCCATTAACTGTGGTTATGTGAACTATGTGACCTTCCCTCAATACTTACCAGCTCTGTGTCTTTGCCTATAGTGTCCCTAATGAAGTAGGCTTTCCTCCTTATCCTCATTGATTTGTATTTACTACTCCTTCATTTCAGAGCGGTTTTAATATGGCCCTTTTCGTTCCCACTTAATTCTTACTCTTCTTTAATGATCTACATAATGACAGTTCCTATCTCTTCCCAACTAGAAATTAATCTCTCTGGGACTCCCTAGTATTCTGTGTTGCCTTCTGTGTTGTAGTATAACTATTAGATTCTAAACATTTTGCTTAAGTTCCTTCAGTTTTGTAGGACTAGAATCTAGCCCAGTGTCTTCTCCTGTTAAATGGGAAGAATAATAACAGACCCATATTCTTCTTTCTTCTTAGCAACCTCCTGCAGTGGGAACTGATACAAAGATTCAGTGTAATAATGCATGCTCTGGAATAAAATATGATGCACTTTGCCAAGATGAGGAATTATTAATAACTGGTGGTGGGCTCTGTGATGTAAAACAGCATATACATTACCCAAAAGAAAATATATTAGCAACGTCTGCCGGATAAAAACATACATTTTATCCAGTGTATCAAACAATATGTGGCTTTAATAGAAAGATTTAAAGAAACAAAAATTCAAACTAACTTGGTTATTTTCTATTAAATCTTAAATCCGGGCCCAGTGATCTTACAACACTGAACTTGGTGGAAGTGGTGTCCATGAGATGGAGAGAAGTGGGGAGAAAGATGGAGAGGAAGGCAGTGATAGTAGTGTAGGACTGTCATAGATCCGTGCCCTATGCTCTGTAGTTGTTGCAGTAGCGAGTAGGCCTTTGCTACCTAGAACCCTGTTAGAAAAGGGTGGCCTTTACTTTCCCCCTCAGGGGCATTAAGGAAAAGCATTGTCTGAAGTCTTCCTCCAAAATCTTCCTTCTGGGTCAAAGAGGGCCAAACACAATGGTTTCAAAATAGGTGTTGCTTTGCTAATTTCCCACAAAAAGTGGGAAGTCTAGGTGATCTGGAGAAGATCTAGGTGAGTGGCTTGCATATGGCAACATCATTAGCAGGAACCTGACATTTCCTGATGGTTTCATGCACATATTACTCCAGGGAAACTGGCCCCTCATTGCTCTAACTCAGAACAACCCCTGATCACACCTTTGGATAGTATGGGTTCATCAGGTTGCCAAACATCGAAAGAGAGAAATATACAAACAAAGGCAGAGATATAAAACAGAATTTTGTGTGACTGACTTGCAAGAGTTTGAGACCTGGAATGAGGGGACCTGAGATTGGAGAAAGAGGCAAGAGCTGGGTATTGGAGAGTCTTGAATTCGGTTCAAAGGAGCTCATATGTAAGAGAGGAATCCCTGGAAATAACTCAGTCAGGGAAGAACCAGGATCAGGTTGTAATTTAGAAAGACCAGAAAGCTGTGTGGAGGGTATGTTGTGGTCCACAGCAACCCTAAGGAGGGTATGATTTGAATTTCCTGTTTGCCCAGCAACAGCATATGGAATCTGATAAGGGTTTTTGCATTATACACTCTCCCTGTCCAGGAAGACTCAGGGATTACACTGTTAGCAAGGTGCCAGGTCTTCATTACCCTCTCATATTTTACTAAATATGAGCCTTCTTCGTACCAACGTCTCAGCTCTAGCCTGGGAATCATTGGTTCTTATCCCAGAGGGAGGAGCCTACAACAGGCGGTTTCAGTGGAGCTCCATTAATCACCAAGGAGAGGCAGCCGGCTATATAACCCACACCCACACCGAACCGAGTGTGAGCTGGGTACGTTTAAAAGTGTGGCTGAACCCCAACAAACACCTCACTCTAATTTTGCCCTCCCTACCCTTGGGTGAAAATGAGTCATGCCAGGGAGGACCCAGGCAATGTTGGGGCGGTCTGATTTTTTTTTTTTTTTAATATTTTAAATTTATTTCTGAGAGAGAGAGACAGCATGAACAGGGGAGGGTCAGAGAGAGAGGGAGACACAGAATCTGAAACAGGCTCCAGGCTCTGAGCTAGCCATCAGCACAGAGCCCAACGCGGGGCTTGAACCCACGAACTGTGAGATCATGACCTGAGCTGAAGTCGGACGCTTAACCGACTGAGCCACCCAGATGCCCCTGGGGCAGTCTGATTCTTTACAAAGGAGACCCCGTGATCATTATTAGGGCAAAAGGAAGATTTCCAGGTGGTTTTGGAATTTCCTGATTTTTCTATTTTTTTCAGTTATTTTTCCTTTTATTTTTAATGTTTATTTATGTTTGAGAGAGAGAGTGTGTGAGCTGGAGATTGGCAGAGAGGAGGACAGAGGGTCTCTGTGTTGGCAGTAAAGAGCCTGATACAGGACTCACACTCATGAACTGTGAGATCATGACCTGGGTCAAAGTCCGACGCTCAACCAACTGAACCACCCAGACGCCCCTAGTTTTCCTATTTAGATGACTCCATTCTTTAGCTTTCTCTCTAATCTAGTTCTCTCCATAATAAACTTTGTCCTTCAGAAAACCTACCACTGTGCTGAGTACTTAATAGATCCTCAAACTCTGCCAATGAACTTAGTTTATTTTAAAAGGTTAAATCGGAATGAGGAAGCAAGATTTATATGGAGTAGATTTATTGATTCCCGGGGGTAGAAAAACCATTCATTGATGTTGCTGTTGTCACTGACTCTTTAGTCCAAAAGCATCTTAAAGACTGTGGCTCCAACTTGAGTCCACCCTAGGACTCCAAGGGGCAGTTACCCCTGCCTACAGAGCATGGGGAACTCACTGCTCTCTCAGGCACTTCTTCCCACAGTCAGAACTGAAACATGCTTTGAGTAGTCAGCCACTACTGATAGCTGCACTCTTCTACATGGAACAACTTTTACCCTTTTCTCTTGGGACACAAGGTGGACAAACAAGTACAGCAAATCTTGCCTCTGGCAAATGCTAGGACCATTGCCTTTGTTTTGCAGTAATCACTCTGGTTGAATTTGCTGCCCTATGCAAATAGTGCTCTGCCCTGTCTCTGCCTCTCTTTATCTTCCCCCTTCAACCCACTCTTCCAATATGTAAAATATGTAGAATCTGATCTATACTAACATCTGCATAAATTCTAGTTTCTTAAGCCATTCCTGCTACAGAGCACCTTATACAATTCTACCTTGAGTTTTGCATTAAGGACTGAACTTCCAGGAAATGAACTTTGGAGTAATTTTTTTTTTTTTCTGGTGAGATGTTGTAGCTTTGCTGAGAAGGATCTGGTGGAGGGGGTATATCCAGACCTCTGAAAATCCTGTCAACATGACATCCCTAGAATCTTTCACTGTCACTTTTCAGACCTGTAGGACTCAGTCCCTTTGCTCCTAAGATGACTGACTGTCCAAATATCTTAAAATAATAGACTGGTCACAATTCAAGATACAGTTTTGAAACATTACCTCTCTTTGTGACCTCTCTTCCGCCCTCTCTAAAATAAGTAAGTGGGTGGGTAGATGTGTGTAGCAAAATATAGGAGGAAAACGTGGGCTAGGTGAATGGAATTGTTTTTTAGTGTGGCTGGGTCCCACAGCCTTTAATGGTTGTTTTGTTTCGACACGTCTAGCCCTCTTTTTGACCAATTCCTTCCCCATGTCTTCACTCTAAACCCCCAGAAACCACAACTGCAGTCAAATAATTAAACACATGAAACAAATAAAACTGCCTCGGTGTGAATATGCCTCTCTGGTCACGCCAACCCAGTGACAGACGCTTTCCTCCTAAACAGTAACAGGCAGAATCTCTCTGCATCCTCAAGGCAGGAGGGAGGGGAAAGGCCCGAGGTTCTGGAAGGGTTTGGGCCTGTTGGTAATTGGAAACTAGGGGGAAGGTGGGGCAAAGGCACTCCCGAGAATCCTGGCAGAGGGAGAGGAAGAAAAACCTCTCATGTTTGCAGACATCAGGCCACTTGTTCATTTGACTAAATGTGTGATTTGTTGGTCTCTAATGATTTGTGACTTTGTTGGTTTCTTGGGCTCCTGGCTAAGCAAGGTTAAGAGAAATCTGGGATTGCATGATAATAGGTGAGCCAAGGGAAAGCAACACTCGATGTGAACTTTTAACAAGACCCTTAAATTTTACTCTGTCTCAGAATTCTAAAGCTCCACCTAAACTCTAACTGAAGGGTTAGGTTCTAAAATGATAGTTATGTACTGTGCAAATGTCCCACCCTTATAGTCTCAGCTTAGGGTGACAAGGTTAGTGGTGAGCACTAAATTCATCTGAAAATCTTTTAGAAAATACTGTTACCTGGGACTCATTCAAGACCAATTAAATCAGAAATACTATAAGTTGGTGTACTGATACTCTGTAAAAGTTCCCAATGAATTTAATGAGAAGTTAGGGTTGAGAACCATTGCATTACTGGAGCTTGTCTATCAACAAGTATTTCCAGAGGTTTACTTAATATAAACATTGTGTTAGGACTAGAGAAGAAGAGGTGATGTGGATCCCCAGTGAGAAGAACTGACAATAGCTGTTAGTCAGAGGAGGGCTCAGTCTGGGGATGGAGGAAAACCAGAAAGGAAGAGTGTGTAGGAAGGTGAAGGAAGATGGCATTTCAAGGAGTTTCATCTGGTCAACAGGGTCCGGTGCTGCAGAGCCATCTCATAATACAATGATTTCAAATGTCTCTCATATAGGGTGACAGGAGGATTGTTGATCACTTTGGTGAGATCAGCTGCAGTGACAGTTCAGTTGGTTGAGGAGATAAGGAAATGAAGACAAATGTGCACTGAAATCTTAAGAATTCTGGATGTGAAATGATGGCCTTAAAAGGGGATATAGGGTCTAGGAGACTTTTTTTCTTCCATTTTTTAAAACTTTACTTATTTATTTTAAGAGAGAGAGACAGAGGGAGGGAGAAGGAGGGGCAGAGAGAGAGAGGAGAGAGGAAATCTCAAGTGACCTCTGTGCTGACAGTGGGGCTTGCTCTCACTTGAGATCATGACTTGAGCTGAAATCAAGAGTCAGACACTTAACTCACTGAGGCACCCAAGAGCCTCCTTCCAGTTTTATTGTGATATAATTGACATACAACTTCATATTGGTTTAGGATGTACAGCATAATGATTTGATATATATATGTATTACAAAATTATTGCAATAAGTTTAACATCCAACACTGCAAAGGGAACTTTTCAGATCTAGTTTCTTAGCACTTTCAAATATACAATACAGTATTGCTAACTATAGTCACCCTACTGTACATTATATCCCCAGAACTTATTTATCTTATAACTAGAAGTTTGTGCCTTTTTGATCTCTTTCACCCATTTCCTCTACCTCTAAGCCTTACCCTTGGCAACAACCAACCTGTTCTCTATTTCTGTGAGTTTGGTTTGTTTTGATTCCACATATATGTGAGATTATAAAGCATTTGACTTTCTCTGTCTGACTTATTTCACTTAACATATGCCTTCAGTTTTCATCCATGTTGTAGCAAATGGCAGGATTTTCTTCTAATTTTTTTAGGATTTTCTTCTTTTTTTATGGCTGAATAATATTCCTGTGTGTGTGTGTGTATTGCATTTTGAGTATTTTAAAATTAGAGAATGGGTGAGATTTGAGTGCATATACTTGCTAAGGAGAGGGGAGTGGATGAAGATATAGGAGAGAGAGGGATTAATGGATGAAACATGGTTCCTTCAAAATGCAGAAGGGTCAGGATCTTGAGTGTCAGTTGAAGAGTTTAGAGAAGAGATAAGAGATTCCGCTATCACTAAAATGGAGGGGAGGATTGAATTGCTGTAGTGGGTGTAGATAAATGTTTAGGTACAGGTGTGCATGAGAATGTGGGATGTTTCCATGTTGGTCTCTAATTCATTGTGACATGGAAGAAAGGTTGGTGGCAGGGTTTCTTTGTAAGCTGTTCCCTTCTGAGACCTCTGAAACTGTTAAGATAGAGTGATTTGAGCACACCCTCACTTCTCACTCCCCTCACTCTCTCCCAACACATGAAATTGTGTGTGTGTGTGTGTGGGTGCGTGCGCACTCTGTCTAGAGGGAACAGAGTTGGAGAAAGTTTTACAGTGTGGAAGACACCTTCTTTAGGACCATTCTGTCTCCCATCTCATCGTTGTTCTTTCTTTCCTTCCTTTGTCAGAATATCAGTGTTCAACTGGCCACCACTGCTGCTTTCATTAAGTATCCTTTTATATTTTTGTTGTGAATGCAGAACGTCTGAGAGGCCATCAATGTCACTAGTTCTTTTCTTTCCACAAGGCTAACTGGTCGATAGAGTATGTTGGAGGTCATGATACACTGTTAGACATGTTTCCAGCCTTCTCAAAAACAGAGGCCCAAATTATATGGCAAGTGGAAACAGAGACAGCTTTTGGAGACAGCGATCTCTCATCTTAATTTTACTGTTTCTGTCTCCATTTCTCAAATATTAAGCCTGGGAAAGATGTGGTGAAGGCCCTGAAAGAAGGGCTCAAAATACAGTATAAAACAGCTACCAAAAGAGCAGCTCAAAATCAGCCTTCTTCTTGATGAGACTACACGTCTGGTTCAGTAGGGTTAATGTCCTATTTGAATCAGGTAGCTTTCTGGCTCAGTTCTGCAATTGGCATGATGACTCACCTGCTGGGGAGGTTGATTAAGAATGTTAAAGCAGTTTTTAAATTGTGGTAAGGTACACATGACATAAAATTTGCCATCTTAACCACTTTTAAGAGAAATGTTCTGTAGTGTTCTGTATATTCACATTATTGTACAACCAATATCCAGAACTTTTTTTTTTATCTTGGAAAGGTGAATGAAACTCTATACTCATTAAACAACTCTCCATTCTCCCCTCCCACCAGCCCCTGAAAACCATCATTCTACTTTTTGTCTCTATGAATTTGATTATTCTAGGTACCTAATATGAATGGAATCATACAATATTTGTCTTTTTGTGACTGGTTTATTTCACTTAACATAATGTCCCCAAGGTTCATTTATGTTGTAGCATGTGTCAGAATTCCCTTCCTTTGTAGGGTGGACTGATATTTCATTGTATGTATATAATGCATTTTGTTTGTCCATTCATCCACTAATGGACACTTGGGTTGTTCCTATCTGGCTTTTGTGAATAATGCTATTGTGAACATATGTGTACAAGTACCTTTTATTTTCAGTTTTTTAAAATGTTTATTTATTTTGAGAGAGAGAGAGAGAGTGAGAGTGCACTAGCAGGGGAGGGGCAGAGAGAAAGGGAGATACAGAATCTGAAGCAGGCTCCAGGCTCTGAGCTGTCAGCACAGAGCCTGACATGGGGCTTGAATTCACAGACTGTGAGATCATGACCTGAGTTGAAGTCGGATGCTTAACCGACTGAGCCACCCAGGCGCCCCTACAAGTACCTTTTGAATCTCTACTTTCAATTTAATTTGAATTGGGTGTATACCTAGAAGTGGAGTTGCTGGATCATGTGGTAAATCTATTTTTAATTTTTTTGAGAAACTGTCATACAGTTTTCCATCGAGACTGCACCATTTGATATTCCTACTAAGAATGCATAAAGATTTCACTTTCTCCACATCTACACAAACGTTTGTTATTATTTTTCTTATTAGTAGCTTACACAATATATGTGAAGTGGTTTTGACTTGCATTTCCCTAATGATTAGTGATGGTGAATATTTTTTCATGTGTTTATTGGCCATTGGTATATCCACTTTGGAGAAATACCTATTTAAGTCCTATGTCTGTTAATCAGGTTTGTTGTTGAGATTAAGAACATTTTGAGATTATTATGACATATATCTAGAATGACATAATAGGGTCTATGTAAGTCCAAGGCTTTTTATTTTTCACCAGTGACTCTATCACAGTTTCTGTTGTGAAACACAGTGAGCTCCTTAATGAATTCCAATTTTAGGTAGTGTTAAACATGGCTACACCCAGTTATTTAATTTTATTATTATTATTTTTATTTATTCAAAAAACTTTATTTTTTTAGAGAGAGAGAGAGAGTGGGAGAGGAGCAGGGAAAGAGGGAGACAGAATCCAAAACAGGCTCCAGCCTCTGAGCTGTTAGCACAGAGCCTGATGTGAGACTTGAACTCACAAGCTATAGATCATGACCTGAACCAAAGTCGGACACTTAACCAACTGAGCCACCCAGGTGCCCCCAGTTATTTAATTTTAACTTATGATAATTTGTGTCAGCTTTTTAAAGATAAACCAGATGGTATGTTTCTTGACATATCAAATACGAAGGTTTTCATTATTTTCCATGTTGATGATATGGTTCTGTGTGATGGGTGGTTGTTTTCAGGAGGAAACATAGTGTCAACTATGCCATTTTTAGAATGCAGTTCGGGGAAGTAGAGCTTCATAGGTCTATTGAATCGCTAAGTGTAGTTATGTTTCAGGGGTGCTAGGGTGCTGGTGTGTAGTTTGGACCAACACCACCCATTGGAGCCAAGAAGATTCAATTCTGTCACAAATTTATGACTCCAGAGAAGCTACATTGAAGCTCCTAAGTGGCAGGTACAGATGGCTGCCAGATTGTACCTTAAAAATCTTTTAGACCAAGGATATCTCCTAAGTACTGTAGGTACAGAAATGTAGGGCTTTGCTGTACTTTTAGGGCCTTGGGGACAGATTCAAAGCTGCTTTTTTGAGAAAAGTCTTATTTGCCTATGTGTGTCCTTAGTCCATTCTGTTAAGGTCATACTGCTGGACAAGAGCATACATCAGACTCTCATTTTCTCACTGTCTACACATTTATAGTCTGAGTGTGAGAATCTCCTTTCAATCAGCTACAGAAGATAGGTAGGAAAATTATGCGCTCATTGGTAAACTCAATTTTGGATTGCCTTATGTGGAAACCTTGTGAAAGCCCCAGTGAGAAAATATGTGGAAAATACAGCCAAAGAGGGTTTCTAAGCAATCATTCTTTTAGCCTGTCAGAACAATTGGCTGGTATTGAGTCACAGTACCCCAAACTTGGTCTGCAATATCTCATTCTGGCTCCACACGGAGAATTCTGTGCCCACACTAAGACCTAACAACATTCCTTCAACTTTTATTGAGGCCTTCTATAAGAAATAGCATGTATGGAACACCTTGGGTTTTCCTTTACTCTTTTCTTAAAAAAAGTGTTTTTGATTAAACTTCAATAAGCACTGCACTGTTGCTGTACATATAAAGTTATACCTTGTAAATCATTTTTGGAGGAAAAAACACTTTCCAAAAGTATATTTATTTGCTTCCTTTTTGTTTTTTTAAAACAAGAATAAGGTTTTATTTATTTATTTGAGAGAGAAAGGCAGGGAGGAGTAGAAGTAAAGGGAGAGAGAGAATCTAAGCAGGCTCCATGCCCAGGGTAGAGCTGTGCGCAGGCTCTATCTCACAACTGTGAGATCGTGACTTGAACCGAACTCAAGAAGTGGATGCTTAACTGGCTGAGCCACCCAGGCACCCCAGGGTTCTGTATTTTATTAAAGTTATGTATTCTATGGTTTTCTTTGCTTTTGCCTTTGCTGTCAGGAAGATCAGTTTTAAACTCAATTATTCTTTTTAATCTAATTTTTCATATCAATATTTGCTGACTTTGATTTTTTGTTTTGTATATTCTTTTTTAACAGCTTCATTGAGGTATAATTTACCATATAGATCAGCCATTTAAACTGTACAATTCAATGGTTTTTAGCAAAATAGAATTGTGCAATGATCATCACAACTCAATTGTAGAATATTTTCATTCCCCGAGCCAGGCAATCACTAATCTACTTTCCACCTCTGTAGATTTGCCTATTCTGGAAATTTCATATAAATGCAATCATACATTATTGACCATTGTGACTGGCTTCTTTCCCTGAGCATAATGTTTTCAAGGTTCATCCATGTTGTAACATTTATCAGTTTTCACTTCTTTTTATTGTTAAATAATATTCCATTGTATGGACATACTACATTTTGTTTATCTATTCACCAGTTGATGGGCATTTGGATTGTTTTCAGGTTTGGCTGTTATGAATGATGCTGCTGTGAACATTCGTGAACTACTCTTGTTGTGGATATACGTTTTATTTCTCTTGGTAGATAACTAAGAGTAAAATTGGTGGGCCTTATGGTTAATTTATGTTTAGATTTTTAAGAAACTGTCCAACTGTTTCAAAAGTAGTGGTACCATTTTACATTTCCAACAACAGTGTATGAACATTCTAGTTTTTCCATGTCCTTACCAGCACTTGCTATTGTATGCCTTTTGGATTATAGTCCTTTTAATGGATATGAGGTGGTATGTCATTGCAACTTTAGTTTGGATTTCCCTAGTAACAAATGATAAGTATCTTTTCATGTGTTTATTGCCTATTCATATACCATTTTTAGAGAAAGGTATATTCAAAACTTTTTTCCTATTTTTTGTTTGGATTGTTTGTTTTCTTATCATTGAATTGTAAGCATTCTTTATATATTCTGGCTATAAGTCTCTTATCAGATATGTAATTTGCAAATATTGTTTCCCAGTTTGTGGCTTGTCTTTTTATTTTCTTTAAAAATTTTTTTAATGTTTATTTATTTTTGAGACGGGGTGGGGGAGAGAGAGAGGGAGAGAGAGAGAGGAGGTGGGGAGGAGCAGAGAGAGAGGGAGACACAGAATCCAAAGCAGGCTCCAGGCTCCTAGCTGTCAGTACAGAACCTGACACAGGGCTCGAACTCACGGAGGATGAGATCACGACCTGAACCAAAGTAAGACGCTTAACAGAAGGAGCGCCCAGGTGCCCCTTGTATTTTTTTTTCTTTTTTAAAAAAATTTTTAATGTTTTATTTATTTCTGAGAGAGAGAGAGAGAGAGAGCAGGGAAGGTCAGAGAGAGACACACACACACACACACAGAATCTGAAGCAGGCTCCAGGCTCTGAGCTGGCTGTCAGCACAGAGCCCAATGCTGGGCTCCAACCCACAAACTGTGAGATCATGACATGAGCCAAAGCTGGATGCTCAACTGACTGAGCCACCCAGGGGCCCCTTATTTTTATTTTCTTAATGATGTCTTTTGAAGTGCAAAGCTTTTAAGTTTTTATGGAGTCCAATTTATCAATATTTTCTTTTATGGATAGTGCTTTTGATATCATGCTAAGAAATCTTTGTTTTGCCTAACCCAGGTCACCAAGATTCTCTCTTATGTTTTCTTCTAAAAGTTGTATAGTTTTAATTCTTTACCATTTTTGAGAGAGAGAGAGAGACAGAGTGCGAGCACGGGAGGGGCAGAGAGAGAGGGAGACACAGAATCTGAAACAGGCTCCATGCTCTGAGCTGTCAGCACAAAGACTGGCCTGAGGCTCAAACTCATGGACTACAAGATCATGACCTGAGCTGAAGTCGGACGCTTAGCAGACTGAGCCACCCAAGCACCCCTTAATTCTTACATCTGGTAAGGGATTTTAGGTCTATGATTCATGTTGAGTTAATTTTTGTGTATGGTGTAAAGTAGGCATCTAAATTAATCCTTTTCCTTATGGGTATCTAGTTTTCTCAGCAGAATATGTTGAAAAAGAGTAATTGTTGACTCTGCTTTTACTACATTTGTGTCTTTAAAGAAAAAACGAAGCAAGTGGGGCATAAAGAATTAGTGTATTAATGAAGATGAAGAGATTCTTCTGTGTTGAGGTTTTAAGCACTTATATTAGATAAGGAACATCTGCTTGATGTTTTAAGGAATAACTTGAACCATAATTTATTTCATTTCCTTCATCTCCCCCATTCCCTCCCCAGCTCTCCACTGAACATCTGCTTCTCTTATGTGAGGGGAAGTGAAAGATTTAGGTCAGGCATAAACACAAACTATCTTTACTGTGTTGTTCCCCTTTAAGACCAAAATACCCACCCTGCTGGGCCAGTTTAGCACTGAATTACCCTATATCAACAGATCTACTGCAATTTTTGGAAGCTGGCTTTCCCCGGGAAGCAGAACTGCTATTGCTAGTTCTCGGTGTTATGTAATAAATCTAGCGGGTCATTTTCAAGGATGCTAACAGGAATCAAGACATACTGACCTTCAAATATCACTTTTCTTTATGTTTGCTTTATTGATGACTTTCTCACAAGAAATATCTTAAGAGATATCACTAGTGTTGTGAGCCCTCCCTATCCAGATCTCACATGTATCTAGAGGTAACCCCAAATAAAAACAGGCTCTGTTGACTTTTGGCTTCACTGATACAAAGTAGCACAACCTTGGGGAGAAGCCTATCCCTAAAAATACTATTTTGCTATCTTAACTCTTGGCAAAGGATAGGATGATTACATCTTCCTTTCTGGAAATTTACTGAGTTCCTATGTTTTATGGTGCTGACCTAGCAGCTGTAATTGGGGCTTTTCTACTTTGGCTTTGCAAAAGATCCCTCACAATCAGGGCTGTGGTGTAATAATAATAGTTAAAAATAATAATAAAATGCAATCGCTAATAATAATAATAATAATAAAATGCAATAGCTAATATGTATACAGAACTTATTATGCACCAGACATTCTTTTCTTGCCTTACATATATTAACGCAATAACTGTGCCCTGGAGGCATACATGAAAGCTGGTATTGTTGGAGAGTATGGGTATAGAAGCAATTTAGTTGGTGTTTCGAGTATGATAAACTTCCTTCCATAAAAGAGGAGGAAAGGCTTGAGCTGATGCTGCAGGGATAAAATTGAACAGCATGGTCCTGTTTGGGGCCTCATAATTTTTTCTGCTGTAGAACTCATTTGAGCGAAAAGTAACAGGTAGGAAACATTGGTTTTCAACACCTCGCTTTGGTTAGACATATTCTTTGGATATTCATCCTCAAGCACCCCCAGGATCCCCATCCACTTCCATGCCTAGGCACCCACTTCAGTAGCCTGGCTCTGGGCCACTCTAGGGCTATCTGGTGCTTGTCGTTGTCAGGCTGGGTCCCTGTTGGTGATTTCCTGTCCTCTGTTTCATTGAGACAGCCATTCACTGGGAAGGGGCAGTTTCAGCAACAAAGGGAAGGTCTTTTAAAATTCTAACCCACTGTTGATCAGAACCAGGAATTCCACATAGTTTAAGATTTAGTGGTAGACAGGGGTGCCCGGGTGGCTCCGTTGGCTGAGTGTCCGACTCTTGATCTCAGCTCAGGTCTTAATCTCAAAATTTAGTTAGTATACAAACATTTTGGCTTTCTTTTAGCTTCTAGCCAGTTTTTTACATTTCAGTATAAGGTTCAGGAACAAGTTTCTTGGGAAGAAAGAAAAGAAGAGGAGAGATTCTGGGGGCACAGCATGTTTGAAACAGCAAAGGGGGACCAAAGAAGGGAAGAAAAGTTGGAGAGCCTTTGCACACCTCAAAATTTTGCCAAAGGCCCTGCCCTGACAGCAGGGTGCAGACAGATCTTTCATTGCTGCCCCCCCCCCCCCACAATCTCACCAGCACTGTAACAGTAGCCTTCTACAAGCTGTGCACTCACCTTTGTTGTTTGACATAGGGGAATGACTCAAATGGTTGGAATGTCCAGACAGGTAAGAAAGGAGACAAGTTATTACATATGGGGGTGGGGAACTTGTTTTGGATGGGTGGTTCCTGGTGGCATCAGAGAAAACATGCCTTAGGTGGCTCTCTCTGACTGATACATTGAATGACCCTGCTAAGTCAGGAACATGACCAAGATGGCCTTGTTTTCCTCAGCTTGACTAAACTTTAGACAGGTTTCTTAGTGACAGTAGGTCACTGGCTTCCCTTGTTTTAGTGCATTTACTTTAGAAAACTTACAATTGTAAATTCTTTATTTGCCCATCTGAGATGCAAATCTTTTGCTAGCCTTTTGTCTCTTTTACAACTAAGAACCGTCTGTTTCCGGGACCTGGGAGCCATCCTTTGAAATGTTATCATCAAGAAAGTTAGGATCTAGGTCTCCCAGTTTCCGTAGGAGGGTAGGAGCCTAAACACTGTGTCAGCAAACACAGATGGCCCAATCACTTGGACCAAACTCCCCTAATGTCCCCTAGTACTTTGCTACTAGCTAACCTCAGCCCTTAAAAACCCTCCTGCTTTTTTGTTTCTAAGGAAGTTAAGTTCTCTCTCCCCTATTGCGATAGACTTGAATTATGTCTTCTTCCTTTCCAGTCTAACTCTGTTCTGTGAAATTTTTCTTTGACATACAGAAACTTGCACAACATTTTATCTAAACTCTCAGTGTGTTTGGAAAGCCATTAGCCAAGAAGACAGGACAACTTTATCTTGGTACACTGTTACTATTGGGGGTCTGACATCTACATCATTTAATATGCTATTAGTCACCTCCAATACATCCGAAACCCAAACCAGAATGCTTCTCATATTTCTTTGCCATGAGATACCTTATATATACACACATATGAAAAGTATACATGCACAATGTTATATACACAGACACACACAATTAGTAATAGCTATCATTTTTTTGTAGGTCTACTGTGTACTTATACACATTTCCTCATTTGGTTTATAGCATTACTATGAGTCAGGTATCATTTTTATCTCAAGATGAGGAAGCCAAGGCTGAGAGAGTGAAGCAACTACTTCAAATTGCTATCAGAAGTGGGATTTGAACCCAGACAATCAGTCTGCAAATCATGATATCAGGTTTTAATTGTCTTTCAAGGATTCACTGAGCTACTTTGTTAGGAGTCTGGTCCAGAAGGAAACCTGTATTTCCAGAAGGAATTAAGGAAGAACTTCTGTCAAATTGTCCCTTTATCCTACCTCCCAGAAGCATAATAGATTTTACTATTCCTTAGAGAACTTCATCTCAAAGTGTGTCCCAGCTCTCCCTTTCCTCTGTACCTGTCACCTGTGATTTCTGCTTTGGGGTCTAGCTCCAAATCTTGAGGAAGCCATTCTTTTTATTCATTTAATTCATTTTTGAGAGAGGGAGAGAAAGAATGACTGGGGGAGAGGCAGAGAGGGAGAGGGTGACACAGAATTGGAAGCAGGGTCCAGGCTCTGAGCTGTCAGCACAGAGGCCCACATAGGGCTCAAATCCAATCGCCATGAGAACATGACCTAAGCCCAAGTTAGCCACTTAACTGACTGAGCCACCCAGCAGCCCCCTGAGGCAGCCATTCTGATCTTCATTTCAGGGTTGCTCTGACAAGGATAGTTGGGGATCTGCACTGGTGCTTCCAGCACATAGGATGTATTCCTTCAGTGGACCGAGAAGATGGTAGCGACTTCCTCTCTGAGTCATGCATAGTGCCTGTCATTCTGTCAGTCATCTGTCCTATTACCAACAATTGGGTGGTGAATAGAACTCAATGCACTGTGAGGTCACTAGATTACAGCTGGTGACATCAGAAGGCACAGTGAACAGAGCATTAGAAAGCAGACAGCAATGTTTTCTACTTGTTTCAAAATATCCGTGATGCCAGAGAAAAACATCCCTGTTAAATAACCTAAGACTTTCTAGTTCCCTTTCCTTCCCTGACATAGAAGAAAAGAGACCTTTCCATGACTGATCAACTTCAGTAACTTTTATATCAGAGCCTGTGCTTAAGAGCCTCGCAGACAAAACTTCAGAAGAATCACACTACTAGGAAAAGTACTTCTAGGACTGAGAGGGTCCTTGCTCCGAGGAAGGTAGTAAGTTTTGCGTTTACTCTGGGGCCTGCCTCCTTTTGTGTGGAACTCAGTGAGGTTTTATTCTGTGAAGCTGTGGGAAGCTCTCTGTAGGTTTTATGTACCTGAGCCACTCGGATTCAGGGCAGCAGTGGTGAAGTCACTAAAGTGTCTTGCCTCCAACTCTTCTTCTCCCAGATGGAGGCGCTCCTTCTCACGAAGCCTCTAACACATCTAGCTCTTGCCTTGGAGTTAACATAAAAGTTTTACTCCCATTTATTACTGGTTAGATAGAGGTTTTTCGGTGTTGATGAGATGTTTTGTAGAAATCAACATATACTGTCTTGGATAAGGAAAGTTTAAATGATTTAAAATAATAATGTTCCCTAATTATAAGCACTTTGTGGGAAATTTGGAAAGCACAGAAAAAAAATTACAATTCTATCAACCCAGAAGCAACCACCACTAACAGGGGGGTTTTTTTGTTTTGTTTTCCTTTTGGTCTTTTATTCTGTAGCTCTCTTTTTTTTTTTTTTTCTTTTTCCTTTTTGAGAGACGAACAGAGTGTGAGAGGGGGAGGGGCAGAGGGAGAGGTTGAGACACAGAATCCGAAGCAGGCTCCAGGCTCTGAGTTGTCAGCACAGAGCCCAATATGGGATGCGGGGCTCAAACTCACCAACCACGGGAGATCATGATCTGAACCACGTGAGCTCAGTCCCCGCTTAACCGACTGAGCCACCCAGGCGCCCCATAGTTCTGTTTGTTTGTTTGTTTTAAATTTTTAATGTTTTTTATTTATTTCTGAGAGAGAGAGACAGCGTGAGCAGGGGAGGTCAGAGAGAGGGAGACACAGAATCTGAAGCAAGCTCCAGGCTCTGAGCTAGCTGTCAGCACAGAGCCCCACGCGGGGCTTGAACCCACGAACCATGACATGAGATCGTGACCTGAGCCGAAGTCGGACGCTCAACCGACTGCCACCCAGGTGCCCCAGTTCTGTTGTTTTCAAGTGAAGATAAGGATCTGCCCACAAGGAACGTACAACTTTAAGGGCGACACAAATGAGAAGAACTAAGACCAAGTAAGACTGAAAACCAGAGAACATGTGGAAGGTTGATAATGGTAAGAAAAAGCTCTAATCCTTTTATAAACATATCTATTCAATTTTTATTGTAAAATAAGAAAATTCCGGACACCTGGGTGGCTCACTGGGTTAAGCGTCTGACTCTTGATTTTTGGCTCAGGCTGCAGCAGGATTCTCGCAGAGAGTTGTGACATCAAGGGTTTTCTTTCCAGGAAGCAACTTTATTCCTGCCGGCACCGCTCTGTTGGGTTCTACCCAAAGAACTGAGCCCTGAACGCCATGTGGCATAGTCTTTTATATATTTTTTACTTCTTTGTCTCCCACAAACATGCAGTCTGACTGAGTGGTCTCATCTTACAAGGTTGTGAGGGATGTTGTCGCAGACACACATAGCCAGGTTGCCTTGAGGGTTTTTTTTTCTTTCCTTAGGGAGGAGACCCTACCACAAGGCCATGATCTCATGGTTCACAAGATTGAGCCCCACATCAGGCTTTGCCTCATTACATGGAAAAACGGAGCCTGCTTGGGATTCTCTCTCTCCACCCCCTGCTCATGCATAAGTCTACATGCGTGCTCTCTCTCAAAATAAATAAACTTAAAAAAATAAAATAAGAAAATTCCAAGAATCCACATAGAGAGTCATTTTAGGAAAATAAAGAAATCTTTCTCTGAAGCTCCTACTGCACAAGCTACAGTTAATTAGTGGCTACAAAACAGTAAGCAGATGAGCATAATCAAAACAGCTAATGAGGGGCACCCGGGTGGCTCAGTCGCTTAAGCCTCTAACTCCTGATTTTGACTCAGGGTCACAATATCATAGTTGGTGAGTTCCAGCCCCACGTAGGACTCTGGTGCTGCTGGGGCAGAGCCTACTTGGAATTCTTTCTCTCCCTTCCCCCACTCACACTGTTTCCCTCTCTCTCTTTCAAAATAAATAAATAAATTTAAGTAAAAGGTAATAAATGAATTGGGGCTTAATTATGAGCCTAGGAAGTCCAAAGCCAAATCTAAGATGATTTGATATATAACAATTTTTGATAGGGTTAGTTGATTTCTCCAAAGTGTCCCTGAGACACATACTGCCTGCAATCAGTCACTTCCTGCCTTGTCTGCCACCCATTGTGTACCCACAAGTAAGTTACTTTGCCTCCCTTTTTTTAATTTTACCCAGTATTTAGTATTTAGCATGGGATTAGGATAATTTGTAAAATATACATCTTAAAAACTAATATGTATTGTTTTTGTATTTCAGAATTACATTTATTTTCAAACTTTAGAAAGCAGGAATAAGAAGGAAGAAAACACAAATCTTAACATTTTAATGCACTTCCTTCCAAGTTTAATATAAATAGTTATGTCTAAATACATATTAATAGTTTTAATATGGGTCTTTTAGTTTCTAAATTCCTAAAGAACCAGTAAGTCAACTTACTTGGGTTTGCTGGGCATTGGTGTTTTTCAGAAGACCTGTTTATGAATGTTGGAAGAGCCTGGTGGTTCAAAATTACTGTTGGTTCCTCGTGAGTTCTTGTGGGATAGGATCCTGGTCCTCAAGGTCTGAGAATCAGTATCAGCATCCCCTGGGAGCATATTAAAAATCAACAATTGTTGAGGTGCCTGGGTGGCTCAGTCAGTAAGCATCCGACTTCAGCTCAGGTCATGAGACTGTTTCAGATTCTGTGTCTCCCTCTCTCTCTGACCCTCCCCTGCTCATGCTGTCTCTCTCTCTCTCTCTCTCTCTCTCAGAAATAAATAAAACATTAAACAAATTTAAAAAAATCAACAATTGTTGGTCTCACTTCAGATCTAGTATATCCCAACTGGATTTTTAAGCATTTTATTTATTCATTTATTTAGACAGCATGTGCATGCAGGGGAGGGGCAAAGAGAGAGGGAGAAAGAGAATCCCAAGTAGGCTCTGCACTGTCAACACAGAGCCGTATGTGGGGCTCGATCTCACAACTGTGAGATCATGATCTGGGCCGAAATCAAGAGCCACTCAGGTGCCCTCCACACAACTGTATTTTAATATAATTTCTGGGTGATTTGTACACACATTAAATTTTGAGTAACATGACTGTCAGAAAAACTGGACAAAGTATTTTTTCTCTTATAAGACAATTATTGAAGGGCTGATTAGTTCCTATTCCCAGAACAACATCCTCTCCTACCAAATAATCAATTGCTTCCTGGGCTCTCACTTCCTTAAAAGCATTGTTGGGACAAATCTGATTAGAGATCCACCAAACAGCCCACAGGAAAAAGTTTCGCTAGGCATCCCCAGTCAGGAGATGAAAGACACAAAAAGAATCTGGGACATACCAACATGTCAATAAAACTCCATAAATCTAAGGTCTGTGTTGTTCAGCATTTTATTACTTTATCAAAGCACTTTTCCTGGGCTCACTGTCGAATGACCAGGAAATGGTGTTCAACCAATTGAAAAACCCAGCAATAAAGTTCATCAATAGCATCTTCATCAGCAGTGGTTTATTGACTTGAAGAACTGAGGCTGACTTAAAGAACAAACAGAAAAGAAACATTCCAAAACAACATATCTGGAAGTAGAGCTACTTTTTAGATGGGATTTCTCACTCTTATATCCTTCATTTTCTGAAATAGGAATGTATCTATCTACAAAGCAGGGTTGTGGCAGTTTCCTGGTGAGCATGACTAATGCAATAATAGCCTACATTTGACAGCATTTTATGATTCACGAAGTACTATAGCAGTGCTTCCCAAATTTAATGTGCATATAAATCACCTGGGGATCTTGTTAAAATGAGGATATAATCGAGTAGGTCTGTAGTGGGGCCTGACTTGTCTTTCTAACAAATGTACAGGTGGTGTTCATACTGCTGGTCCACAAACCTTATTTTGAGAAGCAGGTTGTTAGAATGATTTCCTTTTGAGATTCCCAGAAATTCTGTGAGGTGGGGGAGCTGGCATTTTCCCCCCTTTCTCCATGAGAATATGGGCTCTATGAGGATAAGGATTTGCTCACTGCTATATCCCAAGTAACTATAATAACAGGCACTCAAATTTTTGTTGGATGAACAAATGACTGCATCTTAATTTTATAGAGGAATTTCAATAATGCTCTAACCAAAGTCACAGTTTGATAAATCAAAGCTGGCATTTGAACCTAAGAAACTACTTAAATCTAAGTTTGGTACCAAATGAATCTATTTTAATGGTTTGACTTCCTTCCTTCCCCTCTTTCTTCTTTTTCCTCTTTCTCCTCTTCCTCTTTCTTCTTTGGTAAAGGTAAATTTTTTTGAAGAGACCTTTTAAATTGAAGTATAACATAGAAAATGGCCCAAACGTAAGCATAAAATTGACTATTTTTTTTGCTGTGGGAACATACTCCTAGAACTGCCTCCCAGATCAGAGAATTACCAGCCTCCTGGACACCTGTCTCTATGCCTCCTCATCGTGATTATTCTCTCCTTCAGAGGTAGATGCTATTAGGGCTTCTATCATCATAAAATAGTTTTGAACTTGATAGAAGTAGAATTTATAATATATACCTTCTTTCATTCAGTATTAATTTTGTGTTCCTAAATATAGTGATCATTTTTTCATTTTCACTTTATTGTCTTCCATTGTGTATACTGTGCATATTCCATGAACATGCCACAATTGATCATACATTTCACTGTTGATGAGCATTAGAGTTGGTTCCAGTTTTTGGCTAAAATGAATAGTGCTTCTCTGGACATCTTGTGCATGACTTTTGGGGAGTATATATACATATTTCTTTTGGATATGTACTAGACATGGAGTATTTATGATTTGGGGTATATTTAGTTACTGTAGATATTGCTAGCCAAACATCTTCCAAAGTGGTTGTATTAATTCTTTTGTCTCTCTTTTTTAAATTTTAATATTGATTAAATTCCCTGGGTAATCATTAAGATTTTATTTCCCCCTTTGCTGTATGAAGAGTTATGATGAGTTTTATTACTGTGACTTTTGGATTAGGATGGTGGATTGAGCACACATTTATTTTTCTTCCTTCAAACACCTCATAGGATGACAATAAATAGACTGTTTTGGAGAAAGGTACAAATCTAAAAGGATAAAGAAAATGAGAGGGGAAATAATATCAACACAATTTGGGATATTAAGAAAGCTGAATCCTATGCCAGGAGGAAGCTGAAAAGTAACCTGATTCATAGTACAGAATCCCAAAAGCTTGAGGAATTGGCATACAAGTGCTTCTGGAAGAGGAGAGATAGTGCTAAAAAGGACAATATTGATGTAAACTCTATTTAAAGAAGAAAGAAGTAATGATACTTATATTTGGGGAAGAAGATCTCTAAGGAAATGATCCAGCTAGATCAATAGGTACAGTGAGGCCCATGGTAGTCAAACACCAACCACAGGCTCAGAACTTACTATTGGCTCTTTTAGAATCCAACTCAATATGAGTAGGCAAGCAAGGTCAATAGCTAGCTGAGATTAAGACATAGACATAGAGGTGTCTTTCAGCGTAAGACATAGAGATCAAAACTAACACACACACACACACAAAAAGCAACGTGGAAGAAAGGAAAATTTGTCAGGGGAAACATTTAAAAAAAATTTTTTTTAATGTTTGTTTATTTCTTTATATACTTATTTGAAGAGAGAGAGAGCACACAAGTGCATGACCAAGGAAGGGCAGAGAGAGGGGAAGAGAAGTGGGTTCTGAGACAACAGCAGCTAGCCTGGTGTGGGTCTCGAACTCACAAACTGCGAGATCATGACCTGAGCTGAAGACAGATGCTCAACTGACTGAGCCACGCAAGTGCTCCAAGACATTTTTTTTGTTTATTTATTTATTTTGAGAGAAAGAGAGAGAGAGCACGAACAAGGGAAAGGCAGAGAGGGAGAGAGAGAGTACCAAGCAGGCTTTGTGCTGTAAGCACAGAGCCTAACCCAGAGCTTGATCTCACAAACTGTGTGACCATGACCTGAGCCAAAATTAAGAGTTGGATGCTTAACCAACTGAATCATCCAGGCGTCCTAGGGGAAAGACTATTAAAAAAAATCATCATTAGTATTCTCAGAGAGATAGAAGATGGTATTGCATTCATGAAATAAGAACAAGTTGCTTTAAAAAAGGACAATTAAGAACACTTAGAAATTAAGAATATGAGAACAGAAATGAAAAGTGGGAAGATAGAACAGTGGGAAGGTAAAATTGAGGAAATCTACAAGCTGAGCTAAAAGGAAAAGAGATATAAAAGAGAAGAGAAAACATAATAAAATTAGAGAACCAGATCATGGGATCAATATCACCATAATAGGAGTTCCAAAAGGAGAGAAAGAAAAGAGGAATTCATTACCCAAATAAAGAAAATTTTCTAGAACTTAAGTTTAGAGTTTCTAGGTTGAAAGAATTTATAGATTGCCCAACAGAATGGATTAAAAATAGACTCATTCTAGGGTGCCTTATTTTATTAACTTCACAGTGCTGGTGAAATCAGGAAGTTCTACAAACTTCTGTAAATTAAAACAAAACAAAACAAGTCACATACAAAACATTTAAAAAAATCAGTATGCCTATGTGTTTTTCAACAGCAACAATAGAGACTAGAATATAATGGAACAATACCTCCAAATTTTTGAGGAAAAAATGATTCTTAACCTAGAATTCTACACTAAGCCAAATTCATAAGCAAATATGAGGATAAAATTAAAAAAAATTCAGATACTAAAGAACTGAAAAAAATTTTAACTCCCGTGAGCTTTTTCACATAAATCTCCTATTGGATACGATCCATCTAAATGAGGGAGTAAACTAAGAAAGAGAAAGACATAGGAAATAAAACAGAGGATTTAATAAAAGAAAGTATAAAGGACTCTTCAGAATGAATGAAGGGAGATCCTAAGATAACAGACAGGCATTGGGATATAGACAACAGCTAGGCATTAATGTCCAGAATTAAGTAAATAAGTAGGATACAGAAGAGATTTTTCTCAAGAAGAGGAAATTAGCAGACTGATACTGTGTTCACAATATATTGATTGGAGTTTCAGACATTTGGCAGAGAGCTTGGAATTGAATTGTGATAAGTAAATAGAAAACTGAGCATATGAGTAAATAAGGAAAAACGCAGGAGTTATCTCCACCCCGCCTCCCATAAAAGAAAAAAAAAACTTGTACTGGAAAGGAATCAAGTAGACTACAAGTGTCAACTGTCAATGGCATTTACATAGTCACAATAATGTAAGCAATAAATGTTGATCTAATCAAAATTTCAATACAACTCTATTGAATGTAAGTGGGGATGGTGGTGGTTATGGGAAAAGTGTTAAAGAAAGCTAAGCTTCATCTTCCCTGGTAGAAAATTAATAGATAATGACAAAAACTGAAGAATCAAGGAGATTACAATATATGCATGTTATTAAGTGATCTAGTGATAAAATCCTCTGAAGGAGAGGAATGATGTTGCTTCTGGGAGGGCATTGCTATTTTTTAAATTAGGTCTTGAAAAGTAACTACATGTCTCTTCAAGCTATGTGAAAGTGTATCTCTGATAGAAGTAACAACTTAGAATAAATTTTATTCTGATTCTACCACGATGGCTCTTTTAACTTTGTTAAGGTTTATTTTATTTATCCACAAAATGAGCATTTTAATCCGTAATTTAAATATATCCTATTTTTGCCAGTTGTTCTGGTCTCTATTCCCAGCAAATTATTTGTAGGAATCCCAAGGATCTTATTTGTCAGTGACCTTCTGTTGTTTTCTCCTGCATATGCACGGGTTCTGGGAAACAGTGAAGAGGACAAAGGAGAGGAAAGAGGGGAAAAGAATTTTCAGATGTTACCACAAATAGATGATTTGTCTATGAATAAGGAGAATCCTTGGCCCTAGATAATTCAGAGTGCACACGCTTCCCCCTCTCTCAGAGCTGGAGCAGCAAGTTTACTCTGGGTGGCTTACGCAGTGACCAGTATGGAGAAGGAATCTTGTAATATAATGAAAGAACCAAGGTCCTGTAATTGACACAGAAGTTCAGGTGTGAGTCACTGACAAATGATCATTCTTACTATGAAATGGTCCTTCAAAGAAGGAAAACCCAACATGGTGCAATACATGTTACAGGTAAGACAGCAGGTGTAATTTTGGACACAAAGTTGCTTGTGGCTTAAGTTCCTTTGGACTTAAGTCCCACCTCTTGCTTAGAACTCTATTGCTTGTCCCTATTACTAACAGCATTGCCTCTCAGACTTCAGTGAGCCTCCAAATAACCTGGAGGGCTTCCTAAAACACAGATTCCTAAGGCCGCCTTTAGAGATGCTAATTTAGTATGTCAGGCAAAGGGCTCAGAATTTTCATATTTAACAACTTCCTATGTGTTGCTGCTGCTGCTGTGGGGTCCACACTTTGTGAAGCACCAGGTGGTGAATTTTGAGAGGTTCAGATGAACAACAGAAGAGTTTTAATGGGAAAGAAGGAGTGTGTTGGCAGCTCATAGGGATTGTTTTTGTTTTTGAAGTAAGTATATTGTATGAACAGAAGAGTGTATGGGATGTATGTAAACAAATATGTATTTGTTCAGTTTAAAGGATAATCTTAAAAAAACTCCAATGTATCAGGAAATCGAACATTCCAGTACATTAGAGTACCCTTGTGGTGACTTGGTTAGTTAATATTCTGTTTGTTTTTTAGTATCTGTTCATGATTGAGACTAGCTTGTAATTTTCCTCTTTTGTACTGCTGTTGTCAGTTTTTGGAGCCAAAGTTATGCAAAGCTTAGAAACAGAGTTGAGGAGTAGTTTTCCTCTTTTCTATACTCTGGAATAGTATGTGTTAAATGGAAATCAATTATATTTAAAAGTCAATTCATATGTATTCAATAACCAAATATTCTTGTACTATATGAAGGAAGATATGTCCTAGAAGCCACAAGTGACTAAATTTGCAATTCAGTATCTTTAATGCTTGTAAAACCTTTTTAAGTATCATGCTTCTTAAGTCAGGTTTTGTAAGTGATAAATTTCTAATGTTTTTCTAGTTCACCAAATTTTCCAATTCTATTTTTACTTTTAAAATTTCTTTTTAAAAATTGAGATATGATTGACATATAGCACTGGGTACGTTTCAAGTATATAATGTGTTTACTTGATACATTTATATATTGTAATACGATTACCCCTGTAGCTTTAGCTAACACCTCTATCATGTCACATAATTACCATTTCTTTTTTGTGGTGAGAATATTTCGGATCTAGTCTCCTAGCAATTTTGAAGTGTGTAATAATTGTTAGCTACAATCCCTATGTTGTGCATTAAATCTCCAACAGCTTACTCAGTTTCTGGTTGCAAGTTATCTTTTAATAACCTTACTCCCCTCCCTTTCTGCCTCTGGTAACCTCCTTCTACTCTTCACTTCTACACGTTCAGCTTTTTAGATTCCACATGTAAATGATATCATACAATATTCTTATTGCCCTGTCTGGCTTATCTCACTAAATATAATGCCCTCAAGTTCCATTCTTGTTGTTGCAAATGGCAGGATTTCTTTCTTTTTTTATGGCTGAATAATATTCTGGTGTGTGTGTGTGTGTGTGTGTGTGTGTGTGTGGGTGTGTGGGTGTGTGGGTGTGTGGGTGTGTGGGTGTGTGGGTGTGTGGGTGTGTGTGTGTATCTTAGAACTTCTTTATCCTTTCATGCATTGACATTTAGACTGTTTACATATTTTGGCTGTTATGAATAATACTGCAATAAACATGGGAGTACAGAAATATCTTTGATATCCTGTTTTCATTTCCTTTGGATAAATATCCAGAAGTAGGATTGCTGGATCATATGATAGTTATATTTTCTGAGGAACTACCATACTGTTTTCCACAGTGGCTGTTTCATTTTACATTCCTCCCAACAGTGCATGAGAGATTCCTTTTCTCTACATCCTAGCCAACACTTGTTATTTCTTATCTTCTTGATCATAGACATTCTAACAGGTTGTGGGAGGAGGTCATAGAGAGGGCATGACGTCTGGTTGACCAGAGAGCTGGATGCAGGCAATTGGAGGCTCCTCACTCCTCTCCTGCTCGTGGAATGTGTGTTCTGCCTTCCATCCCCACAGTAAGAGCTCTTTGCAAGGATGCAGCCTTGGGAGAGCCATGTGTTGCTGACACCCCCTGTTCTGGGTTAGTGACTAAGCCCGGTTAAGGTCTCTAGGTAAACTTAGGATTCTGGCAGGCAGGTGCAGAGATCTACTTGCCTTGTGGCCACCAGAGACAAGTCTGTAAGTAAATTCCCTTGCTTATTAAACCTGCCACCTGCCAATCTGCAGGGGCCTGCCTCTTTCCTTGGTCCAAATCTCCTTGCCTTCTGTGTACAGGGGCCAGTTGCTCCACATCCTTGCCAACACTTGTTATTTCTTGTCTTTTTGACAATAGTCATTCTAACAGGTGTGAGTTGATGTCTCATTATGATTTTGATGTGCATTTCCCTGATGCTGAGTGATATTGAGCAACTTTTCATGTTCCTGTTGGCCCTTTGGATGTCTTTTTGGAAAAATTCTATTCAGTTCCTCTGACCATTTCCCTTTTAAATTTCTGGTATTGTTTGTGCTTTTATTTTCTTGAACCATCTTACTAGAGGTTGGTAATTGTATTAGTTTTTTATTTCAGCAATTCTTGACTTTGTTAATTGTCTCTTATCTGTCCATTAACTTGTCCACTTATTTTTATTGTGTATGTTTTTTGGCTAATATAGGTTTTTAGGACTACCAATTTCCTCTGATTTCTGCTTTAGCTGGATTTACCCAACTTTGTTTGTGGCACTCTTATTCAGTTCTACATATTTTCTATTTTCCAATTTAATTTCTTCGTTGACCCATGAGCTATTTAGTTTATTGTTTGCAAACATAGGGGATTTTCAAGTTATTTTTCTGTTAGTGGTGTCAAATTTAACAACACTGTGGTGTGGTAAGAGACTATGATTTGAATTAAAACAATATTTTTGGTCTTTTTTGAAACTTACTTTGAGCATCAGGATGGGTCAATCTGTGTTTCAGGTGTGCTTGAAAAGAAAGTACAGTCTGCCATTTGGAGTGCATTGTTCTCTCTCTCTCTGTCTATACACATATATGTGTATATATATATATATGTTTATATATTTATTTATCTTAAATCTTAATTATGATTTTATATGTAATTAAATATTTTCTATGGTTTTTGTATTCTTGATCTATCAAATACAGAGAGATTTATTAAACTATCTCTATATGATACTGCATTTAATTATTTCTTCTAACTTTTGCTTTAAATATTTTGAGATATCAAAAGTTGCATAAAAATTTAAAATAACTTCTTTCATATGAAATGTATCTTTTGTTATTATGAAGTGATACTCTTTAATGCTAGTAAAGCTTAGCTTTATGCCTTGGAGTTTATTTCATTTGATATTAACATGGTTGCATAATTATATAATTAGTGGTGATGTTTTGCTGATCCATGCCTGTCCTTGTACACTGCTCATCTCCTTCTCCCTTTCCTGTTTTGTTCCCCATTCCCACTGGAAATGACATTAACCAGTTGGAAGATGGCTTTGGGGACTAATACTAATAGGAAGTTTCTGACTCTTCCTCACCACCACATACCCAGAAGAATCTGAATACATATGTATCAGGATACATATGTGGGGGTAAAATTGACAGTCAGTTGCATAGTGCTGACTGTCCAGCTTTGGTAATGTACTGGTTCTTTATCTCTGTGCTGGCCTGGAAGGAATCAAGGGAGCCCCATGATGCTGAGAATGATGTGATCTGGAGTCACAGCTGAAGCACCATTAGTCAAAGGGGACATGCACCCTTAGGGTGGTCTTGAAGAACAGATATTAAGAAGCCCTGTTCCAAGTAACAAAACTACATGGAAATTAGATCTTGTGTATTCCTGGATGTGCTGCAGTGAAATTACTCATCTAAGGACTGTCCTCATTTCCTTTTGCATATACCTAATGAGGTCCTTCCCTATTTCCCATTTCCCTTGTGCTCCTGAATAACACAATCTACATTTCTATTGAGGGTGGTGTCTTATGTGGAGGGTAACTGGGAGAGTTTAACAACATGGCCACAATTTGGGGGACACTCCTCCCTTTAGGGGGTGGGGCCCATGTCTCCTCCACCTTCATATGGGTGGGCTTGTGATTGCTCTGACCAATGGAACACATTAGAAGTGATGCTAGGTGATTCTTGAGGCTGGGTCACAAAAGGCCATGCAGCTTCTTCCTGTCCTGGAGTGATTGTCCTCTGAGCCCTGCACTATCATGTAGGAGTTGTGGTTGCCCCAAGACTGCCAAGCTAGGGAGGCCATATGGTTGACAGGCCACTGTGGTTGACTGCTCCAGCCGAGTTTGTCCTTCACCCATCCCAGGCCAAGTATGAGACGTGTAATTAAAGAAATCATACTGAAAGTGGGTTCTCCTGTCCCCGCTATTTCAGCCATACCTTTGGAGTCACCTGATAGCCTTCAGAGTCATCATAGCTGAGGCTCCAGATGACACGGAGCAGAAACAAGTCATCTCTGTGTGTTCTGTTAAAATTCCTGACCACCAGAATGGACAAACATAGTAGCATTGGTGGTGTTTTATGCCACTCACCATATTTTGAGGTGGTTTGTTACGCAGATAGATAACTGAAACAAATCATGCCCACAAACAGGCAGTTGAGAGCTCACTTTCCCTGGTCTGTCACCATTTCTCTATTTCTTCACAGCCACTTATCTGTAAAGATCAAGAAATCAGGATTATTTGGTTGGATACAGAAATGTGTACACAGTAGCCACTGCTTTCACTTTGACTTGAGCTTGGCTTAGGACCTCTGTAAACAGGCTGCCAGGTTGAACAGAATCAACTATTTTAAGGCATGAGACGTGTCTAGATTTTCCCTTGGAAGATGATTGGTCCTCTGGATGGGCTCAGCCATCACAACTGGATTTCCTATTTGTGTGGCTAAATGTATCAGAGGAAAACTGGGGGAAACTTGGTGTCTTTAGCATAATCCACTTCTGTTCATTTGCTTCTGAAAAGCAAACAAAGTAGCACTTCAAGGCTGCTTCTCCCTTGACATGGGATACTTGTTTCAAAATGTATCTCTGAGGCAGTCTGCATCTTCTTTTGAGGAGATCCTAGGAGGAAGGCAGCCTTGTAGGCTGGCTAAATATTATACTTGCCAGATATCAGATTGTGCCAAAAGTTTGGCCTTTTCTTTTTCCATTGAAGTACAGGAAAGCATTGTAGTACTTTATCGAGACTGATGAATAGTATCTATTTAATAAGAACTTGAGCACTTCTATTTTACCCTCATTGCTTTATAAAGCAGAACTTTATTTTTCTTACCTTTTCTGGACATGTTTCCTCTCATTTATTATCATGACACTCAGGTACTCAAATCCTTGACTAAACTCATTGGCAATATTTGTTCTACTTTTTATTTATTTATTTATTTTCAATTTTTAAAAATTATTTGATCTGAAGATAAACCAGAGTATTATTCTACCTTTTTTTTAAATAAACAAATAAAGCAGGGTACTCTCATGTAGCTCTCTAAACTTGGATCACTTACAGTGTCCTGAAGTGTTATAAACATCCATAGGGAAAGTTGTAGAGAGTTAGCCAAGAGTTGGTTGATAAGAAACTTGCCAGTAAAATGGTTGACAGCATCGTTAGTTTTATCTCTGACATGTCTCTTGGGTTTCCTTTGGATTTACCACTTAGAATTTTTTTTTAACATTTATTTATTTTTGACAGAGGCCTAGAGAGAGACAGAGCTTGAGTGGGGGATGGGCAGAGAGTGGAGGAGACACAGAATCTGAAGGAGGCTCCAGGCTCTGAGCTGTCAGCACAGAGCCTGATGCGGGGCGGGGAGATCATGACCTGAATTGAAGTTGGACACTTAACCAACTGAGCCATGCAGGTGAAGCCCTAGCATCACCACTTTCTTAGACTATTACAAAAGGTGGCTTCTGCCCTTTGTACTCAGACTTGGCTCCTACCAGCTCCCTTCCATGTGGCAGTCTCGTCGGTCTGTAGGGCCACAGGCTATGTCTCTGTGGTTTTGTCTCCATTGCCTAGCATAGTGCCTGGTACATAGCTGATGTACAAATATATAATGAGAAAATGAAGGGAAGGTTTTCTTTCTTATGAATGGTAAAAACATTTGTATTTTAAAAAATTAGAGTCCTTACAATTTTTCTGAAGGCCTTTCAAGCTCAAGAAGGTGAATTTTCAAAGGTAATGTTTTCTCCAGGTATTTGAGAACTATTGTATACATATTCAGGGTTTCAGAGGTAAATTGTCCATATTAAGTACAGATTACTTTATTAGAAACATTCATTTTTTTCCCCAAGGAACTAAGTGAATATTGCATTTCAGACCATCATGTTTTTTGATAATGCTGCTGGAATCTCTGCATGTAAACAAAAGTGAAGAGGTGGAATCTTACATATTAGTAACAGAGCAACATTCAGTGAGTCCAAGCAGCTTCCAGGGCCCTGAGGAACCTGTGCACCAGGGAGCCTTGCTCTCAGGTCAGGATCAAAACAGATTTCATGGTAGGGATTCAGACTTTGCTAGAGCGAAGAAAGGATTGCATGAATATTGCATAGTTTGGTAATAAAACACTTAACTGGAAATATTTTCTTGTTCGTTCTCTGACAGAAAAGCCAAATACCCATCTTCCTGGGCTTATGATGGAGTTACATCCTGATAAACCTATATATAGTAAGTTGAAAATATTGTAAGTCAAAATGTATTTAATACACCCAACCTATTGAACATCATAGCTTAGCCTAGTCTACCTCAAATGTGCTCAGAACACAGTAGCCCACAGGTGGACATAGCATAAAACATGAACCTATTTTATGATAAAGTATTGAATATCTTGTGTAATTTATTGAATACTGTACTGAAGGTGAGAAACAGGATGGTTATATGGGTAGAGAATGGTTGAAGTATATCAGTTGTTCACGCTAGTGATCATGTGGTTGATCGGGAGCTGCAGCTGGCTGTCCAGTGTCATGAGAGTATCTTATTGCATACTGGTAGCCCAGGGGGAATATCTACAGCCACAATTCAGCCTGCAGTTTCTATTGAATGCATGTTGCTTTCACATCATTGTGAAGTTGAAAAATTTTAAATTGAACCATCTTAAGTCAGGAACCATCTGTATTGGAAAACACTAATTTGCGACATGAAGCAGTGATAGGAGAGTGGAGGATTCCCCCCAGTCCTATACATGTCCTTCCCCCACTGTTCTCCACATAATAGCTGGAGAAATCCTTCTAAAAACACCTCAGTCAGATCATATGACCTTCTCACTCAAAATGATCCATGGCTCAGGGCTTCACATAACAAACATGAATGAAAGCCAAAAGTCCTTCTGGATTCTGGCCAAGTCACAGACTCAAACCACTCTTTCCTATGAGCTTTCAGATTCACTCATAGTGGAAGTTTCCTCGTTGTTTCTGGAAAACTCCAATCCCATATTCTCTACATTTGTTGCTTCTTTTGTCTTTAACACTGCTCCTCTAGATATCCAGGGATTGTCTTCTTGCTTACTTGAGTCTGCTCAAGCGTCACTTTTTTCAGAAGGCTGTGTGACTATCCTATCCCTCCTTTTTAGCATTCACTCCTGCTTGACAATCTGTTAGGGAAACATCTATTGACTGGCTTCTCCACTGGAAAATGAATTCCTTGACATCAGATATTTTGCCTTTTGTGAGCACTGATGTATTCCTAGTGCTTGGAATGGTATCTGGTATATAGCTGGTGTATACTAAATATTTGTGAGATGGATGAATGAATGAACCAATGAGAGCAATACAAAATAACGTTATGGCGAAAGAAAGGCAAATGGGTTTATAAATATTTCTTGAGAATATTTCCTCAATACTGATTTTCATGATATCAGCAATTGACTTATCCAAATTGAACTCTGTAGAAATAAAAAGTGTGAGGGAAGGAAAGAATGGGGAGCAGGGACAGTCTAGAGGTGGGGGACAGAAAGCGGGGTAAGGATTGGGATGAGTAATGGTGTCATTATTTGTGCACTAGACTCAGGCAGAAGATTCAGTCAAGCTGACGTAGTCAATGTCTTTAGTGGGAATCCATGGAAACCTTGTATGAGTAGTTTTAAGTGTTTCTCTGACCAACACAAAGATGTGAAACAGCTTTTCAAGGGACTTGGTAAGTGGGTAGTGAAGGATTTATTGACATGCTCAAGGTAGGAATTGAAAAATAAATCAAAAGCCCTAGAGAAGCAGAGGAGAACTGATAAGATCACAAGAAGACACTGAACTTCATGGGGCTTTCCAGGAGTTTTCGGGGGTAATTTGAATTACATGAGATTTTCACTGTGGGCTGACTCACCTAACCATGGAATAAGATGTGACTCCATTGTAAGGAAAGAGGGAAAGATTAGGATTTGATCTGGGTGTACACTGAAATTGGTAGGGTTGATAGGGGAGGATGTGTCACAATGGATCTGTTTCTGTGTCTCACCCATCTTTCTAGCTGATAAGAATTTAGGAAGGACTTTGATTTTGACCAAAACCAAGTTATCTGGAGTTGAGAAATCCAAGTACCTCTTTCTAGTTTATTGTCATCTCTCCATAAAATGAGATAAAAAGCTTGGATGTGGGTTGTTGATTTTTTTCTTGTCATATAACTGGTGATTCATTAGGATTTCCCAGTGAGAAAGACATGAATGAAACTTCTTGTTTTCCCGCACGTCTAGGCTATTGCAAGCCATCATATGACCTGCAACCTTGGGGTTGCCCTCTGAGAAGGTTTTTTTTTTTTTTTTTAATTTTTTTAAAAAATGTTTTTATTTATTTCTAGGAGAGAGAGAGAGAGAAACAGCGTGAGCAGGGGAGGGTCAGAGAGAGAGGGAGTCACAGACTGAAACAGGCTCCAGGCTCTGAGCTGGCAGTCAGCACAGAGCCCGCTGCGGGGCCTGAACCCACGAACCATGAGATCATGACCTAAGCGAAAGTCGGACGCTTAACTGACTAAGCCACCCAGGCGCCCCTGAGAAGGTTTTAATATTTCTGACTCAGTTGTCTGTGCATTCTTTACATAACCTTAGCATGGCAGTTCTGAGGTGGGAATGCCCATGCATAACTGTGCGGTAGTAACAGTAGGGTGAAGACAAGTTGCATAGAGGTTGAGATGATGCATGATCGCACTTAAGATTTGGTGTGCTCTGGGATACACAAGAACACTTTTTGAAAATTAGGTAAAAGTTAGGGTAAATGTAAATTTGTTCCTGCATTGCTGAGGTATATTTTCAGCCTCCCTCTCATTTTATGTTATATGGATTTGTTTTGGTGTGTAAGGGTAAGACCAATGAAATCTCATGGACTTACTTGGATGGTTGGTTCACACTGACCTGACCTGTGTTCTAACCTGGTGAAATCACTGAGGTGTATTTTTTTTTTTTCCTCAAGAGGAGGGCAGGAAATAGACAAATAGCTATGACGTCATTCATGGTATAGGAAGTATCAGATTCAGGGTATCCTCATGAATGTCGAAATATGTAATTGCCCTGTGTCCACTCTTCATTGTAAGACTTCTTAGCTCTGTTTTAATTTATTTTTTTTGCATTGAATAACTTTCAAAAGTGAAAAGATACATCCTTTTGTTAACTTACAAAAATTCTATAGGACACACAATAAAGTAAAAATAATAATTCAAGTTTAGGCTGTGAGAATAGTTGCTGGAAAAATTGTGATCAGATCTCTGATTTCCTCCATTATTTAGGTTACTAAGGAAAATAGTTTCTCCACTTTGTTTTGTGAAGCCCAATGTGGAGCTTGAACTCACACCCTGAGATCAAGACCTGAGCTGAGATCAAGACTAGGTTTCTTGGGGCACCTGGGTGGCTCAGTTGGGTAAATGTCCAAATTCAGCTCAGGTCATGATCTCACGGTTTGTGGGTTGGAGCCCTGCATTGGGATCTGTGCTGACAGAATGGAGCCTGCTTGGGGTTTTGTATCTCCCTCTCTCTTTGCCCCTCCCCTCCTCATGCTCTGTCTCTCTCTGTCTCTCAAAAATAAATGTTAAAAAAAAAAAAAAAAGACTTGGTTGCTCAACCTATTGAGCTACCCAGGTGCCCCTGGAACTCAGTCTTTAGGGATGTGGGAGTTGCAGGTTTTATCATTGTAACACAGAGATTAGCTATTGTGACAATCATCATCTAAATTAAAATGAGTGATACAAAAAATTCAGATCAAGAAATACACAATGTAGCTTAAGGATTGAAAACTCACTCTTGAAACCACTGGGACTGAAATTTCATGGCCTCTGCGTATGACTCACTGCTTAGCTGTGTCATGAGTTTCATTTTGAAATGAAATACACTGTGTGGTTTCATTTGAGGCTTTATGTTGATGCAAAAAGGAAATGAGCCCATATTGGGAAGTTAGGTTGAAATACATATAATTAATGATGAAAAAGTGTCAGGCTGTTGTCTGGCCATCCTTCCCACCTCTGTTCTGGCTGTTCTCTAATCATCTGTCTGTCCCTCTGACTTGTCTGAGAACTCGTAAAAGACAGGAACTGAGTCAAGCAAATAGAAAGTGTTCAATGAACAAGTGAACATTAGCTCTATGGGAGTGAAAACCTTAGCTCAAATCCCCCTGGGTAATTGTCAATGAAAACACTCTATTCATCTTCAGTGCATTTATACACTAGACTTAAGCACAGTCTTGTATACAGAAACTCTTTTACAGTGTTATTTTCACAATGATATTCACATTCCCAAACTTGGATATTCTCTGGAAACCAATGGCGTGGAAGGGGTGGTGAGTGTAGGAAGGATAGTGGAAATAAAACAGATTGGAAAAATGAAGTAAGATTAGTTATTTTTTTTTTGGTTGAAGGAAGGTTAATGACTTTATTTTTATTTTTCTTTATTTTTTAAAAAATTTAAAATTTATTTATTTATAATTTACTGTCAAGCTAACTAACATACAGTGTATACAGTGTGCTCTTAGATTTGAGGATAAAATTCCTGTGATTCATTGCTTACATATAATACCCAGTGCTCATTCCAACAAGTGCCCTCCTCCATGACCATCACTATTTCCCCTCTCCCCCACCCCCATCAGCCCTCAGTTTGTTCTCCTCATTCAAGAGTCTTTCATGGTTTGCCTCCCTCTCTGTTTGAAACTATTTTTTCCTCTTCCCTTCTCCCATGGTCCTCCATTAAGTTTCTCGAGTTTCACATATGAATAAAAACATATGACATCTGTCTTTCTCTCACTGACTTATTTATTCAAGAGAGAGAGAGAGAGTACAGACAGAGAGAGAGAGAGAGAGAGAGAGCAGGGGAGGGGCAGAGAGAATGGGAGACACAGAATCCGAGGCAGGCTCCGGGCTTTGAGCTGTCAGCACAGGGCCAGAGGCGGGGCTCAAACACACAGCGAGATCATGACCTGAGCCAGTCAGACGCTTAACGGACTGAAACACCGAGGCGCCCCCGTTTAATTTTTATTTTTAATATTTAGTTTTGAGAGAGAGACAGAGCGTGAGCGGGGAGGGGCAAGGAGAGGGGGAGACACAGAATCTGAAGCAGGCTCCAGGCTCTGAGTTGTTAGCACAGAGCCCGAAGCAGGCTTGAACTCATGAACTGCAAGATTATCACCTGAGTTGAAGTCAGACCTTAACTGAGCCATGCAGGCACCTCAATTTTATTTATTTTAAAATGTTTATTTATTTGAGAGAGGGAGAGAGAGGGAAAGCGAGCATGTTGAGAGAGGAGGGGCAGTGAGAGAAAGGGGGATCTAAAGCAGGCTCTGCCCTGATAGCAAAGAGCCTGGTGTGGGGCTTGAATGCATGAACCACCAGATCATAACCTGAGCTGAAGTTGGACCCTTAACCAACTGAGCCTCCCAGGCAACAGAAGATTAATTAAAGTTAATTTAAATTTATTTCAATATAACTCCATATTTTTGGAAGGTGTCCAGTATTCCCGACTGTTCTCAGGATCCTAGACTTGGTTTCTGATTTTGAGGAATTTAATATTCTTGTGATGAAGAGGGAGGAAAAAGGAGAGTTCTTGGTAACAAGGAAATTAAGAAGAAAACACTATATGTAACAAATCATGCAACTGAATTGCGCGGTGGGTACAGTTTAGTCTTTAGATGCATAAGCTTTTAAGTAAGCCCAGGACTGAGGCTGGGCCTACCATTACTATCTCTGAGACCTTGGAGAAGTTGCTTGACTTAATCCTCAATTACTTATATGCAAAACAGAAATGATAATGATAGCAATACACTGTAATGTTATTATGAGTGTTAAATAATATCATTCATGTATATCATGCACCCAGCACCAATGGAAAGGGCTAGGAAAATAGCTCTAGTAATTGAATTTATTTTAAAATTTCTGTTGCCAATCCATGTGAAATGTAACATTTCCCCAAGAGTTGGCATGTGTTACTTGCAGAGCAATCAAAATCACCATATAATTGATAGTCATTGAAAATAAACACTGAGATCAGTACTTTGTTTTGAAACTTTACTCAAGTAAATATCTTGAACCTTGTCCTTAAAAGAACACAGATCAGAGTACAGAAAGTTACTTCACTTTTGACAATAAAATAAACTGTCTTTATTGTCCAAATTGTAACCCCATAGGCTAAGAGAGATATAAGAGAGAGTAAGGTTTAGATTCTGTGAAAAATGGAATAAATGTTGTAGAGGAATAGCTGAAGAAATTGTTGAAACGTGGTAACTTTTAAAAATTGAATTTCCATTTTCTACCGTACATGAACATTTCCTTTTCTTTTAGAATATGAACTCCATACATTTGGGGGAGAGCCTCTTTTTCTCTGTCTTCTTTAGCCATTTGTCTTATGGTTTATTGAGTTCCATGTGAATTCTCTCAGTATCTTCTGAAGGATAACTCTCTGGTCTCTTTTTCTGTCTCATAAGAAGGCAGCTTATTCTTTTTCTTGCCAAGAACACTGTTCCAGATTCTGGACTGCTTACTTCCTCTTGATTTTGCTCCATTCTTTAGGTCCTAGAGGTCTCCACCTTTAATCTTTCCTCCTTTGCCCACAAATATGGCCAGGGCCCTTCTAATCCTGAAATAACCCTCCTCTCACCCTGCTACTCAAGCAGGCTAGTACGTACCTCCTGTTACCACCAAACTTCTCAGAGTACAAATTCTGCTTTCACTTCTTGCTCATGCATTTATTTCCTAACACCTTGTACTATGGCTCCCACTTCTACCTTTCACCCCTCTATGAAATCACCTTCTTCTGGAGGTCACAAGGTAATTTGTGGAAATTTCATTTCTAGGAACTTTCTCCTGCTAAGGCCTCCTAGATACCACAATCTACTGGTTCTTTTATCTTTCTGAGAACTTCTCTTCCACTTCCTTCACTAGCTGCTTCCACTGCCGTTTCCTGCTCCATAATGAAGATGTTCTCTTCTCCATTTTCTTGGCCTCAGGCAACTAACTCCTTGTCCACTCACATTGCTTTGCATGTGAATTTCATTAATCTCTTTGCCCTTCGTCTCAAAAATCTCCTTCCTGATTCCCAAACCTAGCAATTTCCATCTGTTGCTAGGATTTTCTTAATCAGCATTTCAAACTCAGCATGTTTAACACTAAACTTATTAACTTGCACTTAGCAAATGCCAAACTCTCTGTTTTTATTTTGTTTTTATTAATGACAACACTACTACTGAGTCATCCTTCAAAATTCAACAAAATTTTTATTCTTATTTCTCATGCTTCAAGCCTAATAAATTAGATTCTGTATGCTTTCTATTTCAGAGGCAGATAAACCTGGGGTCAGATCATGGTTTTGCTACTTACAATCCTTTTGGCTTTGAGAAAATTATTTAAACTCATGGAGTCTTAAATGAGGAAAATAATATCCCCTTACATGGCCAATTGAGAGGACTGGATAAAAGCTGCACATTTTATACTTACTCTTCAATAAATAGTAATCTCAACCCTTTCCCTGATCCTGGCTATGTCTGTCATTACCCACTTTTCTTTTTCTTAAAATGGACTAATACTTATGAAGGTACTTCACATAGTTTCTGTCCTGTACGTGTTACTCACATGTTGTTTTCCTCTTCCTTTCATTATTGCCTCCTCAGTCCAGACCTGCATGCTTCTTGTCTGGACAATTGGTGTGGGTCCTGTGCAGCCCTGGCTCCTGCCCTGGATATTGGGATTCACCCTGCACACTGCTGGCTGGTTTGTCTTCCTGAGGCAGGCTCTGAGTAGGCCACTTCCCCACTCAGAAATCTCCATTGCTTCATTCTTTCCCAGAAAATGAAGTAGCAAAGCATATAGTTCAGGGTATCTTTAGAGACTTACGTGTCATGATTTTCCTACACATGGTGTCTGTTTTGGCCAAGTGGTACCACTCTTTTAACATGTCCTGATTTTTCTGTTCTGTTGCCTTTCCTCCTGGATCTGAAATTATATCTAAACAGTCTCTGTCTGCCAAATCCATTTCTTTTTCTTTTTAATGTTTATTCACTTTTGAGAGACAGAATGGACAGAGCACAAGTAGGGGTGGGGCAGAGAGAGGGAGACACAGAATCTGAAGCAGATTCCAGGCTCTGAGCTGTCAGCACAGAGCCCAATGCAGGGCTCGAACTCACGAACTGTGAGATCATGACCTGAGCTGAAGTTGGACGCTCCACGGACTGAGACACCCAGGCGCCACTGGCAAATAAATTTCTAACATGATACCTGAGACCAGAGCTTTTTGAAACCATGTCTAATTAATATATCTATTGTTTGAAGTAGGGAGTCTAGTAGACACACAATCCTTTAGGCTTAAAGTAATAAAACTTTGACATACAGACTCATTTGTGAAAGTGAGTGTCGTATTGACAACAGAACCAGTGTTCATGAGAGAAGAAAGAGAGAAGAGAAATAATAAGGAAAAGAAAAAGAAAAAAAGGAGTTCATTTGGGGAATGAGGTAATTATTTTTTGGTTGGGTCAGGAAAGTAGGGAATACAGAGAGGTGTGAGTTCCAAGAAAAGTAGCAATAGGGGCGCCTGGGTGGCTCAGTCAGTTAAGCGTCTGACTTCGACTCAGGTCATGATCTCATGGTTTGTGGGTTCGAGCCCCGTGTCAGGCTCTGTGCTGACAGCTAGATCAGAGCCTGGAGCCTGTTTCGGATTCTGTGTCTCCCTCTCTCTCTGACCCTCCCCTGTTCACGCTGTCTCTCTCTCAGAAATGAATAAAACATTAAAAAAAAGTTAAAGAAAAGAAAAGTAGCAATAACTAGGATTATGAGGACAGGGTGAGGGGGTTTTGAAAGCAGTCTCTGTTCTAATCTCATTGTAATTCTTGGCATAGAGGAATGATTAACATTCCAATACAGAAGATATGGGGGCAAACTGCCCTGTATTTGAAAACAGAGGAAACGCCCTGGAAAGAATGAGATGTGGTAAAGACAGGAAATGACAGTGTACTGAAAAGCCTAGCTGTAAGTCATCACAGGAGCACCCCAAATTCCGGCATGTGTCAGGCAGGCTGATGTGATCCTGGTGTTACACCTCTAACTGGATAAATTCACTTGTCACTTTGACACAAGCAGAGATAAAGCAGCCAAAGTACATGGAGGGGTCTATGTGCCGAGTACATAATGGTACTCAGTAAAAACCGGTTATTGACAGGCTGCAATTTGGGACAGAACATCTCTAGGGTGAGATCCAAGAGTAAGTAATGTAAGCACCTCAAAAAATGCCTAGGTGTGCCAGATCACTCAGTAACATCAGGACAAATAGGCTTGCCTTGGCTAAGATATAAGAGGCATATCTTATACTTCCAGAAGTTGTTTGTTTCATAACCTTAAATCATAAGTGAAAACTTGATGTCTTCCAAGAAGATCTTTGAGCAGCCAAATTACATACAACTTATAAAAGTTTTTAAAGATGAAAGTAGCCATTTATCCCTGAGCAGGCCTTTCTTCTAGTTCAGCCAGCTTACATCTATGTGGTTGAAAAGTTCCATTTCATCATGAACTTGTTGAAAAAAGAATATTCAAAACGTATTTTAAAGCATAATACAGAATGTTTATTGTTTCATTGAACACATTTGGAAAATCAAAAGAAATCTTTGAGCAAGTGTGCCTTTGGAGAATTTTGCAGAAACTGCTTGGGTATTCAGGGTTAGTGAGAGCTCGGGCCGTGACCGTCAGCCCGCCTACAGATTTATGTATCTTAGATTTAGACATATGCCAATAACTCAGGAAAATTGATTTATCTATCATTCACCGACAAATGTATCATAAATTTAGCAAGCAGAGACCAAAGAAATGGCCAAATTATTAATATTGATGTTTTAATTCAAATGCAAGGTAAAAAAGTTTGATTAACTCCATTCTCCCAAACTGTGGTTTATGCTTTTTGAGCCATAAAGATGAGTTATTGACATGTTTTTCACTTGCTTTTCTATTTCACTCTAGTCCGCTAGTATATAGGCCTCTCTTCCTTTCCTTTTTTTTTTTTTTTTTAAATGTTTTCATTTATTTCTGAGAGAGAGAGAGAGACAGTGTGACCAGGAGAGGGTCAGAGAGAGAGGGAGACACAGAATCTGAAGCAGGCTCCAGCACGGAGCCAGACGCAGGGCCCGCACACACAACTGCGAGATCATGACCTGAGCCAAAGTCCAACGCCCAACTGACTGAGCCACCCAGGAGCCCCTATAGGCCTCTCTTTCTGAGGGAGTTCTAAAATTGCCTTTGAGGAAAACTTGAAGCAATTTCTATTTAGCCTTTTTGGCTGTGCTTTTCACTGAATCCTGGTGCTCTTCCTTAAAATTTGCATGATTGGTTTTTAAATAATTCTGTTAGCATCGTGGTCTCAGACAAGTATTGTTGTAGGATTTCTTGAACAAAGGTCACAATGATTTATTAAATATCCAAAATACTAAGGAAATTACTTTAGAGTAGCATGTGAGAACAGCCTGTGATTGCTCTCTGTTGATTTATTGTTTGTTTGATGGGATATTGCAATCATGCTTTCCTTTATCAGCTTCATGTGGGAAAACTTAGGAGCGGCTCCATAACTGTCACATCTGTGGACAATTTCAGGTTTTTCTGAATTTCCCTCATTATCATCTGTATTTTCACTGGTTTCAAGTTTACTCATCAAACTTCCTGTTTTTAACCACTGATCCATGCTCCCAGTTGAAAATACAATTTGAAGCTATTCACTTGAGAAAGTTAAATGCAGTATAGCTTTACAACACAAAAATCCCTCAGAATTTGGGGTTATTTTGTGTTATGGGAGAATTCACTGTGTTTAGAGAAAGAACTAAATGTAGATCTGTATTTGTAAAAGATATTTTCATCTCATAATTGCAGTGATGATTTAAGCGATTTATGGGAATTGTGTGTGTGTGTGTGTGTGTGTGTGTGTGTGTGTGTGTGTGTGTTTATGCAAATGTTGGAAAAACTCCACTGATTCTTAATGGGACAGGCTCATTTAAAAATATATTGACTTGAGGTACCTGGATGGCTCAGTCAGTTAAGTGTCCAGCTTCTGCTCAGGTCATGATCTTGTGGTCTGTGAGTTCAAGTCCCATGTGGGGCTCTGTGTTGACAGCTCAGAGCCTGGAGCCTGCTTCTGATTCTGTGTGGCCATCTCTCTCTGCCCCTCCCCTGCTTGCTCTCTGTCTTTCTTTCAAAAATAAATAAATATTAAGAAAATAAAAAATATATCTACTGTAAAGACTATGAACTTGCCTAGAGTTCCTGATAGACTACTACGATTCTTCCCACAAGGTAGTGACACTACCTTAAGCTGTTCTCATCTTAGGTATATTTTCAGGGGCGCCTGGGTGGCTTAGTCGGTTAAGCGTCTGACTTTCGCTTAGGTCATGATCTCGCGGTTCGTGGGTTTGAGCCCCGCGTCGGGCTCTGTGCTGACTGCCAGCTCAGAGCCTGGAGCCTATTTTGGAGTCTGAATCTCCCTCTCTCTCTGACCCTCCCCTGCTCATGCTGTCTCTCTCTCTCTCTCTCTCTCCCAGAAAAAAAAAAAGATATGTTTTCAGCCTTCCTTACTGTAGAAGTCATGTTTGTGCTACATGATGTTGGACACTTTGATTAGAAAAGAGGTGATAACTTGACCAGCTTAGACCAATCAAATACTCTTTTCTATAATTAGGGAATTGGGACTGAAACTTTCGGGTTTAGTCTGGTTCCATTTTGTTGTAGTCAGAATTCTATGATAATCCCAATCTCCCTTTAAGTGGATGTATTACTACCCTGCAGCTACTTTGGAAGAGAAGTGCTGGCCAATAATACTGATTAATACCTCCTAAGGTATGGAGAACAATCGTGTCCTTTGAAAAATGAACATAGCCACCCTGTGTTTTCGTGTTCTTGTATTTACTTTTTATACTCTTCTGACTCTTCTTTCAGGCTATTAACTGTCATTTCTTCTTGCAAATTTGGTATCCTTACATGAAGAGAATAATCATGATTCTACCTAGTTCTGCCTCATTTTGGTCCATACTTTCTATACTGGCCTTTCTGAACTTTTTAGTTGAAGGTGTAGCACAAAGACATCTGATCATTGAGATCATACTGATTTCCCAACATATCTTGGAAGAGATGTAACCTTTTTCCTTTAGTTCAGTGTGATAATGTTGGAATCTTCCAAAAGGAACTTTGGCAAAAACTAAGGGTGGGTTATGGTGGGAGTGGAGGGGTACGATGGTGAAAGAACATAGAAATCAATGAATTCACATAGTAGAGAGTTCTAATCTGTTTCTTATGTCCAGTCAAGATCCACTGTGGCTAGGACAGTTTTGGAGAAGGTAGTTCCTGGTTCCTGGATTAAAGTAGTATGTATTGTGTTTATATGTTTAAATGAGGGCAACTAAAAAAGAAGACACTAAAAGCACAAGCTACAGATAAAAACAAACAGGCAAATGAGACTTCATCAAAATTAAAAACTCTAATGTTTCAAATGGCATCATAAAAAGAATAAAAAGATGAGGCACCTGAGTGGCTCAGTCAGTTAAGTGATTGACTCTTGATTTTGGCTCAGGTCATGATCTTATGGTTCATGAGACAGAGCCCCTCATTGGGCTCTACACTGACAGCACAGAGTCTGCTTGGGATTCTCTCTCTGTCTCTCTGTCTCTCTCTCTCCAATAAATAAATAAACATTAAAAAAGAAAAGAAAAAGACAACCAATGGAATGGGAGAACATATACAAGAGGGATATAAACATGTGAAAAGATGCTCAATGTCATTAGGGATGTGCAAATAAAACCCACAATGAGATTCCACTTCTCATCCATTAGGATGGCTAAAACAAAATAAAAAAAAAAACCAACAAACAAAAAATGACAAGTATATGTGCATGTGTGTGTGCACATGTATGTTTGTATTTTTTTGCTGGACTGTTTCTATTATTCTACATAAACTGTGGCATATGGAACATTAGTTATATTTGGGTTTTGCTGTCATAGCATTTTATAGTTTACTATGATCTTTAGCATATATTATCATCTACGTCATTTGATCCTTGCAACTATGTAAGGCTGGCAGAGTAGTAGTTCATTTTTTTCTCTTTCTTGAAGATGAAGTTCAGGCTCAGAGATGTGAAGGGATTTGTCCAAATTATCTTATAAAGGGTTAAGCTAGGATTTAAATTCATATTCTCTTTATAAGATACCATGCTCCTTCTCAAATAATGCTGCCTTACATTTCATTGCAATGTTTGGATAACTTTGAAATGGTGCATTCACCAGATGTGAGAGTATATGGCTGCAACATTTGTCATCCTATTGATCCTCAATTTAATCTGATTGGCTAGGAGGGTGTCCCCTTCCTTCCTCACTGCTCTGTGGATGTCCCTCCTGAAGCTGTACACTTGGTCAGAGGACAAGCTTCCCTGGCAGAGGAGGACCATTCTTCAATGAAGGGTCTACCAATAGCTACGCTCCGTTGCTAGAACCTACAGACATGCTGTCAAGGTCCATTAGGAGAATGTAGGGTAGCAAAGCTTCCAAGACTCCACACACGTCCAAATGAGATATTGCATATGGCAGTCTTTGTTTCCTTAAAAAAATAATTTCATCTCTATTATGTCATTTTAAACTTCATGACAACTCAATAATGTGAGAAGGCCAGGTAAAATATAAATACTATTTATTAATAGTTATAGAACCCGGCTCTCAGAATGTTCAGAAGTTTCCTTTAAGCTCTGTCCTAACTTACCTTGGACAAATTATTTAACTTCTTTAAGTTTTGTTATATGTCAATTGAAGACTCCTGCTAGATGATCTCAGAGGTCTCTTCTAGGCCTACTATTCTAGGATTCTATCTTTAGTATGTCTCCATTAACAGTGTATGTGCTTTGAGGTGCTTTTCCAGCTATGGTGGATGAGTTTTTGTTGGATGATCTATACGTGCTTACTGAGTTATTTCTCAACCCTGCTACAGATTCTTGAGAAGACTGGTCAAGGTCAAGGAGTAGGTTTTAGCTATGGAACAGTGAGTAAGTAGCTGAACAATGTGGAAGTTAAATTTATTTGTTTCATTGACTTGAGCTCTAAACTATTAAACTATTCACAGAATCCCTAGAATATAATTATTTCATCTAGTTGGACAAGAAAATCCTAGGGGCGCCTGGGTGGCTTAGTTGGTTAAGCGTCCGACTTTCACTTAGGTCGTGATCTCGCGGTTCATGGGTTCGAGCCCCACGTCGGGCTCTGTGCTGACTGCCAGCTCAGAGCCTGGAGCCTGTTTCAGTCTGTGACTCCCTCTCTCTCTGGCCCTCCCCTGCTCACGCTGTCTCTCTCTCTCCTAGAAATAAATAAAACATTTAAAAAATTAAAAAAAAAAAAAGAAAATCCTAACACATCACAATCTTTTTTTTTTTTTTTAAATGTTTTTAATGTTTATTTATTTTTGAGAAACAGAGCATGAGCAGGGGAGGGGCAGAGAAAGACACAGAATCTGAAGCAGGCTCCAGGCTCTGAGCTGTCAGCACAGAGCCCAACGTGGGGCTTGAACCCACGAACTGTGAGATCATGACCTGAGCTGAAGTCGGATGCTCAACTGACTGAGCCACCCAGGCGCCCCCACAGTTAATCTTTTATGATGAATACTTTGTCTAGCATTCTTATAATGAAGAGTTTCTGCCATACCAGCACTTTGCAACCTGACCATGTAACAAATACCCTTCATTTCCACCTCAGCAGGATGAGAGCATCAGAAGGGTTTCTTCTTTTATTTCCCATTTGACTTCTGTACTCTATATTATTTGTTTTCTTTTTTTGAGGAATGATAATGGATTTTAAAAGATATGTTAAAAAACTTTTCTCATATTTTCACATTTTCTTGGCACCTGAAAATGAAGTAGTGAGCTCGGTATTTTCAAAGTGCTTCTAGCTCATTGAAAATGTAAAGGTAAATTTCACCTCTTTCCGGGATATTGGCTTAGGAGACATGGTGGGTGTACATGTTGCCTAACAGTTTTTAAGTTATCTGCATAATCTTTTGATAACAATCAATTAAGTTTCAGATTCTGTCAATATTTCCTTTACAACCCAAGAACCAGTGATCTTATGGAGTGATTGTAGAACTTAAAAAAATCTCCTTCTCTTTGCTTTTTTTTTTTTCCTCTCTTCTGTTGAAACAGTCTATAAATACATTGAAATTGCTTTCTCTTCATTAACTGTGTGGGGAATTATTATCCTTCCGTTTTCCCAAGAATTGAAAATATATTTCCCTGAAAGAAGAGAAGTGGTGGGCTAAATTAAGACAGAGGAAGTCAAAATATATGGGAAAATCTTGAGAAATGAGAGAGTCAGCTTCAGGATGGCTTACTTTTTGCCTTTTTCTTTTTGCTGTCTCTATAAGAAGGAGACAGCAAAGAGTAGTGGTTCAAGATTCAAGAGTAGTGGTTCTCTCACCAACTGATAGTTTAGACATAAAGCCCATCAGGAGAAAGGAGTATGAAGTTTCTTTGAAAAGTATGAAAAACTAGTCAGATCATACTAGATTTCCAACCCAGTCTTGTAGAGTCAGGAAAATAACTGTAATTCCTAGAAGGGCTGTTTCTGAGGTGTGCTTACAGATCAGCTACACTTCATTCAAGAAAAGATTTAATACCTATTTCATCAAAGCATATTATGAGGTATTTATTCTGGCTAGCCAGACCTCATTTATTTAACTTCATGAAATGTATACATTTTTCTTTCCTGATAATAAGAAATATAAGTTAAAAACCTATGACAAAAAGTAAAGTTATATATGTGAAGAGGTACGTAGTTTTCAAAAATCTTTTCTTGGGATCGGGAGCTGAAAAGTTTGAAGCCATGTTGAAAGACTATGCTGCACTAGGACAACTGTGGCTGACCGTGGTTTCACAATATCATGGGCTTCAGAATACTTCATAACCTAAGTTTTCAAAAGATGATTTTCTCAGATCTAGTCCACAGAATATATTTCCCTGAAAGTTGAACATAGTTCTTCAAATTTTCAATGTCTTCAAATATACTATTACTGTTTGGTGTTTACTGCTTACTTGAACGTATGAATATATGAAAGCACTCTCCACATATAATCCTATGTAATAGCACTACGATCTCCCTCCTGTCTTCACTGAGGTATAACTGGCAAAAATTGTGTATATTTAAGATGTACAACTTATTTTGATACACATATGCATTGTGAAATAATTGCCACAATCAAGCTAATGAACATATCTGTCACTTAATTTGGTTACAATTTCCTCCCTCCTTTCCTTTTCCCCCCCAATATTTTATTTCTAAATAAATATTTAGAAATAAATGTTTCTAAATAAGTATTTCTAAACCCAACTTGGGGTTTCAACTCACAACCCTGGTATCAAGAGTTACATGCTCTACTGACTGAGCCAGCCAGGCACCCCCTACCTTCTTTCCTTCCTTGTGGTGAGAATACTTAAGATCTACCCTCTTAGCAAGTTCCAAGTATATAATATAGTATTGTTAAGTATATTGGCATTACTGTACATTAGATCTTCAGAACTTGTTCATCTTTTGTAACTGAAATGTACCTTTGGACCCACATCTTCCCATTTCCCCCTCCCCTGAGCCCCTGGAAACCAGCAATATACTCTCTAATTTTTGTGACTATTTTAGATTCCACATATATGTGAGATCATGAAGTATTTGTCTTTCTGTGTCTGTCTTATTTCACTTAGCATAATGTCCTCTAAGTTCATCTATGTTGTTATAAGTATCACGACTTCCTTCTTTTTCAAGTTGAGCAAGTATTCCACTGAATATACATACACATAACCCTTTGTTTTATCTATTCATTCATCAATGGAAGTTTAGGTTGTTTCTATATCTTGGTTATTGTGAATGCGCTGCAAAAAACGTGGGAGAATAGATAAGTCTGAGATATTGATTTCATTTCCATTGGAGAAATAAATAAATAAAAGCACTGTGCTTTTGATTTGGATTTCACTGATGATTAATGATACTGAGAAGTTTTTCATAGACCTCTGGGCCATTTGTATGTCTTCTTTTGAGAAATGTCTACTAGAGTTGTTTGCCCATTTTTAAATCTTTTTGATTTCCTTTAATATATATGTATTTCCCTGTGGTAACTTTGTCTGGTTTTGGTATTAGGGTGATGCTCACAAAATGAGTTTGGAAGTGCTTCCCCTTCTTACGTTGTTTTGGGAAGAGTTTAAAAGGGATTAGTAATAATTCTTTTTTGAATGATAGAATTTGCCTAGGAAATCATCTCATCCTGGGCATCTAATTGTTGGAAGAATTTTGATTAGTGATCCAATCTTCTTAGTTTTACTTGGCATGTTTGAGTTCTATTTTGGGGTGCTTGGGTGGCTCAGTTGGTTAAGCATCCGACTTTGGCTCAGGTCATGATCTCATGGTTCATGGGTTTGAGCCCCGCGTCGGGCTCTGTGCTGACTGCTAGCTCAGAGCCTGGAGCCTGTTTTGGCTTCTGTATCTCCCTCTCTCTCTGACACTTTCCTGCTCTCTCTCTCTCTCTCTCTGTCAGAAATAAATAAAACATTAAAACAAATTAAGAGTTCTATTTTTTCTTAATTCAGTTTTGGTAGGTTATATGTGTATAGGAATTTAATCATTTATTGTGGGTTATCTCCTTTGTTGGGGTTTAATTGTTCTAAGAGTCCCTTATGATCCATTTAATTTCTGAAGTATTCATTGCAACGTCTCCTCTTTTATTTTCTGATTTTATTTGAGTCTTCATTTTTAAGCTTTTTTGAGGTATAATTGACAAAACTGTAAGATATTTAGAGTGTACATCATGATGATTTAATACATGTATACATTGTGAAAGGATTCCTCCCATCTAATTAATGAACACTTGTATTAAGAACACTTGTACATTTCAAGGAGCAGTCATCTATTGTAGACCTTATGGACTAGTTTTGTTGGGTAAAGACCTTCACCTACGAGTGCTGTCTGGGTGAGGTGCTGTGGCTGGAGATGGGAGATGCAGTGGTATGGACTCTGGGCAGCTCTGTTAGCCAAGGTCAGTGTCGGCAAAGACTGTGGAAGTCCTTGGTGGTATAAAATGTGTGTATCCCTGGCAGCAGTGAGGGTCCTAAGTGGCTAGAGCTTCTGGGGTCCTCCTGTTCTCCCTCTTTTGGCCCAAGCTGGGGGATGGAGTGATGAAGGTAAAATGCTTTCTTTGCTTTTCTCTGCAGCTATCATCAGTTTTTTTTGCTCCACTGGGTTGTTGCAACATTTTTATTGTATTCTGGAGCTCTCCCAGAGCTGTGTTTGTATGATTGTTTGTGGGTAGTTTTAAAATTGCTGTTTTTGTTGGGGGATGAGTGCTAGGTCCTTCCAAACTTTCCATCTTGCTGATGTCACCCTTGATAACACCATAATCTTAATGAGACTGGAATTGTTACTAATCTCATAAGAGAAAAAAGAAGCCCAGAAAAGTTAATGACTTATCTTAAGAATGTACATAGCAGAAAAACAGTATTATGAGAATTTTTTTTCCAGTTTGACCTAAGGGCTCCCATTCTTAACTATTTTTCATCATGTCTCCATGATATTATTCCTGCCTAGTTTCCAACTGATATTTCCACTTGTATAATATTCTTCTGAATATAGGATTATTATTTTTAGTATCTTGGGTCTTAGACTAAGTGTTCCTTTTTTTTCTTTTGTTAGGAGCCCAATGAGGGGCTTGATCCTGAGATCAAGACCTGAGCTAAGATCAAGAGTTGGACTTTTAACTGAATAAGCTGCCCAGGTGCCCCTAGGTTAAGAGTTCTTATGGTAGGCCACTCTGACTTTTAGAATAATGGTTATTACACTAATTTGAGCCTATTCAAGCACATTTGATGTCTATATGGGGGAGCTCTGTTGATTCTTATCCATGTACCCAAACTCATTTACACATGTAAACTATTTTGTGTAAGTAATAATTCCATACTAAACCCAGACGGTAGCATTATTATTATTATTATTTTTTTTTGGAGTGGGGAGTGATCATTTGTACTTAAGAATGGTGATAAACTGATAAATATTACTGGGTCTTTTATAATATTAAATTTTCATACTATTCTTAAAGGGAATTGATGGTATACCAGGCAGAGTTAGGACCTGTATTCTTAACTATACTACTGTTTCAGATTATTCCAGTATTAGCAATAATTTCATAAAACTGAGTAGAGTATCTGTTCCTATCAGTCTCTTTTGGGAAAGTAATGGATCCAGAAATTATGTTCCTAACTTCATCTAACTAAATCACCATATAGGGTGATACTTGCGCTATCACTACATGTTTGGCAGAAGAAATGATAGAAATTATATTTTAGATGCCTCATTTTATCAATAATCTCAATATAAAAATATCCTATGACTTAGTGACTTGAGTTTAAAAAATATATTTTTTTAATGTTTATTTATTTTTGAGAGAGAGATAAAACGTGAGTGGGGTGGGACAGAAAGAGAGGGAGACACAGAATCTGAAGCAGGTTCCAGGCTGCGAGCTGCCAGCATGTGGGGCTTGAACCCACAAACTGTTAGATGACCTGAGCCAAAGTTGGATGTTTAACCGACTGAGCCACCCAGGCACCCTATGACTGACTTTCTTGATTAAGTAGCAATGCTGATTTATTTGTATATATAATCTCTTCATTGGCCATATATGTGGATTACTTTGTAGATTAGCTTTGTAGAGGATTCTGTGGTTCACCACCCAGATTCCCCACTTCAAGACTGAGGGACTCATTCCCTCAGTTCCCTGAAGTATTGGCTGCTGACAGCTTTCACCAAAGTCCCTCAATGGAAATTGTCTTCAGCCTAAAGGAGCTTCCTTTCCCAAGCCTATACTTAGTTTGGAAGCAGCCTGTGTCCAATGACTAGGTGATGTGCAAAATGTCCCAGGCTCCCTCACCTCAACTGGGAACAACTCTAAAGGGATATTTTGTCCCTTGAACTCCCAATGACATTTGGCAAAATCTCTGTTGTTTCTGTATCACAGTTCAATCCCTCCTTCTGTACAATCCTTCATGCTTAACCCCCTTACAGATGGTCAGTCTGCAATTGGGTAGAGGTGGGGGGAAGAATAAATAAAATCTGGGTGCAAATCTCCACTACAATCTATTCCTTAGGGAACATGACTTAATACAGCTAAGATAGAGTTTTAATTCTATTTTTTAAAAAAATTTTTTTTAATGTTTTATTTATTTCTAGGAGAGAGAGAGACGGCATGAGCAGGGGAGGGTCAGAGAGAGAGGGAGTCACAGACTCTGAAACAGGCTCCAGGCTCTGAGCTGGCAGTCAGCACAGAGCCCGACGCGGGGCTCAAACCCACGAACCACGAGATCATGACCTAAGCGAAAGTCGGACGCTTAACCGACTAAGCCACCCAGGCGCCCCTAGAGTTTTAATTCTAAAGTGATTCCTTCTTCACACCAGTCAGAATGGCTAAAATTAACAACTCAGGCAATGTCAGTTGACAAGGATGTGGAGAAAGAGGAACACTTTGGCACTGCTGGTGGGAATGCAAACTGGTGCAGCCACTCTGGAAAACAGTATGGAGGTTCCTCAAAAAAACTAAAAAATAGAACTACCCTATAACCCATCAATTACACTACTAGGTATTTATTCAAAGGATATAGGTGTGCTGTTTTGAAGGGGAACATGCTCCCCACTGTTTATAGCAGCACTAGCAACAACAGCCAAAGTATGGAAAGAGCCCAAAAGTCTATCTACAGATGAATGGATAAAGAAGATGTGGTATATATGTACAATGGAGTATTAGTTGGCAGTCAAAAAGAATGATTGCCATTTGCAACTATGTGGATGGAACTATCATGCTAAGCGAAATGAGTCAGAGAAAGACAAATATATGACTTCACTCATGTATGGAATTTAAGATACAAAACAGGTGAACATAAGGGAAGGGAAACAAAATAATATAAAAACAAGGAGGGGGACAAAACATGAGACTCTTAAATATAGAGAGCAAACAGAGGAGGGGTTGTGGGTAGAAGGGAATGGGCTTAATGAGCAAGGGGCATTAGGGATGAGCACTGGGTGTTATATAGTGGATGAATCACTGGATTCTACTGAAACCCTAATGCACTGTATGCTAACTAACTTGGATGTAAATGAAAAATATATATATAAATGATCAGAAAATAATTTAGAAAATAAAGCAGATGGTAAGACCAGTTTTTGGCAAAAAAAAAAAAAAAGTGATTTCTTCTTGTCACTCATTCAGCATTCTTCAACTATATTTCCCTCCTCCTGACAGTTGTATATTCTAGAAAATAAAGAATTTTGATAATTAGTGTAAGTGTGTTATAAATAGGAAGGCAAGTGCACGAAAAGTAAAATTTATGAGAAATTTGGATTCTTGACAATTCTTCCTCTGCATTAGAATGGTTAGAGATCTTTCCACATAATGGTACATGACAGGAAAATTGAAATTAATTAATATTTGGGGTGTCTACTATACATAAGGCATTGAGAAAAATAAAAAGACACAACTTCTGTCAGCAGGAAAAGAAACTATAAGACAGAGTAACAAAAAAGTATCAGTGTTTCTAATAAAGTCCTATGAGTTCTGATTGGGAAGGAATTAACCAGTTTTAGTGGGAGTAATCAGAGTAGATATCTATCTGAAAAATGTAGTATTTAGAGGGTGTTGGAGAAGGGCTCAGGGTAACCAAGGACAAGACCTTAGTCAACTCCACATTTTAAATCAGCTAACTGACTTTTAAAAAACTGTGACTCCCTGATATTTTGTTAAGTGTTGGTGCAGTATGCGTCAGTTTGAAGTTAACTGATTTTGCTCATTAACTAGGGTCAGTTAACATTTATGTGGCTCTATATTCCCATTTCATTTCTTTCTTAATCTGCCAGCTCAAGTGAATCCTTTCTCAATAATTTAAATTTCCAAAGCTTCCAAAAGTGTTTTTACTGGTTCCTTGTAACTCTGTGTGGAATAAATCATGGGAAAATTTAACAAGGACTTAAGTGTGCCTGCTTATGTTGATCAACCATTCACTTCTAGCCCTGGACTCTTAATTCTTCCTGCCTTCTTGATTCTAATTGTTTTTACTCTGCTAATAAGTGGTTTTGTCTGAGTTTATGCTGGAAGCAAAAGATCTGGTGAAGGGGGAACATGTCATGAATAAATGAAATGTCCACTGAAGTAAGAATCCAGATAGGTGAATATAGACCTATAACCTATATTCCTTTAAGTTTGAACTTGAACTTTCAAGATAGTGTCAATAATCTAAGTTGGAGTCAGTTCTGCATTAATGCTATATTGAGAGACGTTGTATTAGTCCTGGACGGAGCAGGAGGATTCAACAGCAGCCTGTCACCCACACAGTAATCTTTGAGATTTTCCCCAAAAGGTGTTGCTGGGTTTCTTATATATTCCTTAGGGTATATTTATATGCAAAGTGGCCTAATGATCCTGACCCAATTGGTGGATTTGCCATTTATTTTGCTTTGTGGCCACAGATAGAACTCTAAATCTCTAGGTGGATGTCAGTCAGTTGTGATTTGCCACCTGAAAGAACACAGCAAGAATGAACAACCAATTTACCTAATTCACGGGTTATTTTAGTTCTTCCTTTTATGTTACCTAAGCTCTTCCTGAGATGATCATTTTGGAGGCCATGGCAGGAATAGGGACAGGAGTAAGGGTTGCAGAGCAGAGAAAGGAGAAGAAACCCTTCTGATTGAAAATAAAGCTTTCCTTCATTGCTCGGTCCCTGGCATCCTTGTGGTGTTGGCTCCCATTCCTCATGATTTTATTCCAGACACTAGAACCAGTCAGGCCTGCAGCGCTTTATCTCAGACATCACATCCTACTTGGACAAACATGTCAGCAAATAATAGCCATGTGGCTTCTCTAGTCTTTCCTTAAGCAATATCTCTTTATTATTTGGAGCCTGGAAATTAAAAAGAACCATTCCAAAGAATTGAGGCATTGAAGTCATATGTTTTAAAAGCTTTTATTTTGTTCTACTTGGCAGTGGGAATGTTCTAAGGATTTCTGGATGATCAGCTCTATGGAAAATCCTTTAGACTTTAAACTTCTTTAAAGTTTCTATTAAAGAATTTACATCAAATATTTATACTTTATACTAAATAGATCCAACCACGAAAGGCAAAACTGCAGTATGTTGTTTGTATTTAGAAGATTCAGTCCCCTCTGGTAAGCAAGCTGTATGAAAGGAAATATTTCTGAAATGCTTTTAAGTGTCTGAGGCTATTTTTTTTAAAGAGAAAGTTGAGCACATATAATAATAGTAAAGGTTAATTTTTTTCAGCTTGTATTATGTATTGGGGATAATTATAAGCATTAACTCCTCTAATTCTGATTAAACACATTAGTTTGATATTGTCCTTATCTTCTAGCTTAGGAAACTAAGGCACAGAGGAAGTAAGGAGATTGCCTGAGGACTCACAGCTAGTAGGGTGAAAAGCTAGTGCTTATTTCTGGACAAGCTGCTTCTGGACCTATGCTACACTGCCTCCAGCAAGCTGCCATTTTACAGATGATGAAATTGAATTCCAAAGAGATGAAATTACTTGCCAAGATCATGTCCTACCAAGCCATAGAGTTGGGGTTTGACTTCAAGTCCCTTGGGTCTTTTTCTAATGCTTTTGTTTTTACTTTAAGTTGACCCATAGATAAAACTTGAAGAAAATGGAATCATTCAATCTGAAGAACACTGAGAGGCAGGGTTTTTAAAATTATGCTAGATAAAAAGATGAAACTTGCAAAATATGGGCAAACTTCCATGTTTCCAAATACACAATATACAATCATATGCAACAATTTTTTCCCCCAGTCAACCTTTTTGATTTGGGTCTCTGTCATGTTCTGAATGTTTGTCTTCCCTCACTCCCAAATTCGTATGCTGGATATGAATACTACCAATATGATGGTATTTGGAGGTGGGGCCATTGGGAGATAATGAGGCTTAGATAAAGTCTGAAAAGTGGAGACCCCTAGGATGGCATTAGTGTCTTTTAAGAAGAGGAAGAGAGGGGCACTTGGGTGGCTCAGTCAGTTAAGTGTCTGACTTTGGATCAGGTAATATCTCAGGTTTGTGGGTTTGAGCCCCGTGTTGGGCTCTATGCTGACAGCTCAGAACCTGGAGCCTGCTTCAGACTCTGTTTCTCTCTCTCTTTCTCTCTCTCTCTTTCTTCCCCACTTGCACTCTCTGTTTCTCTCAAAATTAAACATTAACAAAAATTTTTTAAATAAAAAAAATTCTCTTTCTCCACCATGTGAGGACACATGGAGAAAGTAGACATCTACAAATGAGGAAGGAGTCTCTCATAAGACACTGGGTCTGGTTGCACCTTGATTTGGGGTTTTTTAGCCCTCTGAACCATGAGAAATGAGTATTTGTTGTGTAAGTCACCTCATCTATGGTATTTTGTTTTAGCAGCCCAAGCAAAGACAGTTTCTGATACATATATATTTTTAATTTTTGTATGTATTCTTTACATGAAACTTGGGGCTTGAACTCACTACATCAAGAGTTGCATGCTCTACCAACTGAGCAGTCAGATGCCTAATCCATATATCTTTCATAAGTCTTCATTATCACCTCATACTTCCACCATCTGGAAGATGGTGGAAGATGGCCAGGCCTGATGTCTTGACTGCAAAAGTGAACAATTAAATACATTTGGGGGTCCTACTGATGGAGAGCCTCCCTACCTGCTCAGCTGCCTAGTGCTAGTGAAGCAATTCTGAAGATAGTCCTTAGAAGTTCACTATTAATAGAGCTGTTTCCTGGAACCTCAAGTCAAATCATGTGGTTGTCGTTGGCAATAGGTCCATGCTTGAACTGCAGAAGTCACCTGGAGGGAAACTAACACACATCTACTCAAAATCACATCACACGTGGGCTTACTGATAATTATGAAGATGACACAATACTGACAGTAAGTGATCAAAACAGGATATCCAATTGGAGTCCCGATTAGGATGGGAAGTTCTTTTCGAATTTTATAAGTCTTTAAGGGTTAAGTGAATTAGAGTACATTAAACCTTTAGCAATGTTTGGGACATAGTAAGTGCTAAGTACATGTTTCTCTCCTTTGTTGTCCCTTCCCTTCCCTGTGCATTTAAAAATAATGATCATGTAAATTGAAAAACATACCAGCTGATTAATTATGAAGCAAATATATTTAGGTACCTATTATGTGTCTGGCCTTAATGGGCTTCATGCAAGACACCAGAGATGTTGCACAATGGCCAGGTCCTTAAGAAATGTATGCTTTTATTATGATTTTTATTGTGGTAAAATGTCCATAATATAAAAATGACCAATTTAAACTCCCATAGTATAAAGATATTTAACCAGTTTAAAGTTTATAATTCAGTAGCATTAAGTATATTCATAATGTTGTGCAGCCATCACAACCATCCATCTCCAGGCCTTTTTCATTTTCTCAAATTGCAACTCTGAATCCATTAAACAATAACTGCCCATTCTTCCCTCCTGCAGTTCCTGGCAACCACCACTCTACTTTCCATCTCTATGAATTAAAAAAAAATTTTTTTAATGTTTTATTTATTTCTAGGAGAGAGAGAGACAGCGTGAGCAGGGGAGGGTCAGAGAGAGAGGGAGTCACAGACTGAAACAGGCTCCAGGCTCTGAGCTGGCAGTCAGCACAGAGCCCGACGCGGGGCCCGAACCCACGAACCGCGAGATCATGACCTAAGTGAAAGTCGGACGCTTAACTGACTAAGCCACCCAGGCGCCCCTCCATCTCTATGAATTTGACTATTCTAGGTACATCATGTAAGTGCAATCATAAAGTAGTTGTCCTTTTGTGACTGGTTTATTTCACTTAGCATAACATCCTCAAGGGTTATCCATGTAGCATGTATCAGAATTTCCTTCCTTTTTAAGACTGAACAATATTCTATTGTGTGTATATACCTCATTTGTTTATCCATTTATCTGTTGATGGATTTGTATTGTTTTCACCTTCTGATTATTGTGAATAATGATGCTATGAGCATAGGTGTGTAGGTATCTGAGTTTCCCCTTTCAGTTCTTTTGGGTATATACATAGAATGGAATTGTTGGACCATATGGTAATTCTATTTTTAACTTTTTGAAGAACTGTCAAACTCTTTTCTATAGTGGCTGCACCATGTTACATTTCCACTAGAAATGCACATGAGTCCCAATTTCTACATATCCTTGCCAACACTTGTTATTTTCCATTAAAAAAATAGCCACCCTAATGGATGTGAAGTGGTGTCTCAGTATGATTGTGATTTGTATTTCTCTAATAACTAGTGATGGTGACATCTTTTCATGTGCTTGTTGACCATTTGTATATCTTTGGAGGAATATCTGTTCAAGTCTTGCTCATTTTTAATTGGGTTGTTTGTATTTTCATTGTTGAGTTGTAGGAATTCTTTAATTATTCTGGATATTGCAGATAAATGACCTGCAAATATTTTCTTCCATTTTGTGGGATGTCTTTTCACTCTCTTCACAGTGTTATTTGATGCACAAAAGTTTTAATTCTTATTAAGTCCATATTACATATATTTTGTTTTGTTGGCTGTTCTTTTGGTGCCATATACAAGAAATTATTGCAAATCTGATGTCATGAAGATTTTCTCTTATGAAGAAACATACCTTTTATGGTAAGGAAAAGTCTTAAGGGAAATAGAGAATAATTGAGGTCAATGTATAATCATTTCTAATTGAAGGGATTATGTAAGAGGTATAAAGTTGTTCAGAGAGGAGAGAGAACAATTCAAACATCTGATTAAAATCTCAACCTCACATCAATTTACTTTCAGCTAAGAGGGAAACTAGAAATAAAGAAGATACAATGTTGCCCAAGCAAAGAGGCACTCCAGGAGTAAGCTAAATACTTGGACTATTTAAGTGACTATTGGGTAACCATTTCAAATAAAGAATTTGGATTTACGTAGTACTTTGTATATATTTATTTATTTATTGCATATGTTTTTATTTTCCAAATCCAATTAAACTTTCCATAAAGGGGAAAGTTTGTTGTGAGGTGATGGATGGGGGTGAACAGTTAAGAAGTGTTTGCAAGCAAGGAGATCTGATTTTGCTATCTGGGAGACGTTTCACTTTTCACTGAAAATATCTGTTTGTATAGTTTTGTTTCACTGATGAAGAGAAAATATTTGCTATGGCATCCCTGTGTGCTGACATTTCCAGGGCACTTGCAACTTCAGTTCATTTTGTCCTGTTGTTAAGATTAGAAAGGGGCACTTGCGTGACTCAGTCAGTTAAGTGGCCAAGTCTCTGTTTCCGCTCAGGTCATGAACTCAGGGTTTATGAGTTTGAGCCCCTCATTAGGCTCTGAGCTGACTGTGCAGAGCTTGCTTGGGATTCTCTCTCCCTGCCCCTCCCGTGTCTCTCTCTCTCTAATTAAATAAACTTAAAAAAAAGACTAGAAATGTTGATTTTTGGCTTATAAAGGAAGGATTTACAACATATCTAGATAATATTTTTATAATGTTATGGTAAGCACCTTATCATGTATTTTCAATTCAGAATATGAATTTGCAATTAAATCCTAAGTAGTTCCTTGGAATGGTCTGAGTCTAAGAGCTCCAAACTAAATTTTATTGCTGCCCTAATTTCTGAAGCCTGACTCTCGCTTTCTCTTTGTTACATAATTTTTTGTTGGACTAGTATTCTAATACAATCCCTTTATCTATATCTTTTATTTCTTGCAAGCTTAGTTTTCTTCCTATAACCTATGGATCCTCTGCTGTGGAAGAGGCCAGATCATGAAGAGTCTTGTCAAGATCTCTGGATTTTATTGAGTGTCGACTGGGAAGCTGTTGAGAAGACAGCTTGGTTTTGGTCTGTTAGAAGGCTCACCCTGGCAGCATTACAGAAAGGGGACTGGACAGGGCTGATGGTTTTGTTCTCCCCTTCTCCCTCTCATATTCCAACTTCACTGTTGAAAGGAGCCTTATATTGGTTATCATAATCCCATGAAGAATTAGGGAGAGAGGGGTTTGCCAAACAGAAACACAACCAACACCCAAATGCAGACAAGTTCCTCTGAGGTTCCACTGTTTCTTTGGCAAAGTTAGCAAGCAGCCAGCCCCTCAAACACTAAACACACTAGTTCACTATCACTAAGGCTTCACTCTTTATTTCTAGAAGGCAGGTTTCTTCACTTTCAGTTTGCTTCTCTTCCCTATAGGGCAAATGATCAGATGCCAAGCCTGGGGATTGGGACAGACAATTTGTATTTTGAAATGGAGGCTATGTATTTCTTATTTCTCCTTGGAAAATTTCCAATATATATGCAACAGTAGAGATAATAGCATTATGAACCCCACACACATTCCCATCACCTATATTCAATAACTATGACTATTATGCCATCTTCTCTTTATTACTGTCCTTTTGCTGAGGAATCTTAAAGCTAATTCCAGATCTTATGTCGTTTCTTCTCTTTATTACTGTCAATAAACACTCAATTCTTATAAGCCTTACAGCTGAAAGGGATGTGGGGAAGGTAGAGAGGAGAGAGAGGAGAGAAACATTGCAAGGCAACCAAATCCACCTTATTGCTTCATGTTGGTGTTTGTGCTGGTGTGTGGTGTGTTTAAGGCTGTGGATGGGGCTACCTTGGGATTTACTGAGAGCAGGGTATGGGCCATTCTGCCTTTTCTTTCTTTAAGTCATAGCATTGCCACAGCTGCTTGGTCTCCAAATCAAAAGTGTAAGGGGCTCTGAATGTGGACACTGAAGGCAATTTCTTTGCATTTCCTCATCTGAGAGAAGTCTCTGAATGCAGAACTTGGGGGCCTCTGGACTTCTAATGTGATAGCTTTCTTAATAAACCTGGGAGGGGCCTCTGACTGGGACTGGGAGTAACAACAATACTTATTAAATGTTTAATGGGCTCTTTCTTGGGCTAAAAGCTTTATATATAAAATCATTCAATCTTCACAAAAATCTCTATAAAGTAATTATTAACATCTCTGTTGTGTTGGCAAAGAAATTAAGGTTTAGAGAGGATATGACTTTACCTAAGGTGACATAGCTGGTAAGTGGCCAAGTCTGACATTGGACTTGGACCATCTGGAACCAAAGACCATATACATGAAGTGTTTTGCTTGAAAAGTATCTTAAAATCCTATGAATGGGCATGTAAGACTAGTGCAAGGCATCCAGTTGTGTCTCAGACCCCGAGGCTGTTTTCTTTAAACTGTTTTATTTCCAAGTTGCCTTCTTAGATTTGAGAACAGGGGGAAACCTTTGTGCCTGGGTTTAGAAAACTTCCATAAAAGGGATCTAGCCACTTCTCACTTGTTACTTTATAAGGGCCTTGGCATTTGGAAAAATCTAAATTGGTACTGCACTAGTAGTTTATAACATACACTTTAGTATTTCCCTAAATACATGAATTTTTTTCTCTTGGATATTGTTCTTAATTCTTCCTTAGATTATCTGTCCTTCCAGTCTAACGTGGGACAGGGCTTTTTTTCCCCTAAAAACTGAGTGTAAAGTAAGTAAATACCCTTTATATTTAAAACTTCCAATGGGGGGGCACCTGGATGGCTCAGTCTGTTAAGTGTCTGACTTCAGCTCAGGTCATGATCTTGCAGTCCATGAGTTTGAGTCCCAGGCCAGGCTTTGTGCTGATAGCTCAGAGCATGGAGCCTGTTTCAGGTTCTGTGTCTCCCTCTCTCTCTGCACCTCCCCTGCTCGCACTCTGTCTCTCTCTCTCTCAAAAATAGTAAAGAATTAAAACCATACAACTTTTAGAAGAAAACATATGAGAGAATCTTTGTGACCTGGGTCACATAGGCAAAACAAAGATTTCTTAGCATGGTATCAAAAGCACTATCCATAAAAGAAAATATTGATAAATTGGACTCCATAAAAACTTAAATGCTTTGCACTTCAAAAGACATCATTAAGAAAATAAATATAAGGGGCGCCTGGGTGGCTCAGTCAGTTGAGCTTCTGACTTCGGCACAGGTCATGATCTCATGGTTCGTGGGTTCGAGCCCCGCGTCAGGCTCTGTGCTGCCAGCTCAGAGCCTGGAGCCGGCTTCAGATTCTGTGTCTCCCTCTCTCTCTCTCTGCCCCTCCCCCACTCATGCTCTGTTTCTCTTTGTCTCAGTAATAAATAAAAAAAACATAAAAATTAAAAAATTAAAAAAACAAGTTCTAATGGATCATAGAAAGAAGCATGGAAGAGGACAAATTTTCCCCTTGAAATAAAGATAATTGATACCTAAATGTAGTAATTCTGAGTTAGTGTATTTAAAGTCCTGAGCATAGGCATTTTTATTGTTATTGAAATAAAGGGACTTCTCAAATAGTTTAGTGTTACTTGGGGTTTAGTGTTTGTTTTTTAAAAAAATTTTTAAATGTTTATTTTTGAGAGAGAGAGAGAGAGAGCGAGAGCAGGGGAGGGGCAGAGAGAGGGAGACACAGAATCTGAAGCAGGCTCCAGGCTCTGAGCTGTCAGCACAGAGCCTGATACAGGGCTCGAGGTCACAACTGCGGAATCATGACCTGAGCCAACGTCAGTCGCCCAACCCGCTGAACCACCCAGGTTCCCTGACTTTAGTGTATTGTTTCTTGAATGGAGTCTATGGGTGTATTTTGGCAAAAAATTTTAGTTGGATAAAAAATTATTTTACTAATTATAAAGGCTTTAGTTTCTTAAGTCAGTGTAAATTGACTTGTCTAAAATTGTAGTCTCTGGACATACCTTCTTTGGTCCATGAGAAGTTTTTAGTTTAGATGGGCCAGTATATTCCCTGAGGTTGAAGGTGATTTAATTTTTACTATTGTTTCCAGGATAACTTAGCTCACATAATAATTGATAAAGGTGGGCCTGGGCATACACACACACACACACACACACACACACACACACACACACACATACATGCACACACACCCCTATACATGTTTGTTATTCTTTTTCTGAACCAATTGAGAGTTAGTTGCAGATATAATGCCTCTTCACCACTAAATGCTTCAGTGTATATTTCCTAAAACAAGAAAATTATCTCATGTAAGCCCTGTAGAATTATTAAAATCAATGGCTTTTATATATAATCAATACAGTATTACTATAAAAATGACAGCTCTTAAAATTTCTCAAATTGTTTTACTAATATTATTTACAGTAAAAGAAGAAAAAATTGTTATTTTCTGGTCTAGAAATCAGTTCAGGATAACATGTTGCATTTAGTTATTAAGTCTTTTTTGTTTACTTTAGTCTGGAGTTACTTGTCAGTTTAGGAAAACTGGTCTTTCATAACCACATTGGTTGGCTCAGTCAGTTAATTGTCCTACTCTTGATTTGGGCTCAAGTCATGATCCCACAGTTTGTGGGATCGAGCCCTGTGTTGGGCTCTGTGCTATCAGCCTGTCTCTCTGCTCCCCCTTCTCCTGCCCACACTCTCTCTCAAAATAAATAAATAAGCTTAAAAAAATAAAAAAAATAAAAAGAATATTCTTTCCTAACTTCTCTGCAGGGCATATTGGTCACCAATCAAGTGTTCATTAATGTCTGAGTCTGCTTCTAGACGTGGTATTGGATTCCATTGTTCCATTTGTCCATCCTTGTGCCAATATCTCATGGTCTCAATAATTACATATTCAATTCTTTTTTCTCTTAAAATTTTTAATGTTTATTTATAGTTGTGTGTGAGAGAGACAGGCGGTAAGCAGGGGAGAAGCAGAGAGGGAGACACAGGATCTGAAGCAGGCTCCAGGCTCTTAGCTGTCAGTACAGAGCCCGACATGGGGCTCAAATTCATGAACAGTGAGATCATGACCTGAGCTGAAGTCAGATGCTCAACAGACTGAGCCACCCAGGTTCCCCACATATCTGATTCTTTTAATAATTATTGGACTCTTCAGATTTTCTAGTTCTTAATTCATCAGTTTTGATAAATATAAGTTCCTAGGAATGTGTATATTTCATATAAATTTAAAAATTTATGAGGTAGTTTATAATGCTGTCTAATGATGTTCTTAGTAACCATCATCTTCAGTGATGCACCTTTTTCCTTTCCTAATTATATATTTTTAGATTCTTTGATATTTTTGGTTTTATTTGTTTATTTTTATTTCAGAAGTAGAATTTAGTGATTCATCACTTACCTATAACATCCAATACTCATCCCAACAGGTCCCCTCTTAATGCCTATGACCCATTTAGTCCACCCGCCCTCACACCCAACACCCCTACAGCAGCCCTCAGTTCATTCTCTTTATTTAAGAGTCTCTTATGTTTTGATCCCCTCTCTGTTTTTATCTTATTTATCCTTCCCTTCCCCCATGTTCATCGATTTTGTTTCTTAAATTCCACATATGAGTGAAGTCATATGATATTTATCTTTTTCTGACTGACTTATTTTGCTTAGCATAATACACTCTAGTTCCATTCATGCTGTTGCAAATGGCCAGATTTCATTCTTTTTGATCACCGAGTATTATTCCATTATATATATTACATCTTCTTTATCCATTCTTCAGTCAGTGGACATCTGGGCTCTTTCTGTAATTTGGCCATTGTTGATAATGCTGCCATAAACATTGGGGTGCATGTACTCCTTCGAATCAGAAGTTTTATATCCTTTGGATAAATACCTCGTAGTGCAATTGCTAGGTTGTAGGATAGTTCCATTTTCAATTTTTTGAGGAAACTCCATACTATTTTCCAGGGGCAGTACCAGTTTGCATTCCCATCTGCAGTGCAAAAGTGTTCCCCTTTCTCTGTATCCTCACCAACATGTCATTTCCTGAGTTGTTAATTTTAACCATTTTGAAAGGTGTGAGGTAATATCTCATTGTGATTTTGATTTGAATTTCCCTGATGATGAGTGATGTTGAGCATCTTTTCATGTGTTTGTTAGCCATTTACCTTTCCTAATTTTGATTCTGGGTTCTCTCTTTATTTCTTTAAAAGTCTTTCAAAGATTTCATAAACTTATTAATCATTTTATATCATCCATCCTTTTAACTAAAATTTTATTTTTTATTTTATAAATTTTTTGCTCTTATATTTATTGTTTTTATTATTATTTCCTTTTATTTTCCTTGGCTTTATTTTGCTGCTTTTTACTTTCTTGGGATGGTCATTGATTTTTACATTTTCTTTTTTTCCAATATACATTTTAGGTGATACATTTTCCTTTAAGTATAGTTTTAAATATAGCTGATGTGTCATATTTTCATTATCATCACTTTAAAATATTTTCTAATTTCTATTAGAACTTTTTTCATTGATATATATGTTATCTAGAACTATACTTTTAATTTCCAAACATGTGGGGCTTTCAGTTATCCATTAGGTATTAACTCAAACTTACTAGAACTGTGGTCAGAGAACATTTTCTGTATAAACTTTGAAATGTGTTAAAACTTAGTTATTGGTTACTTTTTACAAATGTCTGTTTATACTTAAAAAGAAGGCATTCAGATGTTGTTCAACTTCCTTAGTGTTAATTAAATTCTTTATGCTATTTAGGTCGTCGGTATCTTTATTAATATTCTGATATGTATTTTTTTTATCTGTTACTGAGAAAAGGAGGTTAAAACATTCCAAGATTGTGGATTTGCCTACTCTTCCTTTTAACTTGGTGAATTTTTCACCTTCACCTGTATTTTGATGCTGTTATTAGTGGCGTATAAATTTGTTACATTTCTTGTGAACTGAAATTTTTCTCTTTGTAGAGTGTTCTTTGCCTGTAGTAGCACTTTTTGCTTTAAAGTTTATTTTCACTATGTATCGTATCCTGTTAATATCCTGCTTATATTTCCTTGGCTCTCATCATTTCTGTGCACACTGATTGTTTCCGTTTGCAGTCACCCGTGATGCTCCACCTGAGGGCTTTCTCTGGTGAGCTTGGTGCATGTGTGTAGTGACAAATGTGACTGGAGGATATATGCCTCATCACCTAGTGGGTAGAACAACTTGGAAGGATTTCGTACAGTTCTCAGAGGTACTCTTTGGGATTGAGTCCCAGGTGCTCACAATAGTAACCTGATAATCAATGCACCTAGTATTGGCTTCCTTCTTTTTTTTTTTCCATCCATTCTTCATCCTTCCCAATTTTCCTACTGAAGTTTCCTGGGATCAATTCCCAAATAAACTATGTGTTCTCAAATATTTGTCCTAGGTCAGTTTCAGAGGGAACCCAACCAAAGATAGTTTTGTATATTTTAGTGTTTGCATGACATTTTTCTTTTTATTTCCAGATTTTCCGTATCCTTTCATTTTAGGTTTGTCTCTAGTAAGCAGGATATGGTGGTTTTTTGCTTTATTTCATAATACAATCATTTGTTTTTAATTGGATTATTTATTTTACTCTGATTTAATTATTAGTATATTTGCATTTAAATGTCAATCTTGCTTTCTACTTCCTCTTTTGTTTCATGCTCAATTTTCCTCTTCTTTCTTCACTTTTTATTTTAGGTTGGTTTAATGTTTCTCATTATTCTATTTCTCTATTAGCTTGACTTTGCATACTTTCTGATTATTTTGGTGGTTAAAGATTACCATGTCCATCTTCAACTTATCACAAATCAACTTTACTAGTTGGAGCTGTAACTCATTGTTCATAGCTGACATTCACAGTGGTGTGTTTCAGTCCTATCAGCAGCTCATATAAATTCATTCTTAGCTTTAATTACTCTTTTCTTTTTATGTGGGCAGAGCTGCCCAATGATTTAATAAGGACCTTAGAAGCAGGAGGGGGTAATGGTGAGAATGGTGAGATTGGAGATCAAGGGAGGTATCATCATGGAACCGAAGAAACTATTTTTGGTTTTTGGGGTTTTGGTGACATCACCTTCTCCTTTGCTCCAGTTATATTTCTTTTAGAATTTCTCAGTCTCTGGTTCTTTGCCACTGACTTTCCTATAACCTTCCTACCACCTGCACCCTTTCTGCTCTGTCTCCTGCTGTGTCTTTCTCTTACTGTATTAGTTTACTGGGTCTCCTGTTACAAAGTATATGACAAACTTGATGGCTTAAAATAAATTTGTTGTCTCATAGTTCTGGAAGCCAGAAGTATAACATCAAGGTGTCTGTAAGGCCATGCTTCCTCCAAAAGCTCTAGGGAAGAATACGCTCTTACCACTTCCTAGTGGGTGGTGGGTACCTGCAATCCTTGGCTTGAAAATGTATCACTTTCATCTTTGCCTCCGTGTTTATATGACGCCCTTCCTTGTGTGTCTTTATGTCTTCATATGACATGCTTCTCTTATGTATCTGTGCTCAAATTTCCCTCTTCTTTCGAGGACACCAGTTACTGGCTAGGGCTTACCATAATCCAGTATGATCTCATCTTAATTTGATTACATTTGCGAAGAGCTATTACCAAATAAGGCCGCATTCTCAGGTTCAGGCAGACATGAGTTTTGGGTGAACACTATCCAAACCCAGTAAAAACTTGCCCTGAATAGCGCAATAAAAGTAGTACTGGCCCAGATGTTAGAAGCCACAGATGTTCATTCTGCTACAGATTTTATGTGTATAGACTCTGGAGTTCACAGACAAGGGTTCCAATCTCAACTCTGTCACTTAACCTCACTAAGCCTCAGTATCTTCATCTATAAACTGAGAATAATTATACCATCTTTTAGGTTGGGATAAATAAGATAATTCATTTTAAATACTTGGCATAGTACTTAGCACACTGTAACTGTTCAGCAAATATTGGTTTTCTCCTAGCCACTCCCTCTTAGTTTCTCTACAGGAAACTTAAGTGGGTTTATTTTCGGGATACCTCAATCTTTATTTATTTATTTATTTTTTAATTTCAAAATCGATTTTATTGCAGCCAAAACAGTGGAATTAACTGTACATAATAAACTATTATATATATATATATACACATTTTAAGTTATAGAGAATAAAGTTTATTTTGGCAGATAGTGTTAAACAAAATTAAAGTTGCATACATTAGTAACATAACTCAACATCCTTAATTTGGTATAAGTGTGACACATTTTCCTGCTTTCCTGTGTTCTGCTAAATCACCATAACCTAAACTGCTTTATAAAACTGACACGATGAAATTTAGCTTTACTGTTTTCGCTTACGCTCTGATTCCAAACAAAACTTTTCATAAGCTTCTTCTATCTCTGGGTCCATCTCATCATCAATATCATCCAAGTATGGATCACCAGCCCCTGATAAATCTGTCCCATTTTCTTCATAACCTGGAAAAAAATCTTCTCTTTCAAGTAACTCTTGATATTTCTCTTGATAATCTGGATCAGCTACAGTGAAAGGAACACCATCAGAGGTATAAAATGTTGGTTCATTCATAAAATAATTAGGATCATTTTCAGGTGTTGCTTCTCTGTATGTTGAAGTTGCGTGGACTCTACCCCAGTTACTTGACCGGAGTTCTACAAGCTTCAAGAGCATCTGTTTCACGTCCCTGCTGCAATTTGCATCTAGAACCACATTTTCAATTCTCTGAATAATTTCTTCCGTATCAGTCTTTCCTTTTTCCTTCCAGGCATCTTCCAAAACTGACCCTGTCAACTTCAGTAATTTTACTGCACAAATTAAGTTGTCATCCATAGGATTGGAAAACAGGGCATTCAGCAACTCCCGCAGACCAACCTGAAGAATATCTGCTCTTGTAACCTGTCCATTTGTTCCCTTGATCTCCAAGTTAAGATAAAGTTCTCCCAAGAAGAGTACAAATGCATGGAATCGTTTTCGAGTCACTTCATCCCCCTTTGCAGCTTGATCTTTAACTTCATATTCAGTCCGACACCTTTGAAGCAGCAACTGGCGAAAGTTGCCACTCTGTGGACTAATTGTCAGATGATGGGACAGGTAATTACACAGGCGAGCTCCCATGTGAGAGAAATTTGGGATAGATGTGGCCTGTTGATAGATGAGTTCTACAAGTTCTTGCAAAGCATCATCTCTTATAACCCAGTCATTCAGGGTCTCTGCAAACTGTTCAATTTCAGTTTCAAAACTGCCAGGCTGCTCTGTAAGATGATTCAAAAAATCCTGAACATATTCTGAGAGAGTGGGATAATCCTCACAACCATCTTCATAGGATTCTGTATAATTAGAAGAATAACCTGATGGGTAAAATTCAGGAGCGTTCACAGACAGCTTGGACATCAATACAGGAGCTACAACCACCTGGGGTTTAGCCATTGCTGACTCCAAGTTTTGCTGTGGGATATTATCCTGTGAACTAGGTGGAGCTCTGAGGGGCCTCGTTTGCTCCTAGGCGGGCCTGACCTACGCGGTGGCTCTCAGGAGAGAAGTGCCGGGATACCTCAATCTTTAAGTTCTGATGGCTTCTTTGAGCTATTTCTTCTTCTTCCTCTGACTTACCCAATTCTCATTCCTTTCCTCTTTAACGATTTATCCTCTTCATTCTGGTGTTTCTTTTTTTCTCACCCATTCTCCTCCCAGTGTTTTTCTCCCCATTCTTTTTCCTTGCAGATAGGATGACATTCAACCTGTTTGCCCAGGAACATCCCACTTTATGCCTGTTGTACCAATGTAGTTATTGCTAATACCCCCCCTTACTCTCAAAGTGTCCTGGCTTGGGTAACAAGTTATAGGGTTGCCCTACTCAGAGTGCTCATAGCACTTAATTCTATCATTGCCTGATTCACAATGATGTTGTGTTCTCATTGTATTGTAAGTCTGTCTCTTTGGCAGAACTTAGGGCAGTAATTGGGAATGATTTTCCTCAGAGCCTAGCATATACCTGGCACAAGGGAGGTGCTCAGAAATGTTTGTTGTGCCTGAGACTGTTCTTGAAATTTTGCTTCTTTCATTCTGTGCATAGCAGGTGCTCAATATATAGTATTTATTACTTTTTGTATTTATTAATGGAAAACTTATTTATTAGGTTTTTATTTTAATTCCAGTTAGTTAACACAGTGTTATATTAGTTTTGGGTATATAATATAGGGATTCATCATTATGTAATCTTTACTTATCTTTTAAACAAATATTCTTTTTTAAAAATGCTTATTTATTTTTGAGAGAGACAGAGTGAAAGTGAGGGAGGGGCAGACACAGAATTCGAAGCAGGTTCAGGCTCTGAGCTGTCAGCACAGACCCCAGAGCCTGATGCAGGGCTCGAACTCATGAACTGTGAGATCATGACCTGAGCCAAAGTTGGACACTTAACCGACTCAGCCACCCAGGTGCTCCGATATGTAATCTTTAAATGGAAGTAGATTTCTGCTCATTTAGGAAAGTGAGAAATGAACCCAAAAGAACATTGCTCCTCTCTCTGCCTTCCTTTATTTGTGATCATCAGCTCAGAGATCTCATTTTACCTACAGATTTGTGACTCATTTTTTCCCTCTTGCCTCACCCCATCTATTTTAATTCTTTGAAAACTGGAGTTATCCTTTTCAAGACTCCTGTGCGTGCTGTGGTGACCTGCTTTCCAGTTGCTGGGTGCTTTAAGCAAGTGTACCCTCCATGATTAAAATCTCCTCACCGCCCTGAGATCCTGAGGCTTTCTCTGCTTTGTTGTCTGTTTCAGAAGTACTTTATCTGCCATCTTGTTTCTACCTTGGAGGCCACACCCTCTGCAGATTGCTCCATCCTGTGGCTGTGTCTATACAAGTGAAATTAAGTGGCTAATCAAATTAATGATAGGTTAAATTCAGGGCTCAGAGTCACTTTTGCCTGATTCTTTTTATTGCTGTCAGTTCGTTGCCTCAGCACCCCACCCCTTTTTTGTTTGTGCATCAGGATCGCCTGTGCCACAGGAGTATTTTCTAGGTCTTGTCATTTAGTTCAAATGATGGAAAACATTTCCCTTCTTGAGGAATTGTGAAATCGAATCCACCTGCATTGAGTAAATGGGTTATTCTTCCTGCTGGTGGCTGAAAACCATCATTTATTCAGCTTACACCAAACAATTACTGAGAACGTACTAAATGTAAGTAAGGATACCAATGGTTATTACCTTCAGGGGTTCTGTAGAGGTTGTGGGGTGTGCTGCTCAAACTGACATTCCTGACAACCTGCTATAAGGGGTAGAGTTGGTGCAGTCTCTAGCTGCAGCACCTGTGGATCAGCCCCTGCTTTTGTACCACCAAGCCTCACTCTCCCTGGCCTTCTCTGACAAGAGATTAGGGGTATTAGAGACAGACTGACAGCTGGCCGGATTCCCAGCCAGCCTTGCTTAGACTTTTTTTTTTTTTTCCCAAAGTGGCACTGCAGTCTGACCCTCCCCTCACCCTTTCCTTTCTCCTTTTCTTTCCCAAGGGCCAGGTCTGCATCATGGTCTGAAGACTCTTCCCACTTAAGCTGGTTGCTTCTTCTTTTAATTTTTTTCATGGGCATTTCTCCTAAGAAATCTCCTGTGTGACTAATTTTGTCTTGGCATCTGTTTCTTGCAAGAGTCGAGTTGACACAAGTTCCCAGTCTAGCAGTGTAGATGAAACACGCACAAATAACACAGAATACTCTTCATCCAATGCATCTCCAACACTAAGTGGTAGGATTAAAGTACAATAGGGACATACAATCTTTTATTTTTAAAAATTTTCATTCCAGTGTTGTTAATGTACAGAGTTCTATTAGTTTCAGGTGTACACTATAGTGATTCAACAATTCTAAATAGTACTCAGTGCTCAGCATGGTAAATGTATTCTTAATCTCCATCAGCCATCCCTCCATCATTTGCTCTCTGTATTTAAGAGTCTGGTTTTTGGTTTGTCTCCCTTTCCCTTTGTTCATTTGTTTCTTAAATTCCATCTATAAGTGAAATCATATGGTATCTGTCTTTATTTAACTTAGCATTATACCCTCTAGATCCATCTATGTGGCTGCAAAGATTTCATTCTTTTTAATGGCTAAATAATAGTCCATTGTATTTGTAATACAATCTTAGATTGTATGCCATTTCCTTGAGGGCAGAGACCATGACCAATATAATTCTGAGTTTTGAAAAACACTTTTGTCATGGGTGATAAAGAAAAGCACTTATAAGGAGACAGTAGTAGAAGAAGTAGTAATAATAATTTGAAGGCCCCCATATGCCAGACATTAGGTACTTTCTAGATATGTTTTTTTCATTCTCTAACAACCTCACAAAGACGATAATGTTGTTATGCTCATTTTGCAGTTGAGGAAAATGAAAGCAGAGAGGTTAAATAAATAACTCAAGTTCACCCTAGATCTAGGGAGTGACTGTGCCAGGGTTTGGATTCAGGGACCTCTGAAACCCTGGAATTTCCCTTGCTCTCATGCTCAGTCTTAGAGGAGATCTTTAAATTTAGGCCAGGTCTTAATCAACCTGGGAACTTAATCAACCTAGGAACTTAATCAACCTGGGAACTTAATCAACCTAGGAACTTAATCAATCTGGGAACTTTGAGCAGCGTCACTTTGTATGGGCTAGAGACAGGCTAGATCAGTGTCCTGTCCATGGGTTATATAAGAATTTTATATGATATCTTTAGGAATTTTGGAAAGAAAGATGATGTCTTTAAGATAGGTTTCTCCTTTCTTGTTAGATTCTGTGGTCTAAAGTTGCAGAGGGAGAAAATATCAGAGAAGCTAGACACAAAAGACCTCATTTGTATGGACCTATTTGTACGGAATGTACAGAATAGGCAAATCCATAGACAGAAAATAGATTAATGGTTGCCAGGGACTGAAGGGAAGGGGCTGGAAGTAACTGCCAGTGGGTGTGGGGTTTCTTTCTTGGGTGACAAAAGTGTTCTAAAATTAGATAGTAGTGATAGTTGCAAACCTTTTGAAATTTTTTAAAGAAACCACTGAATTGTGTATACTTTACTTACTTAAAAATTTTTTTAACGTTTTATTTATTGAGAGACAGAGACACAGCATGAGCATGGGAGGGGCAGAGAGAGGGGAAGACACAGAATCTGAAGCAGGATCCAGGCTCCAACCTATCAGCACAGAGCCTGACACAGGGCTTGAGCTCATGAACAGCAAGATCATGACCTGAGCAGAACTTGAACACTCAACTGACTGAGCCACCCAGGTGCCCCTGAATTGTGTGTATACATTTAAAAGGCACATTTTTATGGTATGTGAATTATATCAATAATAATTATATGTATATGCAGCACAGAAATTCTTCCAGACTCCTCAAAAACTCAAACTATTGAGTAAGGTGAAACTTCTCACATTACAATTGTTTATTGTTAAATTAAGTTATGATTCATAATTCTTATCTTGTCTTCTAAGAAGCTGAATAGATTTCCTAGTCTAAAATGTGTACATAAAATCTACCCTTTTAGACTATTCTCTTTTAAGGTTTCAAAGCCATCTATTAGGATGGGGGTGTCTGAAGTCAATGGCCAAATTCTCAGCTCTGGACTTGGTCCTGAATCTAGTTGTCAGACTCAGATGATACTCTAATGATTACAGCACCAAATGACCTAGACAAGACTCTTGTTTTCATAGTTAGAGTTTGAGCAATTTCTGTCCCCAGGTGCCTGGCGAGGACATTGATTAAGACATCCCTGAATATCTAGTTGGAACCCAGGAGCTGTGGTTGTGCTCACTGCCAACACTACACACTCAGTTGGTTCCCATAGGTGAGGGAACATCCTGTTCTTGGCAAAAGACAGAGAAGATTTTATTCTCTCTATAATTCCCTTGTGCCACTAGGTGTGGGTGCCTCTGCAAGGCTGGGCTCCAGACAGTCTTTCCATCCATGTTCCACCCTTAACTATGTCAGCCAGTTGCTGTAAGATTCTGGAATGTATTGGTTGTAGTATGTGTCTCAAATTTTTTAGCTGTAGGAAGAGGTTAATGACACTGGACCCAGATGTGCCTGTGTGGAAAGAGAGTTTGAAGGGATCTTATGAATCATTATGTCCAGCAGATTTAGAGACAGGAAGTAACACAGGCAATTCATGGGATAGTTGGGATTAAATCCAAGTCTCTAAATTTCTAGCCTAGTGTTTTTTCCATATTTCCTTGACCTCTCATAAGTAGCTATGTGGTCAGAGAAGTGGAAGAAATAGGACATGAATTGATTTATGAACTCAGAACCTTCTGCTAGACTATATATGTAGCAACTTCCTAGTCTTGCCCCTATATTTCTTTTTTTTCTACTTTTTCTCTGGGCTATTTTCTACATGTTTTGAGGATAAGTTTCCAAACATTTCTGAAGTAGAACCTCATAATTCAATTCATTTTATCTCTAGTCTATGCCACAAACACTTTATAAGTGTGTTTTAAGAATTGTGGTGATATTTTGGGGGTAAAAGATAAGCAAGACTACAACCCAACCTTGAGGCACTTGCACTCTAGAAGAGGAAACAAATATAAATATACACAGAATAGTTGCACAATTGATAAACAGAAATATATTGAGCAGAGAAGACGGAGTGAGTAACTTCAGGGCATGAAGAATCAAGGCAAGGAAATGAGGGTAGGCTTTATAGAAGGGGTAGCATCTAAGTTGGGATTTGAAGGAGAACAGCAATTGGAATAAAAGAAATTACATGCTTAGTTTCATGCTTTTACTCAGGTACTAATTAATACATTTAGCATAACAAAATTGTGTTGCAAATGCTCCTGGAAGACATAGATAGGTACAATTGGAACTTAGGCTTTATAAGGAACACTCACCAAGAATGTTTAGGACTTGGCTCAGAGACTGTTTAAATAACACACCTTTATTGAGAAGGCTAATGGCAAGCACTCTTGTCCCTATAGCCAGATAAATGATGGGTATGCCTATGAAAGTCCAAGGGCAGCAACAATATTATTAATGTTTTTGAGCTTTTTTAATGTACCACACTTTGAATATATTACAAGCATTATGTGATTTAATTCTCACAGTAACCATATAAAGCAAGTGCCAGTATTTTTATAGATGAAGAAACAGAAGCTCAAACAGGTTAAGTAATAACTTGCCTAAGGTCAGAGAGCTAGCAAGTGTTGAGTCAGAATTTGAACCCAGGACTATAACTCCAGGGACTAAACTCCTGATGCCTACGCTGTGTCATGGTGAGAACATAGTTGGAATATGAACTAGACTTCACCTAAATCCTTTAGATTTGCCCCATAGAAAAGTCCCAGCCATGAGAACATAAGAAGTTCATGGGATTGGACTGATCAGTGAGTTACTTGCTGAATTCCTGCAAAGTGTTTAATGCTGTGTGAGGCCATGTTTAAGGAATGCAGAGAAACCTGAGCTTAAACCCTGGAGGATTAAAACCGGAGAATAAAAACTAAGGCCCTGAGAGAATGAGTGCCTTGGCCAAGGTCACATGGCTAGTGAGTAAGACCCAAAACTTGAATGCAGAATGTTTTAAAAAAAGATTCGATCTTTAACTAATCCCTATACCCAATGTGGGCTTGAACCCACAACCCTGAGATCAAGGGTTGCATGCTCCACCAAGAAAGCTAGCCAGGCACCACACTGAATGCAGTACTTTTAACATTGGTACCAGTGCTCTTTCTTTTACAATTCTTCTACACAGATCTTGGCATTCATACATAGAAGAGTTAGCTCCTGTAGGACTAGAACCTAAATAAACATCTTACACAACTTTTAGGGTCAAGGTTTTGTATTTCTTTGTGAGTTGGGATATCTTATGCCTAAAGTCTACTGATGGTGATGTCAGAAAAAACCCGTTTTGAGACTGTGAGCCAGAAGGATATCTAAGTCCTTTTTGATATGACTTCTTACCCTCTTTTCTACTGTTTTTGAAATCTGACCCATGAACTACTTGATACTTTTGATCTGCACAGCTTACTTTTCAAAATCATGCATGTCCACATTCTTTCCGTATTTGAATAACAATACACCTACAGAATGAGCTAAGCTAGTTTTCATTTAGGGCAGAGTTTAAAAATCCATGCTTGGAAGATCTTAAGTTGTATATATTTCCTGACTTCAGTGAGAAAATTGATTACAGCATTGGCCAACAACAACAACAAGATTGAGTTGAAAGCTAGAGAAGGAAGTCAGGAAAGGAGACTGCTCATGTGTGATATTCTAGAACGCTAGTAAACTATTTGATTCATATGTTCAGATCAGAACTGTGAAGGTTTTATGCCTCATACAAGATCATGTTTTGAGGTATAACTGAGACCAGTTCTATGACCAACAAGTGACTGGAGGGGCTTCAGAAAGGGTTTCTGAAGAAAACTTTTATCTACATCTGAAATCTTACATTACAGTTTCATCCCTGTGAATGAAATCTCCTAAGACAGTTTTCAGGAGTTGTGTCTTAAAACATAATTACCCTCCAAGGTAGTAGCATGTCATACTCTTGCTTAATATCTCCATGATTGGCTAATAATTCATTTACCATTTTTGGGGGGTTATGAGTTCTAAGATTGTCAAGCAGGAATGACCTTAGACATCACTGAATCCCACCCTCTCACTTTATAGATGAGGGAACTGAGGTCCTCAGAGGTTAAATGACTAAGATTAATTAAAAGAAGAGGAATAAGAAATCAGAATCTCTATTCCCATCCATTTTTTTCTGAAAGATAATTTAAAAAAATTTCTTATATAAGGATACATGAATATATATGTGTGTGTAAGTATACATATGTGTATCTGTTTTCTCCATAAAAATTTATATAGTATCAGAGAATTATGAATGATTAAAGAAAGCTTAAAATCCTCTTTCTCCTTTTTTATTTTTCTGTGAGAATATTGTTGGGCCCTTTTCAATGTACATATGTACATGAATATATACATAAGGAAATAATGAAATCTGTTTTTTCTAAACATTTATTTATTATTAGTGAGAAACAGAGAGAGACAGAGCATGAACAGGGGAGGGGCAGAGAGAAGGGGAGACACAGAAACTGAAGGAGGCTCCAGGCTCTGAGCTGTCAGCACAGAGCCCGACGCGGGACTCGAACCCACAAACCATGAGATCATGACCTGAGCCAAAGTCAGACGCTTCACCGACTGAGCCACCCAGGCGCCCCAAAATCTGGTTTCTTAAATATTAATAGAGCTTACATTTCATATGTTCTGCAGCTTGCTTCATTTTTAAAAATTTGTATTTTTTGTATAAGTAATATATACATATTAAAAAATTCAGAGGATTAAAAAAAGTGAAAATTTTCTCACCTACCTCTGTGTCTCAATCATGCAGTCTTCCTTGGAGGCAACCAGCATTACCAGTTGTACTGGGGCGCATGGGAGGATCAGCTGGTGAAGCGTCTGATTTCAGCTCAGGTCATGATCTCATGGTTCAGTTCATGAGTTTGAACCCATCATTAGGCTCTGCTCTATAGCACAGAGCCGGCTTGGGATCCTCTGTCTCCCTCCCTCTCTCTGCACCTCCCTTGTTCTTGAACGCTCTATCTCTCAAAAATAAATAACATTAGAGCCCCCCAATTTATTGTATGTTATACATATTTATTTGTACCTTAATTTAATTTAGTTTAATTTAAAAATTTTAACGTAGGCTCCACAGCTAGCATGGAGCCCAACATGGGGCTTGAACTCACAACCCTGAGATCATGACCTGAGCTGAGATCAAGACTTGAAAGCTTAAATTGTGGTAGGGTCCCCTCCCTAAGGAAAGAAAAAAAAAAAGAACGTCTCAAGGCAACCTTGCTATTCATATATGCGACAACATCCCTCACAACCTTGTAACATGAGATTACTTAATCAGACTGCATGTTTGTGTGTTACCATATATGGGAGACAAAGAAGTAAAAAATATATTAAAAAACATGCCGCGTGGCATTCAGGGCTCAGTTCTTTGGGCACCAACCCAACTGAGCGGTGCCGGCAAGAATAAAGTTGCTTCCTGGAAAGAAAGCCTCTGTGTCAGGACTCTGTGTGAATGACTGAGCCCCACAGGTGCCCCTGTACATGACTTTTTAAAAAGCTGAATATTTTCTGGAGATTGTTCCAGGTTAGCAGATAAAACCCACTTTTATTATTTTTTTAATGTTATTTTAAAAATTATTTATTTATTTATTTTTGGTGCAAAAAGGAGATTTTATTAAAGCACTGGGACAGGATCTGTGGGCAGAAAGAACTGCCCTGGGGTGGTGAAGAAAGACTGATTGTATACTATGGAGTTGGGGGAAGTAAAGACAAAAGGGAGTCTCCAGGCAGACTCTGATATGTCAAAAAGGCTCTTAAGATACCTGAGGCCTTACTATTGTCAAACTAAGATTTTACTTTACAGAGAGAAAGAGCATGCATATATGGGAGAGCTGAGGGAGGGCCTGGGAGGAGGGTACAGAGAGAGAGAGAGAGAGAGAGAGAGAGAGAGAGAAATTGAAAGAGAGGGAGGGAGGGAGGGAAAGAGAGAGAATGAGAACAAATCTTATGCAGGCAGGCTTTATGCTCAGTTCAGAATCCACTTGGGGCTTGATCCCCACAACCCTGGATCATAACCTGAGCTGAAATCAAGAGTTGGTCACATAACTGACTGAGACACCCAGGCGCTCCTTAATTGCCTTTCTTTTAATGGTGAGAGCAGTACGTTATGTGATATAGTTCTATAATATATTTTCTGGATAGTATTGGATTATATATTATTTCTCATAATGTAGTAAACCTGTCACCTACTGATTTAGTTTGTTTTCAATATTTTCCTATTTGAAAATTGTAGTAATACATAACTTTTTATATAGAGTATTTCATATATATGAGAGCACATTATAGAATAAATTCCTGGGAGTGACATTTCTGGGTCAGACGGGTGTCTTTGTAATCTCGACCAATATTACCAAATTGCCCTGCATGGAGGTTATATCAATTTAACCCCCTTTAGCAGTATATGAGAGCAACTTGCCTCCCCATGACTGCAACATAGAAATTTACTACATTCTTTGTCATGCCTTCTTGATGTTGCACAGAGTGGCTGCCCCATAATTTAAATAATCCCTTATCAATGGACATTTAATTTATTTCAAAAATTTTGGCATTATAGACAATGAGTAAATTTTTAAATTTATCATTCATTTATTCATTCATTCACGAGAGAGAAAGAGTGAGTGATCAAGTGGCAGAGAGAGAGAGAATCCCACGAGGTGCAGAGAGAGAGGAAGAGAGAGTGTTTACCCGAAGTGGGGCTTGAACAGTGAGACCATGCTAAGCAGAAGTCAGATGCTTAACCGACTGAGGCACCCAGTCACCCCTTCACTGAACATTCTTGTACCAGTTTATACCAGGAAATTCCAAAGAAGTGGAAAATCTGCTTTGAAGGATATACACAGGTTCTATTCTGACAGATGCTGCCAAGTTGCTCCATGAACAGGATGCAGCAAATCATGCCCCTCCAAAGTATAACAGGGTGTCAGTTTCCACACAGTCCTATCAAAATTAGGTATTATCAGTTCACTTAATTTTTGCCACTCTGATAGCTGAAAATTAAAACAGGGATTAAATTTTTATTTTTATGGTGGTAGTAAGATTGAACATATTTCCATGTACTCATTGCCTAAAAAAGGTAGTCATTAAGAGCGAAGTTTGGAGTAAGATTGTCTCTTACTCCACTTGCTCTCATTTGACATTTTGTAAATAACAGACCAAGGGTGGGTTACTTTGTCTTTCTGTGCCTCAGAGCAATGTTACGAAGATTTCATGAGAAAATACCTGCAAAGTGCTTATATTAACAGCTTACTGAATATTAGTTCTAATTATTATTCTTAATGTAATTATTTGTATCTTTTTCCAATTTAAAGAAAATGGTTTGTCACTTGTTAATTCACATATACTCGTATATTCTAATTATTAAGCATTTTTTCTTTTGATATCCATATTGCCGATACTTTCTCCTTTTTGTTGCTTGTCTTGTTTTTATGATTTTTAAAAACTGATGCACAAGGTTTACACTTTTATATAGTTGTATCATCAATCTAGTCTTCTGTGGATTTGGGGTTTTGTGAAAGCCTTTATCACTCCAATAATATAACTGTTCCCTTCTATAATTCCTTCTAATCTTTAAATTTCTTTTAACTATTTAACTCCATAGTATAGCTACACCATAACTTACTTGATTTTTCCATTTCATTTAATTTCACTGGAGAAAATGTGTATCTATGTATCTATGTGTCCTCCTGTCTAGGAGGTGACTCTTCTCATAATTTCAGTTTCTTTTTTAAATGTTCTTCATTTTCTTTCATTTAGGTCTTACACATTTCTTTGACTTCTAGACCTTTTATAGTTTTATTACTACTATGAGAAGAATCATTCTTTGGATATTTTCAAATGGCTATGGTTCATATGGCAGAAATGAATGGGGTTTTCTGTATTGCTAGCTTATCTGGTGATTTTTACTGAATTTTTAAAGTTCTAATTGCATATTAATTGATTCTATTAAATTTTTTTAGGTAATAACATCTCATACAGAGATAATAATAGTGTTTTAGTTTTTCTTCAATCCTCTTTTTTTTTCAACGTACTGAACATTTAGTTGAATGGTGAATAGAAATAGTGAAAATAGTCATTCTTTTTGTTTCCCCCTCTCTCTCTGCCTCCCTCTTTTCTTCTTTCTTCCTTTTACTTGCTTTCCTTGTATTCTTCAGAGGTGGTGAGATGAAGAAACTTCTTTCTTATTGCTTCTGGGAAAGCTGAAGTTCTAGTGGAATCTCATGATTTGTGACCCAAGGCTTTCCCTCATAGCATCTATGCCACTCTGCCAAGTTGCTTCCATTCCTTAGAAGACTTTTGTCCTCAAAATCTTATAGGAGATGCTTATAGGGATTTACAGCAGCTCCAGATCATAAAACAATATAGTTGCTTTGTGCCCTAAGGGCACAACCTGATTCATCACCAGAATCAATTGTGAAGGATTACAAACTCAAATATCATCTTGATTCTATTCAATCAGATTCTCTGATGATGGTGCTTGGGAATTTTGTAAATTGTCTCAGATAGTTCTGTTTGAGAACTATTATCTATCCTTGCAGCAGATATGCTTAACATTTAAACAAACATATTTAAATGTATATTTAATCTATATTCAATCTAGAATTCAGTGTCTTAACCTCTTCTAGAAGAAAACAAATCATCAGTTTTGCTTATCTCTTCCCACATCACCCCACTGTGCTGTAGTTATCTAAATTCTTTCCAGTTAGACAAATGTCATGGATTCTTTGACAGGGGGTCACATTTGAGAAAATGCAAAAAGTGGACATGCTTTAATATTTTTTGAAACTACGATCCCCATTGTATTGCTCATATGCTATGCATTGAATCTATTTTGAGATAAATAAAGGTCAAGAAGAAAAATATGCTTTGTTCCAGGAGATCCGAATAGCCTAAACACATGTCCTTAAAATAGTTCTTATTGCTCTGCCTCACTTCCGCTGACAAGGCGACAAACATTTGTGGGACTTTTGAAAACCAACTTCCCACCAGCATAACAGTAGTTTCAGAGTTTCAAAGTTAAGAAACAGCATCAGTAGCATGATGAGGGCCTTGTTATCTCGTAGAAGCTATACTGTTTCAATAAGGCAGTTTGGGGATTTCCTACATAGCACAGTTTAGAAGTGTAGACATTCCACCTTACCTGAGAGCTGTGCTTTTGTGGCTATATTGATCCCAAGCCTTTCTTAGGACTCTAAGGACAAAATGTCTGTGCTTTATTACTACCATGCATCTGTTTCACTGGCTCGTGGTGATTGCGCATGCCTATATCCTTTTGAAGACTTTAAGAGTAAAATCCACAAAGGATACCCGGGACATCTGCTCTTACAGATATTATATGTTCCTATTGATTGAAAGACCATTTTGAACTACCTATTCAGTGCGATCAAATTTTATGATTAATTATATAAAATAGAGATGCTTTCTGCTTTCTTTCTAGCTTTCTCAGATGGGGGCCTTTTACTTGCTCCCATCTATCCTTGCTCGAGTCTGATTCGCAAGCAGTTTTTAATTTTTGTATATTCACAACATGGTTTCAGAATGGCTGTTACAGCTCCAAACATCAACCCAGGCAGTAAGGAAAATATATGTCACCAGCAAGCTCCTTTTGAATATGTGGTTCTTTTACCAGAAAGCAAAGTCTTTTTCAAAGGCCTGAGGAAGAATTCCCATTATTTTCTACTGGCCAGAATAGAGTCATATGACCCCTTTTGTAGTGAGGGAGACTGGGAAAGTATCTACATGGAAGAAGGAATGGGATCACCACAATTGGCGAAGTATATTATTGCTCCAAACAAATGAGAATCAGAGTTCTGTGGAAAAGAACTTGGCTTATTTGTTAGTTTTCATTTACATAATGGTATCACTAAATATACACACATACATACATATACACATAGGATACATGGATTTGATGTACATGAGAATCACAGCTTTTCTCCAGAGGGCCCCTCTTGTAAGTTTTCTCTCATGCGGCAAATGTCATATTGGGGGAGGGAAAATTCCCTCCCTTTTCTAGTCCACCCTATAAATCCCCACACAATGGAAAGTTGAAATTGATCACTGAGGGGAAGGTACAGAATCTGATGGAGTTCAAGTCCCCCAAAAAAGCTTGGAGGGTGCTTGAAATAAAATGCCTCTGTGTGAATAAGTCTGTCAGAGAAAGACAAATATCATATGATTTCACTCATATGTGGAATTTAAGAAACACAATAGATGAACATAGGGGAAGGGAGGAAAAAATAAGACAAAAACAGAGAGGGAAGCAAGCCATAAGAGACTCTTAAATCCAGAGAACAAACTGTGGGTTGCTGGAGGGGAGTGGGTGGTGGGATGGGCTAAACGGGTGACGGGCAGAAGGAGGGCACTAGTTGGAATAGCACTGGGTGTTATAAATGTAAATGAAGAATCACCGAACTCTACTCCTGAAATCATTATTACACTATATGTTAACTACCTTGAATTTAAATAAATAAATAAATAAATAAATAAAAAAGACCTTATATGAAACTTGGGCCCATGACTTTTTCCTGGGGCTGATGTGGTCCAGTTGACATATTAAGTCAACTCAAACTGAACTGAATGAATGATCTCTTTTTATAAAAGTGGAACATCGAAACATCCTCCTATTACATTTATAATTTTATGTTTGTATCTGTAAAAAGTTAACTGAGTAGAGGCTGTAGGGGAGAGGCAAAGAGGAAGAGGAACTACAGAGAGTAGTAATGGGGCTAGGATGTGACCCCAGGTTTAACCCCTTCTTTGGAAGAGAAAGCTCTGGGTCTTTGGGTGGGAGTAACAAAAAGTTAGTTGCTACAAAAGCGGGGATGTGTTTGGTTGGGTATTGAATCTTCTCTCTAGAGCACTCTTGAACCTAGGAAGTAGAATAGGTGGTGAGGACCCAGTTAGGTGTCTGAGAAACAGAGAAAATAAAAAGCAGAGGTAATAGGGCACATAGGACAGGCAAGATGGGTCCCAAATGATAAGCCACACCTCCTGAGGTGGCAGAAGAATGAGGAAATAAAAAAAAAAAAACAACAAACAAACAGTATGTAGGGTGGGACCACATAGTTTTCTATCAACTAAATAAATGCTTTCCTTGGAGTGTAAGCTAGATGTGATCTAGTTAAGTTACCTTTTAACTTCAAGCTGGGCTTCTCACCCTTCCTCCTCTTCCTTTTTCTCCTTTATTTACTAAAAACAGTGCATTTGTACCTCATCAGCAATGTGATAATTACTATTAGTCTCTGACCTCAAAGAGTTTACAATCACATAGTCAACCAACCAAACCAGATCATTTATATACAAATCAAGTGTTGTAGGGGAGGGAATTACAATAATGCTTAGAGTCAGAGCTATCAAGGAAAGTATGAAAGGAGAAAGTCAGAATAGTTGGTTCCTAAATTCATTCTATCCCTTAGCAGTATATAATTTTGTTTGATTCTGTCTTTCCTTTCCAAGCCCCATAACCAAGGAAACACAAATATAGCTCGCCATGTTTGAGGAAGGGTCTTTCCAGCATTATAGATGCCTAGTCTTTTAATTTTCATAAAACCCCTTTGGGATAGGTGCTATTATTATCTTCATTTTATCTATGAGGAAACTATAGTGCAGAGAAATTAGCTAACTCTCCCAAAGTTATAGAGGTAGAAGGGAGTAGAGTTAAGGTTTGAACCAAGAACTCTGGTTCTAGAGCCCATGGTGTTAACCATCTTAGCATGTTGCATGGTTTTGAAATTCAGTATTTGTTCACAAAAAAAAAAAAAATATTGGAGTGATGAATACAAGATCCCATTTTGAGCTAATTTGCTATTGGATGGGTAAGGAGTTCATTTCCCCTTTTTAAATTTTTAATAAGATCTCATTGTTTCTAAGGAGTTTTTGAAGGTATGTAATTTTAATCTTTCACTGTGCAGGAAGTGATGTGCAGGCACAGAGGGCAATGAGGAAATGATTTAGGTGTCCATTAGAGTTCCTTCCAAACTTCAGACTTTATATTGGTGAAACCAGAAGAAAAGAGGCTGTTCATGCGGGTTGATGTGACCCCCAGAGCTGCCGTTCTCTTGGCTGTTCTGCTCTTTTACTCATTAAGCAGGTACTGATGGGATACCATTTATGCCCCCACACTATGCCAGTTGAAATGGGGACACATGGAAATTCAAGCTTGGTACCTGCAATTTGTGAGTTTAAAATTTAATCAAGGAGTGTAAACACACACACATACACACACATACCACCTTTAAATAACCTTCTCAACCTAGCAATATGTAATCAAGCACCTAAACAAGGAATTTAGGGAATCAATGATCACTAGGTAGACTTTATGGAAGGACTTGGCTTTGGCTAGATGGGGAGAGAGCATATTGAAATTCTCTTGGCCTCATGTGTTCCTAGGATCTTCATTTCTTCCACCCATGTGCTCAGCTTCAGTTATTGCTGCCACACCTGACAGAATCTGTAGTCCATGACATTCTACCCTGTGAGACTGGCTACTTCCAAGCCTGGAGTCTCTGGATCCTCCCATAGCTTTAAGACTTATATGAAATATCATATGTCAAACATAGGCTCTGGCTTCCTGAGCTGCTCCCACACATTCCAGAAGTGTGGGGGAGTTGACTTTGGCCAAAGGGAAACAGGAGCTGGATTTGGGCAGGAAAGTACTCATTCTGTTTCTTCCTCTAAAAGACTCACTTGAAACATAGTTTCTCTGTCTGACCAGCTTGTCTGGAGACATCATGGGTAGCTGAGCAGGTGACCTGCTGAGTGACTGACTGAGATTCTTCAAGCTTCTTGTGAAGCAGTTGTTATGCTTGCATTGCTTGCCACCTTTTCCTGTCTCACTTTCCTTTTCCTCTACTCTTGCCCTGGGATCGCACCTCCCTAAATAATCTTGCCTCAGTTTCTGTTTCTAGTAGTGTTGGAGTAAGACAGAAGAGAAGGAAATCTTTGTAGAGTATATATATGCAAAGGAATGATCTGGGTTGAGAACATTTATGTTGGAAATAGCCAGAGTCAAATATTAGAAGTCTATGCTGAGAGACATGTGGATTCTTTGAAGATTTTTGAGTACAGGAGTGCCATTATGGAAACTGGGATTTAGGAAGGTAGATCAGGTTGGAATAGAAAATTGGAGTAGAGTAGATGGAGAGAGCTAGAGGCAGGGACTGTTTATGATTTAAATGCAAGGATGACCGGGCACCTGGGTGGCTTAGTCAGTTAACTCTCTGACTTAAGCTCAGGTCATGATCTTGCAGTTCATGGGTTCAAGCCCCGAATCAGGCTCTGTGCTGACAACTCAGAACCTGGAGCCTGCTTTGGATTCTATGTTTTCCCCTCTCTCTGCCCCTCTCCCGCTCACACTATGTCTTTGTCTCTCTCTCTCTCTCAAAAGTAAATAAACATTAAAAAAAATTAAATGTGAGGATGAATGTAGGACCAAGCTGTAGAAATTAAAGAGTAGACAAGAAATCTTAGGATGGCTTGATAAAATAGGAAACAAGGCAATTCATTAAAAGTAACTAAAAGGAAGGTACAAATGGAGGGTTGAGGGGGAGGAGAATGTCTGTGTTACCCTCCTGTACATCCTATGCTTCAGAATGGGTCATGTTGCTTTTTGCTGGCTGTGTGGCTCTTAGTCTTTCTGCTCCCTATCAGTAAGCTTCTAGGACACCCACAGATTTTCTCCTTTCATAATTGGCTTGTGTATTATAGAAACAGATTGTCAAAAAGACTGATCAGATATTTACATGGTCTATTTAATTTGGGTTTTGTTAACTTTGTTAATTTTATAAATTAATTTTATAAATTAGTGAAATTTTGTTAACTAAACTACTATAGAAACTGTTATTTACAGCACATTTTACTGAACAATCAGATGAGCCCTGTGGTTGTAAAGTCAGTGTAACCACAGAACACTCATGCAGTCATGACTTTTGTCTAGATTTCGTTGTTCATGAGAAGGCAGAAGTGGGCTGAGCAAGCGACACTTTAGTTCTGGATCTGAAATGCAAAAGTGTGTGCTCAGTTAGTTTTATTATTATTATTTTTTAATCCTCAGCTACATTTAAACATATATTTGAGTAGTTTTTGAAATACCATATACATTGGTCAGTTATTGAACACTTGGTTCTGCGTTGAAGTTACCTGTGTCCGATATTGTTTACTTGCCTAAAGGAGAAAATAATGTTCCAGAACATTACTGAGTATAGTTCATAGGCTGAGACAGGCAGAGGAGAGACTATATCTACCCAGGCTCTGAATTGAGAACATTCAGATTCCTTAAGTTAACAGGCAAATAAGCCAACCAGAAACATGAAATGGGTCCCCTAAAGAAAAAGATGATTTATTGTGCGTGATGTTGTGGTTTCCAGCAACTTAGAGTGTTGTCTGGCTTGTGACCTAAGTAGGAGTCTGCTTTTGACACAGATAGTTAGCCTTGCTGTTGTGGCACAGGTACCAAAGTGGGTCCTTTCTCAAGGGGTGGTATTCTAATAGAGGTGCCCCATATGTCGTTAATGTTGAAGTGGTGATCCTGATACTTATGATGGGATATCATTTCCTCTCAACTGCTCTTGTGGAGAGCATGCCTGGCCCAGAGACGAGTGTCTCAGCTGCTTGTCATTGGTAACCACTTGGTTTCAGTTTCATCACAGGAAGACGTGAGCCGAGAACAGCATTTAGAAATCAGCCAAAGGCTTGTGGGAAGCTGACCCCTGTCATGAGGGGGAAAGCTGAACAGTATTAGGAGAGTTTCAAAAGTGGGGGGTAGGAAACACTTCAAAAGTGGGGGGAGTACCACATTTCGAAGTAACAGAGGACAGGTAAAACAAGAAAGCCACCTCAGTAAGGAAGTATAAAGTACAAGGAGCATATATGGAAGGAAACTGAGTAAGAAAGGCTTTATTTTGTTTTTTTTTTTCCCACTTTTTAAACTTCTGAATACAGGATAAAGTATATGCTATGAGTTGGGTCCTTTAAGCATACTGAGATGTCTATGCCAGAAGCTTTGAGCACTGCTTAAGAAGTCACCACAAGGCCTCTTTGCTTATCTTTCTTCAAATCACTTCTAATCTTTCCATTCAACCGTATACTTTGTTCCCTGGACCTGCTTGGCCATCTCACCTTGCCTGGGCCCACTGGGATTAAGCTTTGATCTATTTATCATGGTTCTTTTGTGACAACTTCACACAGTACTGCCTGTAATAACTGTCTCCTGGCATCACGAATCTCGTTCATGAGTTAGAATTTTTCTGGATCTGAGATGCTCATGTCCCGGGACACAGATGTCCAGTATTTATTTCTCCACTGGGTCTTTTGAGAAAACTTTCTGTAATCAACCAGTCAACCAGTCCACCCACCCAAATTCACAAAGATACACCAGTGAATGCAGTGACCTTAAGGCAGGCCACCTGGATTCCCACTGAAGGAGTTTCCAGGTTGTAGTCACTGGTCTCCCTTTAGGTATGGGTGCAAAAGCACAAGTGAGCCGGGAGGCTGCTTCACAAATGCTCAACTGGCCTCTGAGCCTTGCTCAGGGCCACCTTTTAAAGTAACCTGATTATGCCTCTAAATTAGTAGACATTTGGAAGGTGCCTGAGGGTTGCCTTGCAAAATACTAGTACTTGCTTTGGTTTCAGAGATTTGCTGTCTGTGTCTATTTTTAATATAGAGGATGAGACAGAAATGGGCTCCCATCACCACCCCCTTGACAGATAATCAGTGGCCTTTGCCAAATCCAATGATCCGTGTTTAATTCTCCTCTAAACTCCTCTGTGGGAATCTGTGCCCTATACCCCATCTTTTGTCTCTTACCTAGTAGTGTTTCCTAAAACCAGGCCCCAGATACTCTTGTATTATTTTTCCATACAGAGAATATGTTTGTTTGTTTATTTTTAGGAAATGGGAACCCATAAAATTTATTTATTTGTTTGTTTGTTTTTATTTTAATTCCAGTTAGTGAATGTAGTGTGTTATATTAGTTTCAAGTGTACAATATCGTGATTCAACAATTCCATTTGTCACCTGGTGCTCATCAGGACAAGTGTGCTCCTTAATCTCCATTACCTATTTCACCCATTCTATTCCCCACCCCCATTTCTGGTAACCCTCAAGAAAATGTTTATTTTGATTCCAACTTCCTGATGTTAACACTTGCCTTCATATGTCCAGCCCCAGCTTTTCACCTGAGCTCTGAGACTAATTTATAACTGCTTACTTAGATGCCTATATCTAAGCAAGGCATATCACTATGCCTTATATCACTATGAAATTATTCAGAAATCATCACATCCCAGGTCAAACTTGTCTTCTTTTAAAACTTTCCCAATTTACTCCCAATTTTCTATTTCTACTCCTGGAATAGTTTATCTGTCACTACCTATACCCATTCATTACCGTATCCTATTTAATTTTTTTAAAAATAGTTCTTTACTCAAGTTGTTTTATTTTCCTTTCATTTTCACTGCTGCTCTTCAAACCTCCTGTTCTTAAATAATAACCTCTAATCTTCTCTTCCTACTGCTAGGTGTATCCCTCCAAATATCCTTTCAACTATGAAACCTTTTGTTGCTCTCCACAGCCTACAAGGCAAAGCAAAACCTCCTAGCCCCATATGCTCTAGTATAACCCACACTCAACCTCACCTTTCTTAGCAGGTTGGGGAGAACCTGGATCCTTAGTGGCTAATAGAAAGGCAGGCTTGATAAGAAGGAGGTGGAGCAGGGCGCCTAGGTGGCTTAGTCGGTTAAGTGTCCGACTTTCGGTTAGGTCATGATCTCGCGGTTCGTGAGTTTGAGCCCCGCATTGGGCTCTGTGCTGACTGCCAGCTCGGAGCCTGGAGTCAATTTCAGAGTCTGTATCTCCCTCTCTCTCTGATCCTCCCCTGCTCACGCTGTCTCTCTCTCTCCTAGAAATAAATACAAAAATATATATATAAAAAAAGAAGGAGGTGGAGCATGTTATAAAGGCAGGTGTCACCTCAGTAGTGTTGGTTTCTCACATCTCATATTGAGCTGGATCATTGTTTCACCAAAGCTAGAGACCTCAGTTAAGTAGCTTGGTTCAAATTTCAGACAAATACTTGGTCTCTGTTGTGCTGATGCCAAATAAATGGGAGAGTGGAAGATAGAAAGGGGTTATGCTATACAGCAAGCTAGATTTGAGTTAGACAAAGTAGAGAAAGTTGAGCAGATGCAGGGCCATGGAATCTAGTAGAGGTTCTTTTTCCCATTCCTTAAACCAGCACTCAGCCTTTCCTGTCAGATTATTCATCCTCCTTTCCTGATTTATTTATCCTATTTGGCACATTCTATATTTTGTTTGATTATTATACGTCTCCGCCAACAAGAATATTAGCTCCACAAGGACAGGGAAGTTTGCTTGTTTTGTTTACTGTAGTCTCCCAAATTCTTAGAACCATAACTGGCATAGGAAATGTGTTCAATATTTAGATATATATTTGTATATATTTATAAATATTTGTTGAATAAATGGATAGACATTCTAGTATAAAGCTTTATTTATTGGTCAGTCTGAGCATTTCTATCCTTAAAACATGTTAAATTATTTCTCTTCAAAGTAATTCTTTATGTTAACCACTTGCCTAGAACTTTCTACCTTCTCTTCAACCATCTAAATTCCACCCCCAGTTTGAGTTTTGGTCAGTGGCATCACTGTAGGAAATCTTTCTCTAGTGTCCCAGGCCATGTAATTACCTGTCTCGTAGTTTTCCTGAAGTTCTTACTGTTTGTACCATTCATCTTTGGAATTATCACAAACTCAGATGCTGGTGTGTTTTGCTGTTCAGTGCCTCCCCACATTCTGGTTTCTCCCTGTCTGAACTTCATCTTCTCTTACTATCTATGTTATGCTCCTTAGCCCTTAACAGGTGTTGGCGTCAGGTGTGTACATTTTGCTCATTCATGCAATATTGAATCATTCAACATATACTCATCTAACACCTGTTGGGTGTTACACAATAGGGAATAGAAATAAATTAGGCCCAATACAAGGTATTAAAGAAATAATGGTCTAGTAGAATGTAAACTTATTAGGTTTTTACTTCTTGAAGGTAAGACTTTAAACATTTTTTTGCATGTGTCCCATTATGTGTTAAATAATGTTAGATACTTCATGAACTCAATAAGCCAAATTATGGAAGTGTAGAACTTCAGCAATGACAGGAATTTAGATTATTCTAATCTAATCATCTCATTTTATGGGTGAGGACACAAGAAGAGTGGTTCAATAACTTGTCTGTCATTTAGTTAACTACCTGCGGATCTGAGCTGAGAGAAGCCAAGGTCCTTGACTTCCAGGTTAAACTGGATCACTATATCATTGCAAGGAAGGTGACACAGAAAACAAGGTTGATTTACATAAATACAATTGTGTTAAAAGGTACTGATTGAAACTCTGGAGGACTGATATCAATAAAGTGAATTATCTAATATGAAAGTGACATTACCATAGTAGCACGCACAAGAATCTTGGTAGTTTTGATTTGCATTCTGAGTATCTCTTGTGGATGTGGGAATTTCACTCTCAACAAGGCTATTCTCTCACTCCATATATCTTTTAAATTCCAAGAGGTGTGCCAGTAGGTACATGAAAAGAGGTAGGATTTGGTGACAGAGCTTCTTCCAAAGTAGAATTTAAGAAAAGGGTTTGGAAGTAAATATCCCCATTGTAAAACACTAATTTGAGTGCTGGGTGAGTTGTGGTATATCTCTGAAGGCATTTAATTCTAGCAGAACTTCTCTGTTGGGATTCTCGTGTGGAGAAAACCATTGGAGGACTAAACATATGTGCAAATATAAATTTATAATATAAAGTACTGCTAGGAGCTGAATGTTTTTACAGTAAAGAGTAGGGGTAAAAAATTATTAGCTGACCACAGAGGTCACACTGAGTAGTGTGTAAAAGAGAATTTTGGGGAGACACTTACAAACTAAAGGAATGTGGTATCATTTTTACTTCTTTCCCATGTCTCATGGTGTGTGACAAGTAAGGATTGACTTCCACAAGAAATACAGCATTTCCAAAAACCATTAGGGGGATTAATCTCACATTGATCAGGATAGGTTGATGTTCTTTCCCTGTTTATTTAGTTATTAGAAAATGGCTTGTGGTTTTTGTCTTTAGAGAAGTATGATTGCTTTCCACGAACAATAACACACTAGGCCAGATTTGTTCTAATGATCTGAGAGGCTCCAGTTGTGGCTGAGACAGAAAAATCCACCACCCATGGTCACATGTGGCTTCACCAGATTTGAAGGATAGAAATCAGAGGACATGTAGATACTGGGACAAAGTGCTGGTTTGGAAATAGAGTTATATGTGGGTGTTCCTTAGCTTGGCATGAGGATAAGCTTCCTGGGGAAAACTCCATCCTTCTAGCATTGAAATATACTATGTGCCAGGCTCGTGGGTAGCCTTCTTTCCAGATGAAGAGACACTGGCAGAACTTGGGCTGGTGACTTGCTCATGGCCGAAGAGGCCAACCCACAATCCTGGGAACTCTAGTAATTATGGTGAGGTAAAGAGTAGAAGCAGGTGCTTTGTATATTGAGTGTCTCACCTCTCAGAAGTCCTTGAGACTTGGTCCCCTTCAGATTAAATCCAGGCAATTTCACTTTGATCACAGGCCAATTACTTTTTCCTCCTACAGTCTTCTAAGGGTACAACAAGATTATGTGAAACTGTAATGAACAATCTGTGAATTGTTTCTTTTCAGACCCAGTTGGTCCTTGCTGATACTCAAAGGCTGTAGAATCATTCAAGTTTGTGGCTCTTGGGTGAGCTAGAACTGATGGTGTCTCTATACCTAAACAGAAACAAACTGTCATTTTATGAACAATGTCTCTTTATCTTCCTCACATTATTATAGTAAGTGGTTGAGTTGGGGGACAAGATGGGGTTATAGTCATAGCAATGCACACATACTAGCTGTGGAAGTAGCAAGCTGGTGTCAAATTGTCCTTTCATGTTCTTTTTTTTTTTTAAATATTTTTATTTATTTCTATGAGAGAGAGAGAGAGACAGCGTGAGCAGGGGAGGGTCAGAGAGAGAGGGAGACACAGACTCTGAAATAGGCCCCAGGCTCTGAGCTGGCAGTCAGCACAGAGCCCGACGCGGGGCTCGAACCCACGAACCGCGAGATCGTGACCTAAGCAAAAGACGGACGCTTAACCGACTAAGCCACCCAGGCGCCCCTGTCCTTTCATGTTCTTATCCTTAAGGTGCATAGTGAAGCAATAAATACTGTGGGATCAATGTTATAAAAATGAGTGCTCCCTAACATATACCAAGGGTCTGATGTGAATCTGGGTTGAACTTGGACACTGGGGAGTCATCTATTGCTATATTGTCATTTACCCCTACCATCCCTTCTTCTCACAAACAGAGGGATTATATTTTTTGTTTTTAAAGAAAGAGTGCGAGTGTGTGCAGAAGGAGAGAGGGGAAGAGGCAGAGAGAGAGAATGTCAAGCAGACTCCATGCTCAGCACAGAGCCTGATGCAAGGCTTGATCCCCTGGGATCATGACCTGAGCCAAAATCAAAAGTCAGACATTGAACCAACTTAGCCACCCAGGCACCCCAACAGAGGGGTTTCTGAGTCCAAAAGTAGGAGTTACTTGTTTGAATCTGGGATTCTGGGTCAAGCTGTACCTTCTGTATTTTCCAAAGAGCAGGTTCAAGTCCCTGGATGGCTGTGCCAAACAGATTCCTTTTCTTTCTTTTCTAACCAGGAATGGCAATGATCCAGGATTGACCAAATTTGGAATTGCCTTTCTAAATCAGGGCCAGTCTCTGAGGTAAGCTACAGAATCTCCAGTCCGCGAATCCCAGATTTGCTCTGCAGCTTTTCTGAGGTTGAAAGAATTTATAAAATTGAAAACAGACTGTGTTACCCTAAAATAAGTGAAGTTGTACTTATCTTACTTCTTGGCATGCCATTCCTCATAGGATTATCCTTTCCCTAAGGCGGGCAAAGTTTTCTTGGGGAGAGATGCTACTTGGTAAGGAATCTCCAGGTTATGGGGCAGCTGGGTGGCTCAGTCAGTTAAGCATCAGACTCTTGGTTCCAGCTCAGGTCTTGATCTCATGGCTCCTGAGTTGGAGCCCATATTGGGCTCTGTGCTGACAACATAGAGCCTGCTTTGGATTCTCTCCCTCTCTTTCTGCCCCTCCCCTGCTCACTCTCTGTGTCTCTCTTGAAATAAATAAATAAAATTAAAAAAAAAAAAAAGTGTTCTCAGAGGTTAAAGGAGAACTGGCTGTGAGCTGGCTTCAGGAGGAATGAATGCACTTGTGTTAGCTTCCCTCACTGTTTGTCCCTGCAGATACCTTGACTATGAACAATAGTTTCAGTAAGGAAGACAGAATGAGTTCTGACAGGAAGGTTGGGAGCTATGACAGGCAGGAGAAGAATGAAGCCAAACAGCATGGAGATGTGTCATCACTTCTGGGTTTTAGCTTGATCTACATTCAGTCACCTATTTTTTTTCAAAGTGCTAGATAGTTATTCAAAAAACAACATATATGCTCTGACTTTGAAGTAACAGATGAAATTTCAGCTGCAATATGTGGAAATAAGTCTCATTACTCTCCTCCCACACTGCGAGTTCATTAATACTTCCATCCATTGAGTCATTTATTGAGAGCTCACTGTATGCAGCACAGCACTGCTGGTTATCAACCTCTTGTTTCCTAGACATTTTATAGTAGGGAACAAATTGCCATTGTTGTTGTTGTTTTTAGCAATTTGCTTTTCCTTTAAAATTTGTGTTGCTTTTATGACTCATGCTGAAGGCTACAAGACAGGAGTCCCTGAATGAATAAAAAAGGTGGCGATGTTTATGAAAAGTTTTATAGGTTTTAGAGTTGTGTTTCAGTCAACTTATAAAGGCATTGCCTTATTCACTATTTGAAATATTGTTTTGTTATTGCACACCAATTATGTGTAAGGGGATACGGGTTGACTCTGGAGATGACCTACTTGCTGCTCAGAAGTAAAGGTAATGGCCATCTGTGTGCTTATCCTTTTGTGGAACTAGCAGCTCTTAAAGCAACTGACCTCTTATATTTCTTAGGATGGACTTTGTGCCTATTATTATTTACTGTGTAGTGCTATAGTAACACTTGCATAAACTCACAGGCATGAATAGAGGAAATGTGATAGAAAAAGTAGACTGTGGATCAAAGAAGCCTTAAGATAAGACAGAAAGTCACTAACAAAAACAAAGAACAACACATTATTGGGTGAGATTTTGGGAGAGGAGAAACAAAACTGTGGTCCTCAGTGAGAGAAATCATGCATGTTACCTTTCTGTTGGTTACAGTGAAAGGAATGTAGGTAATGAGGGCCTCCAGTGGAGAGGAAGAAGGCCAAGCAAAAGTTGACCTGTGCCCTCCCAGTTCCTGGGGAGGAAAAAGACAGAAATCTGAGCAATCTAAGCCAAGGTCAGTATCAGTAGAAAGGAAAGATGTTGGTGTAGGGGACTGGATAGGGTTTTCCTGCCTGCCTTCTAGACGTAGTGGAGAGTATGTTAGCTACCTGGTGAAGATGTGGCTAACACAGATGTGTGAGAGGACTGAAGACAATTTGCAATGGTATCTCAGGAAAGCTGGGAGGCTGAACACAGGGGTATCCAACTCTTGTGCGTCTGCCAGGGAAAGGAAGACTGAATCTCTGGCTGTAACTAAGGAGAATAGATTTATGCACTAAGATGAGCTACGAAGTTTCAGCATCTACGTACGTGCAGACTCTCACTTAATGTCAGATTTCTGTGACAGTTTGGAATTCTAATTAAACAACTCAATAAAACTTCCCTAACAAAACTTCCTGGTAGGAGGATTTATCTCATATTTCAAATGTTTCCCAAGTGCTGAGAAGTGGAAATTTCCAACTGGCAGCATTTCATAATTCTGATTACCTGGGGGAATTAACACAACAAATACAGTGACTTAGGTTATTCTCAAATCACACATCCCCCTTCCCCCTGGAAATGTCAGTTTAATTGTTTATGGCCACTGAAGGATCACCTTCATAGAAGGTTGAGCTGCAACATAGACTGTAGATGAACAATGTATTTTGGAGAAATCTAATGGGAGCTCTTTCAGTCTTCCTACATTCAAATCCTCAGAGAGTCAAAAAATCACCTCTTAGTTTGCAATAAGCAGTCAATCTCAAGTGAAGCATGTAACCATTTGAAGAAACATTCTGCTATTGTTTCTTTAGAGGTTTGTGCTAATAAACATCTTGAGCCCTGTCTTGACTGCTGGTGTCATGGTGTTGGAATGGTAATAATAACTCAGCCAATTAGTGCTTGTCTGAACACAATTTAATGAGAGCAGGTGCTGTGAAATGCAGAAGCCAAGGAAGACACAAGAAGACCAGGTTGTGAGGGAAGATGAATTCACTCTCAGGAATGTTTGGATAGGGGGAATTACTATCCAATAATTACAGAAGACAGAAAAGAAAGGATATCAACCTGTTCTGAATGGCAGGAGAAGAGAAAAGCAAAGTGCGAAAGTGAGAAAAATAACCACCACCAAATTGAAAAGAAAACCCTTATGCTAACAAAAACTGATTGCTGAATGACCTTTAGTGTGGAAAGATACCATTCTGATGAAACACGAACTGAAAGGATTTCTTCTGACGGCTAATTTACATTTTTTCCTTTTCAGTCTTCAGTGTATTTCTATAGATGCATGGTTCTGCATGACTGGTATCTTTGTCTCTCTGAAAAATAAAAACGGATCAGCCTGACACACCTGGTTGGAAGCTGTCAAGTCAGGTGACTATTGTGAGAGACACGACTAAAGCCAGGTCAAGCCTTGTTAGGACAGGGGGCATTTGGGGGCTTGCCCTGAGGTGGTATTCTTTGATTTAGTTAATGGAGGGATTTCCCTTCCAAGCCAAGCAGGGCTGATACTGAGTTTGCTGTAGGGGAGTAGGATCTTCTAAGAAGTGATGAGGACATTTGTCTGGGATATCTTAGTGGTACTTGACTGGAGGACATTTGTGGTGGGCAAAATAACAGCTTCTCTAAGATGTCTGTCTCCTAATCTGGGGACTGGGAATTATATTAGTTTACATATGAAAAAGGACTTTGCACATGTGATTAAGGTAAGGAACTTGACGTGAGGAGCTTATCCTGGGTTATCCAGTTGAGTCCAGGTTATTATTATTATTTTTTCTATTAAAACATTTTTTTAACATTTATTTATTTTTGAGAGACAAAGAAAGCATGCACGCAAGTAGGGGAGGGGTAGAGAGAGAGGGAGACACAGAATCTGAAGCAGGCTCTAGGCTCTGAGCTGTCAGCACAGAGCCCGATGCGGGGCTCGAACTCATGTGGCGAGATCATGACCTGAGCCAAAGTTATGGACACTTAACTGACTGAGCCACCCAGGTGCCCCTGGGTGGGTCCAGGTTTTTAAAAAGCTGAGGTTTTAATCTAATCACAGGTTTCTAAAAGCTGAGAAACTGTCATAGCTGGGTCAGAGAGATGTGATAGACCAAGGGTCAGATATGTGCACTGCGAGAAGGACTCATTCTACTGTTGCTGGCTTTGAAGATAGAGGAAGGAGGTTATTTGCCAGAAAATGGGGGTGGTCTCTAGAAGCTGGAAAAGGCAAGGAAATGGATTCTCTCCTAGAGCCTTCAGTAAGGAATACAGTCCAACTGACACCTTCAGTTTTTCTTAAAAATTTTTTTGTTATTGAAGTATAGTTGATATACCATGTCATATAAGTTTCAGGGATATAACATGGTGATTCAACAGCTTTATACATTACTTAATTTTAACCCAGTGTGATGCAGTTTGAACTTCTGACCCCAAGGCTATAAGATAATAAATTTGTTTTAGGCCACTAAGTTTTTGGTAATTTATTTTAGCAGAAAAAGAAAACTAATACAATATTGCACTATGCCAGCACTAGCTCTTTGTTGTCTCTTGCTTGTTTGTCTTATGAATTCTGTCTAAATAATAAAGCTCTCATGTTAGGCTACCTCCTCAAGGAAAATCTTGAGCATAGAACATAACTTTAAAGGCTGAAGTAAGTAAATAGGTTTATCAGTAGATACATTGACATATACCTAGTGTATTTACTCTTTTTATTCACAAATACTTTTTGAGCCCCTATCATCAGCCAAGCATTTTACTGGGTTCTAGGATTAAAACCTGAAAGACAGAGTCCATCCTCCCCTCAAGGAGAAGCTTATAACCTTGTTGGGGAAGACTGACTAAAACCAACAATTTCAATGTTGGCGTAAACAAGCTCACTTCTCTTTGTTGTCCTCATTATAGGTATTTAGAGTTCACTGTCCTCTCCTAAACTAAGTTAGTCACCACTCTTTCGCCTACTTTCCATCCCTTCCATAAATCTGTTTAAATCTGTGGTCAATTACTATTTCTCTTTTCTTTTTACTTGTTCCTAAGGGACATGGCTTATCTCCTGTGTATTAATGACCTTGGTTTTCTCTTAGGAACCTAGTACAGCATGACCCTGCATTATACTCCTGGAAAAATAAACCATAAAACAGTCCTTCCTGGGGCCCTGCACTAAAGAAGGAGGAAGGAAATAAACAAGTCAAATTCCTGAGTTATAGCCTCAATTCCAGGAGGTAAACTAGGTGCATATAGAACTTGCAAAATAATTTAACATTTCTTTCAGCTGGGGTAGTTCAGGATAAGTTGGAACAAATGATGAATAGGTATAAAGTAGAAAATAAAACAATTTAGGTCATAATTTTTTTAAACTGGTACCCATTATTTTCTAGACTTGTAAATTCAAGGATCTTGACAGATTAGATTCTCTTGGTGAAGGCAAATCTTCCCTCATCAGTGATCAGTTTCCTAATTATGAGAGATACTTCTGCCTAGGCAAGTACTTGAACCAAGAATAACTAGATTGGCCTCTGCTACCCCCTTTATTTTTTGACTATGCTAGTAAAGGGATGATCAGTCAAAGGGAAACATACATCTATTACCAAGCAAAAAACGTTTGGGAGACTTAAAGCTGTACATTTCTCTCTGTAAACATCTAGTCAAATATTTGCCTTTAACCCCCTTCCTGTGTTTTAAGGTGATGCCCCTTTTCAAAATGTGGCCCTGATTTATAAAGATTAAATAGTGGTTGAATTGGCCAAAAAAAGAACGTGAGAAACAGATGTACTGTAGCTTGTTTCTGTTTGTGCTTCCTTTTGATTTTTGACATGGTGTGGCTCTGTGGCTTAATCTAGTATCTTTGGCTAACTTCTGCCAGAAGGGTGCAGTGACTATTGGAGGGTAGCACGCAGAGGTGGCAGATGAATGACTGAGAATGTGTGTTGAGGTGATTCAGGGAGGTGATTTGTGGCCATGTGATAAAATGTACACATGTTAATTGTTCTTCTTCTCACGCATGATTGCTTTGGTGTCCTCCCCAGCCTGTGTGTGCCTGCAGAGAGCATATGACAGATGTTACAAGTAGGAGGTACAGAGAGGGTGTAGTGTGAGAACAAAGGCACCGAGAGTGGGTGAGTGACAGATCAGGGGAAGAGCAGCCAGCAAGCCTGGGCAGAAGAAAGAAGCAATATTTATACTAGAAGCACAGACAACCAGAGCCCAAGACTCTCACAAGCCCCAAAGGCAAGGCCATGAATTGATATAGGATTCCTGTCTTCCATCTTGCACATGAAGAAATCATCTCACCCATTCTGAAGATTCTAGCGTCTAACCTGGAATTCCATTTGGGAGGGCAAAAGCTGGAATTCTTCACCCCCAAATGATTTTTTCATGACAATTTTTATACTGAAGCAACATGTCAGGTTTGGCACAGATTACATGGGCCGCCTAGAGTGACAGAATTCCTAGGATCCAGCCCTACGGACACTCAAAATTTAGATATCGAGAGAGGATGAAGAGCCTGCAAAGAATACCTAAGAGGAAAAACACCATGGATTGGGATTGGAGAAAAGTCAGGAAAGAGTGGTTTAACAAAAGCCAAAAGAGGAGAGTTTTTTATGGATTGAACTATGGGCTAACAAGGAAAATAGACTAACATGTGTGGAGAGATGTGCCTACTGGGTTTGGAAACATGAAACAGGTTTATTAGCAGGATATGGAAGGAAGCCAGATTAGAGTGGCATTTTCATTGACAAACTCTTGATGTCCCCACAATTTTTTTTTAAAAATGTTTATTTACTTTTGAGAAAGCATGAGCCGGGAGGGGTGGGGGTGGGGGGACAGAGGATCCAAAACAAGCTTTGTGCTCACAGCAGAGAGCCTGAAGTGGGGCTTGAACTCATGAACTATGAGATCATGACCTGAGCTGAAGACAGACACTCATCGACTGAGCCACCCAGGTGCCCCCACACAAATTTTTTTGGAGTACAAACCAGACCTCATTCTGGCTGTTGGGATTCATTGGTGAAAAAACAGAAGTATTGTTGCTTTCATGATGGCTTTGCGGGGGCATAGAAAATAATAATTTATATACAAAGGCAGAAATGACTTTAGAACGTTGGAGGGAAGAAAAGAAGTCATTTCGTTTGAGGCATAGTGACTGAACAAAATGGAAAAAATTAAGAGAAAATATGGGATGATGAGAGGCCAGATCACATAGGGCCTGGTAGATTACATGGGAAGGGATTATAATTTTCATCTGCAATGGGAAGACTTTAGAGAGGTTTTGGCATGGGTTGTAATGTTATTTGGTTTTTGTTTTAAACAATATATGAGAAGTGAGGAGACTACCAATGTAGTCAGCTTCTTGAGGTTAATATGCTGGATAGAGTGGTAACTAACATTTATTTAGTGCTTGCCATGAGCCTGGCAGTATTTTAAATATTTTTGCACATCACTAATTTATTACTTATAATAACCTGATGATGTAGGAACTATTAGTAGCCCTACTTTTCTTACAGATGAAGAAACTGAGGCACAGAGGGAGGACCCAGAATAAAATTGAAGTTTTGGGTTGTTTTTACTTGCTTGTTTGCTTTTTTCATTGATAACACAGAGGTGTAGCTTCTATTTTATTTAATTTTATTTATTTATTTTTTTTTATTTTAGAGAGAGAATACAAGCAGAAGAGAGGGGGAGAGAGAAAGAGAGAGAGAGGAGAGAGAATCTTAAGCAGGCTCCATGCTCAGCCTTGAGCCCAGCATGGGGCTTGATCCCACAACTCTCGGATCATGACCTGAGCCAAAATCAAGAGTGGGATGCTCAACCAACTGAGACACCCCAGTGCCCCTATTTTATTTTTTTAATCAAAATATTTATATTTAATTGATACATTTATTGATACATATATATAATACATACATATAATTGTATACATATTATATATATAATACATATATATAATTGATACATAATTGATACAATTATTAATTGATACATATATGTCCCTGAACATAAATTATTTTTTAAAAGGCTAGGAAAGTTTAATTATACAATATTATTTATTTATTTACTTATTTATTTGTTTAGAATGTTTTTATTTATTTATTTCAAAAATTTTTTTTAACATTTTATCTATTTCTGAGAGAGAGAGAGACAGCGTGAGCAGGGGAGAGTCAGAGAGAGAGGGAGGTACAGAATCTGAAACAGTCTCCAGGCTCTGAGCTAGCTGTCAGCACAGAGCCTGACGTGGGGCTTGAACCCACAAACCATGAGATCATGACCTGGCAAAGTTGGATGCTTAACTGACTGAGCCACCTAGGTGCCCCTATTATTTATTTTTTTATTGAAGTATAGTTAATATACAATGTTATATTACTTTCAGGGATACAACAAAGTGTTCTGACAATTCTATACATGAAGCTATGTGTGTAGTTACCATCTGTCCCCATACAATGTTATTATAATATTATTGACTATAGTCCCCATGCTGTACTTTTCATCCCTGTGTCTTATTTATTTAATAACTCTGAGTTTGTACCTCTTAATCACCTTCACCTATGTCACCCATCACCCCAACCCTTTCCTCTCTAGCAAGTCTGTTCTCTGTATTTATAGTTCTGTTTCTGTTTTTTGTTTGTTTTATTTTTTAGAATCCACATATGAATGAGACCATACAGTATTTGCCTTTTTCTTACTTATTTTAGTTGGCATAGTACCTTCTAGATTCATCCATGTTGTCACAAATGCAAGTTATCATTCTTTTTTAATGGCTGAGTAATGTTCCATTGTATAGACATACCACATCTTTTTTATCCATTCATCTATTGATGGATGCTTGGGTTGCTTCCATATCTTTGCTACTATAAATAATGCTCCAATAAACATAAGCGTGCATATATCTTTTTAAATTTGTGTTTTCATTTTCTTTGTGGAAATATCCAGCAGTAGAATTACTGGATCATATGGTAATTCTATTTTTAATTTTTTTTGAGGAATGTTCATACTGTTTTCCACAGTTGTTGCATCAATTTACAATCCCACCAATAGGGCACAAGAGTTTCCTTTACTCTGCATCCTTGCCAACACTTATTATTTCTGTCTTTTTGAGAGCCATTCTGACAGGTGTGAGGTAATACCTCATTGTGGTTTTGATTTGCATTTTCCTGGTCATTAGTGATGTTGAGCACTTCTTCATGTGTCTGTTGGCCATTTGTATGTCTTCTTTGGAAAAATGTCTATTCAGATCCTCTGCTAATTTTTTAAATTGGAATATTCATGTTTGTTTGGTTTTCAGTTGTATAAATTCTTTATATATTTTAGATATTAGCCCCTTATTGGATATATCATTTGCACACATCTTCTCCCATTCAGTAGGTTGCCTTTTTGTTTTGTTGATGGTTTCTTTCACTGTGAAAAAGCATTTTATTTTGGTGTAGCCCCAATCATTTATTTTTGCTTTTATTTCCCTCACCTAAGGAGACATAAATATGATGCTAAGGCTGAGGTTCAAGTGGTTACTGCCTATGGTTTTTAAAGAATTTTATGGTTTCAGGTCTCATATGTAGGTCTTTAATCCATTTTAAGTTTATTTTTGTGTATGGTGTAAGAAAGTAGTCCAGTTTCATTCTTTTGCATGCAGATGTCGAGTTTCCCACCACCATTTAATTATGGATACTTTTTCCCATTGTAAATTCTTGCCTCCTTTGCCATAGATTAAATGACCATATAATTGTGGGTTTGTTTCTGGGATATCATTCTTGTTTTATTGCTTTATGTGTCTATTTTTGTGTCAGCACCATACTGTTTTGATTACTATAGCTTTGTAGTGTATTTTGAATCTGGGATTATGGTACTTCCAGCTTTGTTCTTCTTTCTCAAGATTGCTTTGGCTATTTGGAGTCTTTCATGATTCCTTACAAATTTTGGACTTATTTGTTTTAGTTCTCTAAAAAATACTTTGGTATTTTGATAGGGATTGCACTGAATCTGTAGATTACTTTGGGTAGTGTGGACATTTTGACAATATTAATTCTTCTAATCCATGCCTATGGTGTATCTTTCAATTTCTTTGTATCATCTTCAATTTCTTTCATCAGAGTTTATAGTTTTCAGAGTACAAGTCTTTTACTTCTCTGGTTAAATTTATTCCTAGGTATTTAATCCTTTTTTGATGTAATTGTAAATGGGATTGTTTTCTTAGTTTTTTTCTTTTGCTAGTTTGTTATTAATGTAAAGAAATGCAACAGAATTCTGTATATTTTGTATTCTGTGATCTTATTGAATTCGTTTATCAGTTTTAGTCATTTTTTGGTGGAGTCTTTCAGGTTTTCTATATATAGTATCATCTCATCTGCAAATAGTCAAAGTTTTACTCCTTCCTTACTAATTTGGTAATTGGTTATTATCATTATTATTATTTTTTCTTGTCTGATTGCTAGGGCTAGGACTTCCAGTGCTATTTTGAATAAAAGTGGTGAAAATGGATGGGCATGGAGGAGGGCAGTTGTTGGGATGAGCACTGGGTGTTATATGGAAACCTACTTGACAATAAATTATATTCTTAAAAAAGTGGTGAAAATGGAATACTTGTCTTGTTCCTGTCCTTTGAGAACATTTCCCCATTGAGTGTGCTGTTTGTTATTGATATTTCACACAGGCCTTTGTCATGTTGAAGTATGTCCTCCTTAAACCGATTTTGTTGAGAATTTTTATCAGGAGTGGATGTTGCATTTTACCAAGTGCTTTTTCTCTATTTATTTTTTATCCTATTTTATTATATTATGTTACTAGAGCTTCTATTTTACTAAGAGGGAAATAGGCATATAGGCATAGGCTCAGGTAGGTTTATTGTTTGACAGAAGATATGAGTTTTCTCCATTGCTGGTATCTCTTTCCTCAGTGTTTCTCAGATGAGGAAAGAGCAGGAAGGGGTAAGGGTGAAAAGCAATTGAGTGAGAGAGTGGGATATTTGTGTACTGGTAAATGTTTAACAACCTTTTTTCCTATAAAAGTTTATCCTTGGGGCACCTGGTGGCTCAGTCAGTTAAGCATCCGACTTCGGTTCAGGTCATAATCTCACAGTTGGTGGGTTCGAGCCCTGAATCGGGCTCTGTGCTGACAGCTCGGAGCCTGGAGTCTGCTTCAGATTCTGTGTCTCCCTCTCTCTCTGTCCCTACCCCGCTCGCTTTCTGTCTCTCAAAATGAAATAAAGACATAAATAAAATTTTAAAAAAAGCTTATCCTTTACAACTGGATATACAATTTTTCTGTACTTATTGTTTTAGTATGATGTGAGGTAGGGATCAAACTGCCTTATTTTTCAAATGGAAATCCATTTAACTCAGCACTATTTATTAAAATGATTAAACTTTTTCTACTAAACTACAGTGTTGTCTTTGCCAATCATTAGTTGGTTGTATGTCTGGGCCTATTTCTGAACTCTTTTAATGTGTTTAATTGGTTAGTTGAAAACCTTTGTTTTTCATTAAGGTTTTCAAACTCTGCAATGAAGGCTCAAATAAGACCTTTTGGGCTTACTTTAACAACTACCAGGAATTTTACTGAGGTCCAGTGCAGATGTCTGTACAGAAATATAAGATCTCTCCCCAGTACCTTCTCCAAATATAGCGTGAAGTGGATAGAAACTACTATGATGTACTGCCCAAATTTTCCTATAAGACCAGAAGTTTTATTTCTTTTTTTTTTAAATTTTTTTTTAAATTTTTATTTCTAGGAGAGAGAGAGAGAGACAGCGTGAGCAGGGGAGGGTCAGAGAAAGAGGGAGTCACAGACTCTGAAACAGGCTCCAGGCTCTGAGCTGGCAGTCAGCACAGAGCCCGACGCAGGGCTCGAACCCACGAACCACGAGATCGTGACCTAAGCGAAAGTCGGACGCTTAACCGACTAAGCCACCCAGGCGCCCCCAGAAGTTTTATTTCTTTAGCTGTTGGGAATACTGTCAACATATAGCCCTAGCTTCCAGCAGCCTTCGGGACTGCTGAAGAGAGAGAACTCAGTCAAAGTCACATCCCCTTCCTTGGGCAGCACACATCAAATGATTCCTCTTATTGACTTCTGGTATCTTGTAATGGAAGCTGAAGGGCTCAGAGAGCAGAGACACTGTGTAGAAATGGGACTTTTTCTGTGTCTATTGGTGGATGTGTTTCCCCTTTGGGAAGTGAAACCTCCAGACCTGCAGAGCCCTGAATTGCAATAATGAGAAGCTTCAAGAGCCTGGTAAAACTCCCCAAGTAGATCATATGGAGTGATGGTAAGTGGAACTTCACTTCTTAGTTTCTGGAACTATGTATTCTGGACCCATGTATTCTATCAGGGACCTATTAGGAACCATATGAAAAACAACAACTTAAAGTGCCATATCCTAATGGATGGCACTCCTATCCTTGCAAGGTACTTCCTCTGATCTGGCATTTTAGATGATTTTGCTTGAGACAGTATGTGATAATGTCATATCGTTCCACAGTCATATACTAGCTCCTGCACCTCCTGTTGTTGTTCCCTTGACATGAGGTGGTGTTGTAAGGTGGGATGCTGGGACAGTGAGCCAAATACTCTGAAAGCCTGGAGGGCTAAACCCTACCTGGAATATTTGCATATTACTGACAAAATGAACTGTTGCCCATTCCAAGGTCAAAGGAATGTAATGCAGCCAACTTACTACCAACTGTCTGGTTGGTCTTTATTGTTGTGTAATTAGCTTCCCCATAACTTAAAATAATAGTTCTTAATAAATATAGTAAAATAAAAAAATAAGTGACTTAAAATAATAGTTCTATTTTGCTAATAATTTCTTAGTTTAGAAATTCAGGAAGGACTCAGCTGGCTAGTTTGTTTCTTACCTACATGGCATCAACTGTGATGTTGAAGCTAAAGGATTCACTTCTTTTTTTTTTTTTAATGTTTATTCATTTTTGAGAGAGAGACAGTGCATTAGCAGGGAAGGGCAGAGAGAGAGGGAGACAAAGAATATGTAACAGGCTCCAGGCTCTGAGCTGTCAACACAGAGCCCAAAGCTAGGCTCGAACTCATGAGCTGTGAGACCTGAGCTGAAGTAGGATGCCTAACCAACTGAACCACCTAGGCACCCCTAATGGATTTACTTCTAAGGTGGTTTCTTCCACATATGTCTGTTGTCTCAGTGTATATTGGCCTCTCTCTCTCTCTGCATCTGAATTCATTCTTCAGACCTCCTCTAGATGGCTTGCTTTTCTCACAACATGGTCTCAAGGTAGAAGTCTGATTTCTTTTTTTTTTTTTTTTAAACTGATTTTTTCTTTTTTTATTTCTAGGAGAGAGAGAGAGAGACAGCGTGAGCAGGGGAGGGTCAGAGAGAGAGGGAGACACAGACTGAAACAGGCTCCAGGCTCTGAGCTGGCAGTCAGCACAGAGCCCGACGCGGGGCTTGAACCCACAAACCGCGAGATCATGACCTAAGTGAAAGTCGGACGCTTAACCGACTAAGCCACCCAGGTGCCCCAGACAGAAGTCTGATTTCTTATTTGGCAGCTGGCTCCTCTCAAACAAGAGTTCCAAGAGCATTGCAAAGGGTCCAGATGGCAGTTGCAAGACTTCTTACAAGCTAGCTTTGGAAGTCCGAGAATGTCTGTATTTCTATTGATCAGTTAAGTCATTAAGGCTAGATTCAAGGAAAGGAGGAATAGATTCTGTCTCAACTGTTGATAAGGGAATGACATATGCACACAGGGAAGGAAATAGTCAATGATGGCCACACTGAAGACAAGCTACCACAGACAGTCTCACTGAGAGTACTATAACAGGCATTTGGGGTTGATCTCTGTTGTTGGCTGGTAAGAGAGTTGGCAGTAGCAGTAGCTATATAAGCATTTGTAAGTGGAAGTCCATGCTTTTTAGCTCATGCATAGTCTCCATTTCTGCTACCATGGCTATTTTGTTTATGTGCCTATTCCAGGGGTCTGCCAATGCAGAAGCTGACCCATGTTATATGGTCAAATAATTGTCTACCTGTGTGCCTTTTATGTTGTATATTCTATTTGGATATCATATGTAATATAATATATTCAGACTTTGAATCCACTTTCCTATGCCCATATGTGGACTCCTGCTATAGATTTCCTTGATCTCAATCTTTTAATCTTTCTCCTTCCAGTATCTTGATGAGCTGTGCTAATATCTTTTCCACTGGCCACTCCTTTTTTCACCTCTAGCAGATGACTCTATGTACCACCCAAAGCTCTGCCTAACATGAACATTTTTTTTCACCACTCTCTTTCAGGGTACTTTTTCAATAGGGATGTAATTCAGCCACAGTCTACTTTGGCCTAGACCCACATACTGAGCCAAGCCATCCATGGACCAAGCTTAGGCATTTTTGCCCTTCATGAGTATATTAGTCAGCATTCTTTACAGAAGCATTAAAGGTATAAAGAGATTTAGTATAAGAAATTTGATCATGTTATGGAGGCTGGCAGAACCAAGGTTTCATTTTGAATCCTAAGGCTAGAAGTTGCCTTAGAATTAGGAAGAGAGTATGTCCCAGTTTGAAGGTCAACTGGCAGGAAGAGGTGATGTTTGCGTTTGTAAACTGTCAGGCAGAAGAATTCTCTTATTCAATTCAGGCCTTCAACTGATTGGAAAAAGCCCACCCACATTATGTCAGGCATTCTGCCTTACTCAGCCTACCAATTTAAATGTTAATCTCATCCAAAAATACCCTCGCAGAAACACTCAGAATAATGTTTGCTCAGTCAAGTTGGTATATATAATTAACTATCACAGTGAGCTAGTCCTAAAGTAACTGCTATGTGGTTATATGTATAAACTGATGCAATGGTGGTAGTTGACAATGACATGCAGATCTAGGCTACCTATTCATGCAGCTGGCTGGAAACTTGCCTTGTTAATAGTCAGTTTCAGACGTACCACTTGCGTTTTTATGATGGCCTGCTGCTGGGCCCACTGGCCTTATGATTTTGTGGGTCTGACAACTTATGGTCAGGAGTTCTGGCTAGTTGTTCACTTGATGTCTTGGGAACAAGTTCTCCATCTCTACTATGGTTCAATAGGACAGCAGGCTTGTTTGTAAGATACAGAATTCTCTGTTGCCAGGGGTATGGCCTTACTCTCTCACTGGTACTGTTATAAACTTCACACGGTATATTTTTCCCCTACTTACACCTCCAGTAAGAGAGTGACTGCTCTGCTGGCCATACGATTCAATAGGCAGGGCCATTTACACCATAACCTGGGTCTGCTCTGTTTCCCTTTCCTGCTTTGGGTTCGAGAGTAAATGGGTAGAAGCAGTATCCCAAGCATGGAATATAATTTCTGCAGAATTTGAAGAAGCCAGTTATGTGTTGTACTTCTTGGTGGGAAGTACAAAGTACAATAATCTATGCTTTACTTTGGGAGAAATGTATAACATCCTCTAGGTCACTAAGCCCCTAAAAATTTAGTTGATATGACAGGCCTCTGAATATTTATGGGGTTGATCTATTACCCTATTTTGTTCTGAGAGATGCCCAGGTGGTTTACACAAATGTATATGATTAATATCTACTGTTTTCCATCCTAAGTGAATGTGAACCGTTTCTGATTCCTTTTTGTGATAGGATTGGAAAATAATGCATTTGCTAGATTAATTATCCAAACTACTTATGGAGTATTTCTTAATTTTGCTACTTATTAAAAATGCCACTTCATATACATGAGTCTGATGGGAATCTCTGGTTCACAAATCGATTTGCCTGTATGAGGGTCAGGGCCATACATCCTTTGTTTATGTAACATTATTTTATGCTTTGATACATGGTAAGGTATGTTTTCTCACACCATTCATATATATATATATTTAAAATTTTTGCAAATTTACACTTCTAAAAACATTTGGAAGTTAGTTTGTGATGTTCCACAGAAGAAAGCCATAGTGGAACTTTTATTGTGATTCAACTAAATTTATAGATATTGCTGTTGAACATGTGACTCTGAGAAAATATGAATGCATAAATGTGAAAAAGGTCAGAGGAAGTCTGAGTCATTGATGCGCTGGTAATTTTTAATAGAAATAAACAGGAAAAACCTCATGTTTAAATAAATATTCTAAAACTCAGCAGCCAGATTTTTTTATTCTGGTGGGAAGTTTTTCATGAGCTACAGAGTAAATTTCCAGAATTTCTATGTAGGGTATTTTTTTTTTAATGTTTTATTTATTTCTGAGAGAGGGAGAGACAGTGTGAACAGGGGAAGGTCAGAGTGAGAAGGAGACACAGAATCCAAAACAGTCTCCAGGCTCTGAGCTAGCTGTCAGCCCAGAGCCTGACACAGGGCTCAAACCCACAAACTGTGAGATCATGACCTGAGCTGAAGTCGGATGCTTAACCGACTGAGCCACCCAGGCACCCCAATGTAGGGTATTTCTTAATGCAGTGTTTCTGAGTATTTATTTTTTCATTCTATAATTGATTTTAATGGCTGATGTAGGAGATCTAGGAACAAAGTACATAGTGAATATTGCGATGAGTTGCTTAAACCCCCTTCAGCAGTGAATTCTTATTACCTTCTGGAAGTGCTGTCAGAAAACAGCCCTCAGAAGTCAGCCCACTCTATGGGAAATGTCTCAGCTGACGGGTCCCCTCTTCTTTCCCAGGGAAACCCACACTCCAGTGTGAAGGCCTGGGATGTCCACCTACCCAGTGTGGAATAATCCTGGCTTGAGAATTGCTCAAGGTTGGCTGGGGCCTTCATGGAGACATTACTGTAGAATAAAATAGACCCAGAAGAGCACACAAAAAAGAGCACACAGATAAATGGGTTGTCACAAAGTCAATACAGCTGGTAGCTCTAACAGTCATTGTAAACCCACGTCATGTCTCCTCTCCAGCAATAGTCCGTTTGTCCTCCTGAAAGTTAATCACTACTCTGATTTCCAACAGCAAAGATAATTTTGAAGTGTGATTGTCATATCATGAGATGCACAGATATTAAATGTACAGTTTCTTAAAATTTGACAAACGTATACACCTGTGTAACCCTCAACCCTATCAAAATAGAGAATATTTTTGTCACCCCAGAAGGATGACCGTGTCCCTTTCCAGTCCATGCTTATTACCAGAAGCAACTACTGTTCTGGTTTCTATCACCAAATTACTTTTGCATGTTCTAGTAGTTTATATAATTAAAAGCATATAGCATGTGTGTCTGTCTGGCTTCCTCTCGCGTAGCATGATGTTTTGGGGATTTATTCTTGCTGTTGTGTGTATCAGTAGTTTATTTCCTTTTGTGGCTGAGTAGCATGTCCTTGTATGAATATACCATAGTTTGTTTATGTATTTTCCAGGTGATGGACACCTAGGCTGTTTTTATAGCTTTTGGCTACAATAAATAGAGCTGTTATGAATCTTGTCAAGTGTCTTTATAAACATAAGTTTTCATGTCTCTTGGATAAATACCCAGGAATAGAACTGCTGAGTAATAGGGTGAACGTATGTTTAACTTTTAAAGAAGCTGTTGGTTTCCGTTTTACACAGGCATCTAAACATATGAGAGTTCTGATTGCAGTTTGTCCTTACTAATATTTAGATTTGTTAGTCTTACTCATTTGATCCATTCTAATGTGAATACAGTAGTAATTATTGTGGTTTTCTTTCTGCACTTTAACAATTATAGTTGACACACAATATTATATTAGTTTTATTTTATTTTATTTAAAAATTTTTTTAATGTTTTATTTATTTTTGAGAGAGAGATAGAGACAGCATAAGCAGGGAAGGGTCAGAGAGAGAGGGAGTCACAGAATCTGAAGACAGGCTCCAGGCTCTGAGCTGGCAGTCAGCACACAGACCATCGTGGGGCTCAAACCCACGAACCATGAGATCATGACCTGAGCCGAAGTTGGACGCTTAACTGACTGAGCCACCCAGGTGCCCCTACATTAGTTTTAGGTATACAACATAGTGATTTAGAAATTATGTATATTATGAAATGCTTGCCATGGTAAGTGTAGTCACCCTCTGTTACCATAAAATGTTATTACAATATTATTGACTATATTCCCTATCCTGTACTTTTCATTTCGGTGATTTATTTTTTAACTGGAAGTTTGTACATCTTAAACAGCTTTATCTATGTCACCCATTACCCCACCTCCCTCCCTCTGGCAACCATGTTTGTTCTTGTATTTATAAGTCTGTGTCTGTTTTTTGTTGTTATTGTCATTGTTCATTTGTTTTATTTTTTAGATTTCACATCTAAATCACGTAATAGTTGTCTTTCTCTGTTGACTTATTTCACTTAGATAGTACCTTCTAGGTCCATCTATCTTGTCACAAATGGCAAGATATCATTGTTTTTTATTGCTGAGTAATATTCCATTGTATATATATGTGCTTATATATAATATATATATTTATATATATAAATCGCATCTTCTTTATCCATTCATCTATTAGTGGACACTTGAGTTGCTTCTATATCTTGGCTACTATAAATAATGCTGCAATAAATACAAGGGCACATATATCTTTTTGAATTAGTGTTTTTGTTTTCTTTGGGCAAATACCCAGAAGTGGAATTATATGGTATTTCTATTATTAATTTTTGAGGAATCTTTATATTGTTTTCTACAGTGACTGTACCAATTTACATTCCCAACAAAAGGAAACAAAAGTTCCTGTTTCTCTACATTGTTGCCAACACTTATTATTTCTTGACTTTTAGATGCTAGTCACTATGAGGCAATAATATCTCTTTGTGCTTTTGAGTCACATTTCTCTGATGATGAGTGATGTTGAGCATCTTTTCATGTGTCTGTTGGCCATTTGTATGTCTTCTTTGGAAAAATGTTTATTCAAGTTCTCTGCCCATTTTTAACTGGATTATTTATGTTTTTGGCTTTAGGTTTTATCAGTTTTATTTTATGTTTTGGGTATTAACCTTTTATCAGATATATACTTTGCAAATATCTTTTCCTATTCAGTAGGTCACCTGTTCATTTCATTGATCATTACCATCATGGTACAAAAGCTTTTTAGTTTAATATAGTCCCACTAGATTATTTTTGCTTTTGTTTCCCTTGCCTGGGGAGACAGATTCAGAAAAATATTTCCAAGACCAATGTCCATGATTCCTTTAAAGTGTTTTATGATTTTAAGTCTCACATTTATTTCTGTTTTATGATCTTTATGTCTATTCTTGTGCCAGCACCATACTGCTTTGATTACTGTATCTTTGTAGTATAGTTTGAAAACTGGTATTGACTATTTGGGCTTTTTTGTGGTTAATTACAAGTTTTAGAATTTTTTGTTTTAATTCTGTGAAAAATACTATCTGTAATTTTGATAGGGATTGTATTGAATCTATTTGGGTAGTATGGACATTTTATGGTAGTACAGACATTTAGCAATATTAATTTTTACAGTTTATGAGTGAGATATATTTTTCCATTTATTTGTGTCATTTTCAATTTCTTTTATCAGTGTCCTATAGTTTTCAGAGTACAAATCTTTCACCTCTTTGGTTGTTTATTCCCAGGTATTTTATTCTTTTTTTTGGTGCAATTGTAAATGAGATTGTTTTAATTTATTCTTCTCCTAGTTCATTATTAGTGCATAAAAGCTCAACAAGTTTCTCCATATTGATTTTGTTTCCTGCTAGTTTACTTAGAATTTATTGATTCTAACAGTATTTTGGTAGAGTCTTTCTTTTATATATAGTATGTCATCTGTAAATAATGACAATTTTACTTCTTCTTTACTAATTTTGATGCCTTTTAGTTTTCTTGTCTGATTGCTAGGACTTCCAGTACTATATTGAATAAAAGTGGTGAGAATGAACATTCTTGTCACGTTCCTCATCTTAGAGAAAAAGCTTTTAGCTTTTCCTCACTGATTATCATGTTATCTGAGTTTTTTCATACTTGGCCTTTGTTATGTTTAGGTATATTCCTTCTAAACTCATTTTGTTGAAAGTTTTCATTATGAATGGATGTTGAATTTTGTTAAATGTTTTTTTGCATCTAGGGAGATGATCATAAAATTTTTTATCTTTTATCTTGTTAATATGATGTATCACATTGATTGTGTTGTGTTTATCAAACAATTCCTTGCATCCCTGGTAAAACCCACTCAATCATGGTGAAGATCTTTAAATATATTTTTTTGGATTCCATTTGCTAATATTTGTTGAGGAGTTTTCATCTGTATTCATGAGAGCTATTGGTTTGTATTTTTTTTTTTTTTTTGTAGTATCTTTGGTTTTGACAGCAGGGTAATGTAGAATGAATTTGGAAGCATTCCTTTCTCTTCCACTTTTTGGAATAGTTTGAGAAGGATAGGTATTAACTCTTCTTTAAATATTTGAATTCACCTGTGAAGCCATCTGGTCCTGGACTTTTGTTTGTTTGGAGTTTTTCAATTCCACTTAGTTTTGTTCAGATTTTCTATTTGTTTCTAATTCAGTCTTGGAAGATTGTATGTTTTTAGGAATTTATCCATTTCTCTTAGGTTTCCAATTTGTTGGTATATAATTTTTCACATTAGTCTTATAACCCTTTGTATTTCTGTGTTGTTGGTTGTTAACTTCTCCTTCGTATCTGAGGTTTGTTTTTTTTTTTAGTCCTTTTTCTTTCTTTCTTGATGAGTCTGGCCTAAGTTTTATCAACTTTGTTTACTTTCTCAAAGAATAAGGTCTTAGTTTCATGGATTTTTTCCCCTATTTTTTTTTTTTTAGTTTCTATTTCATTTATTTTCACTCAGATCTTTATTATTTCCTTCCTTCTACTACTTTGGGGCTTTATTTTTGTTCTTTTTTTAAGTTCCTTTATGTGTAAGGTTAATTTTTATTTCAGATATTTCTTGTTTGTTGAGGTAGGCCTATATCACTATACACTACCCTTTTAGACTGTTTTTGCTATCTCCAAAGAGTTTGAACTGTTGTGTTTCCATTTTTATTCATGTCTATGTAATTTTTGATTTCCTCTTTGATTTCTTCATTGACACATTGGTGGTATAGTAGCATGTTGTTTAGCCTCCATGTGTTTGTATTTTTTTCTTGTAGTTGATTTCTTATTTCATACTGGTGTAATTGGAAAAGATGCCTGCTATGATTTCAATCTTCTTAAAAATTTTAAACTTGTTTTGTGGCCTAGTGTGTGATCTATTCTGCAGAATGTTCTAGATGCACTTGAAAAGAATGTGTCTGTTGTTTTTGAATGGAATGTTCTGTGTTTATTTGTTAAGTCCTTCTGGTCTAATGTGTCTTTAAAGTTGCTGTTTTCTTATCGGTTTTCTGTCTGGATGATCTATCCATTTATGTGAGTGGGGAGTTAAAGTCTCCACTATTACCATATTATGATGAATTTCTCCTTTATCTTTGTCTATATGTGCCTTCTATATTTAGGTGTGTCTATGTTGGGCACATGCATATTTATAAATGTTATGTTCTCTTGTTGGATTGATCCCTGTATCATTATGTAAACCTCTTTTTGGTTCTCATTATAGTCTTTGTTTACATCTTTTTTTTTTTTTTTTGGTCTAATATAAGAATTACTACGCTGACTCCCCTCCTCTCCATTTCTATTTACATGGAGTATCGTTGTTCATCCTTCACTTTCAGTATGTGTGTGTTTTTAGTTCTGAAATGAGTCTCTTGTGGCAGCATATACCTGGATCATTTTTTAAAAATCCGTTCAGTCACACTATGTCTTTTGATTTGAACATATAGTCTATTTACCTTTAAAGTAATTGTTGATAGGTATGTACTTGCCATTTTGTTAATTTGTTTCTGTTTGTTTTTGTAGTCCTTCTCTGTTCTTTGCTTCTTCTCTTGCTCTTTTCCCTTATGATTTGATTATTTTCTTTAGTGTTATGCTTGGATTCCTTTCTGTTTATTTTTTCTGTACCTTTTTGTGTATATTTTTGGTGTGTCGTTACCACGAGGTTCATATATAACATTTTATGTATATGGTAGTTCATATTAAATTGATAGTTGCTTAAGTTCAAACACATTCTTAAAAACACTATGTTACTCCCCTCTGCACACCTTCCTTATAAAATATTTTACATATGTTTTATTTTGTATATCCCTTAACTAATTTTTGAGATATAATTATTTTATTATTTTTGTTTTTTAACTTTATATTACTTTTATAAGTGATCTATGACCTTTACTGTATGTTTGCTTTACCAGTGAAATTTTTTCTCTTCATAGTTTTCTTTTAGTTATACCTTTTCTTCTCTACTTAAAGAAGTCCCTTTAACATTTCTTGTAAGGGTAGTTTAGCAGTGATGAACGCCTTTAACTTTTATTTGTCTGGGAACTCTTCATCTTTCCTTCAATTCTGAATGATAACCTTGCTGGGTAGAGTATTCTTGGTTGCAGGGTTTTCCTTTCAGTACTTTGAGTGTACCATACCACTCCCTTCTGGCTTGCAAAGTTTTTGCTGAAAAATTAGGGAATAGTCTTATGGGGTTTCTCTTGTACCTAAATATTTGCTTCTTTCTTGCTGCTTTTAATATCCTCTATATTTAATTTTTTATTATTTTAATCATTATATATCTTGGTGTGTACCTCTTTGGTTTCATCTTGATTGGGGCACTTTGTACTTCTTGGACTGGATGTCTGTTTCCTTTCCCAGGTTGGAGAGTTTTTAGCAATTATTTCTTCAAATAAATTTTCTGCTCCTTTCTCTCTCTCTTCTCTTTCTGGAACTCCTATAATGCAAATGTTGTCATGCTTAATGATGTTGTAGAAGTCCCTTAACCCACTGTCATTTTAAAAAATCCCTTTTTCTTTTTGTGATTCAGTTTAGTGGCTTTCCACTACCCAGTCTTCCAGATCACTGATCTTTTCCTCTGCTTCCTCTACATACTAATGATTCCCTGTAGTGTATTTTTCATTTAACTATTGTATTATTCAGATCTGACTGATACTTTTTTAATCCATTTTATCCAACATTTTCTATCCATGTTGAAGTCATTAGTGAATTTAACCAGTCTTTGCTTAAGTTCAGTGAGCATCTTTATGGCCATTATTTTACACTCTTTATCAGGTTGATTGCTTGTCTCCATTTTATTTACCATTTTCTCTCTCTTTTTTGGTCTTATTATTTCATTTGGAACATCTTTCTTTGTCTTCTCATTTGGTCTGACTCTGTATTTGCTCTATGTATTAGGTAAGTCAGCTTTGTCTCCTGGTTGGGCAAGTAGTGGCCTTATATCGAAGGCATCTAGTGGTACCCAGTAACACAATCCCCCCAGTCACCAAAATGAGGTGGTCCAGGGTTATCCCTTAGGCGGGCTCCTTATACCCTTCTTTTGTGGCAGGGCTATGACTACTGTCATTGCTGGTGGGTGGGACTACCCCTCAGCCTGGCTGTAATGACTAACTGTGACTGCTGCAGGTGCACTTCTGGGCAGAGTTTATACCAGAATTTACATGGCTGTCTGTGAAGCCCCACTGTAACTACTATAGGCATGGTGGTGGGTGGGGCTAACTTTGTACTTCCCTGTGGTAGGAGTCTCTTTGGAAGGGCACCAGTCCTGGCCAGGGCTGCTCACTGAGTGTTGGGCTAGGTGATAGTTGCTTTGGTGGGGGTCTCCTGGTCCCTACTGAAGCTGCTCTCTGGGTGTGGCAGTTGCTTTGGGAGGGGTCCCTGAGGGGTGGGTTGGTTAGGTGTGGTGAATCTGCAGGAGAATGCTGAGGTGGAGCAGGTGGTGTTAGCAAGGTAGATATAGGATGGTGTCAGAACTGGTTCCTGAAGTGTCTGGAGAGCAAGTCTGAAGGAGGGCAAGAAAAATGGTGTCTCATGGTACTTTCATCCTAGAGAAAGCTCCTGCAGACCCTCACCATTCTGGCACATGTTGTAAGATTAATCAATAAATCTTCTTCACACATAACCTAAGTGGTTTCTAAACTGCTATTTCTGTGTTGGGTCTTGGACTGAGTTCTATAGTGCGCTGGCCCTTGAAGCATGGAGACTGAGTTTCCTATAGCTCTCAAGCACTCCTGGAGTTAAGTGCTGCTAATTTTCAAAGCCAGCCATTGTCCAAGTGCACACCCCCAAGGTCAGGGGGCCTGTTATGGGGCTTAATCTTCTTGCTCTTCCACCTATGTGATACCCCTCCTGCCTGTGGGTTGCCTCATTGAGGGTTTTGCTCCTTACTGTGTTTCTTCCCATTTTTACCTCTTGATGTGGTCTTCTCTTTATGTCTTTGTCTGTGAAATACCTGTTCTTACAATCTTCATGTTGTTTTTGGAGTGAGTTTCATTACATGCAGTTGTGCTTTTCTGTGTCTGTGGGAGGAGGTGAGGTGAGGATCCTCCTACTCTGCCATCTTCTCCTGACTTTCTCTGTTATTTCTGTTTTTAGCAATTAATAGCAATTAATAGCAATTTTAAAATATATGAATAATTTTTAAAAATATTTTACATATTTTCCAATATATTTACCCTTTTTGCTGCTGCTTCTTTTTTTTTAAGTTGAAGTTTAGTTAATGCACAATGTTATGTTAGCTTCAGGTATACAGTATAGTGATTCAACAGGTCTTTACATTATACTATGCTTGCCACAAGGGTATCTCCCATCTGTCACCATACAATACTGTTACCATACCATTGACTATGTTCCCTATCCTGTAACTTTCATCTCTGCGACTTATTCATATCTTTTTGAATTAGTGTTTTCATTCTCTTTGGGTAAATACCTTATAGTAGAATTATTGGATCATATAGTATTTCTATTTTTAATTTTCTGAGGAAACTCTATACTGTTTTTCATGTAGCCCCTCCAATTTACATTCCCACAAACAGTGCAAGGGTTCCCCTTTCTCCACATCCTCACATACACTTGCCATTTATTGTCTTTTTGATAGTAATTTTAACACATATGAGGGGATATCTCGTTACTATTTTGATTTGTATTTCCCAGTGATTAGTATTCCAGTCTGCTTGCTGACTCTATTTCCCAAAGAGTTACTTTGGGCCATCTGAACAATCCAGTGGGATCCAGACCTCTATCAGTATATAAGGTTCTTCCATTAAATATCTCCCTCTCAGCAGTCATTGAACCCAATGAGATTTCTGTTGAGAAAATATTTATTTGTTCTTTTAGGGGGAAAGAAGATATTGAATATGAATCTTCCAGTGCTACACTGCTGCTACATTTGATTTTCCACTTGATAGCTATGTTAGGTCTTGGGCAGGCTTATCTGCTGCTTTTAAAAATCTAACTATTATATAAAAGAAAGTACTGACACTAATAGGAAACAACTTCTAAAGAGGAAATGATAAAAGGAAAGAGGAAGCTGATCGGCACCAGAAGAGTACTGTCAGCAGTTTCAAGTGAGACTAGTATAATTAATGTCTTAAGCTTTGAGGTCACAAAGAATCCAAGAGAGAAAATCCCTTATCCATTCTTGTTCCTCTTCCCCAGCTGGACAAAAATAATTTGGGAGAATGACTTCATAGTTTAGCATTACTTCATGGTGAGTTAGGTAAGAAGTTGTGAACAGAGATCTCAGTTATCATTTACTGTAAGTGTGTTCAGAAAGAAAGTTCTAAACATCATTGCTGCCCCCAAAACTTGGAGAAATTCTAGGTTAAGTAAATTCTACTTTAGGGCATTATTTTAGCCACAGATTGAAGAATAAAACTATATGTAAAAAAATTCCAGAATGGAGAGGATGGTAAGTAAGTAACTGAATCACAAAGATCTTTCTGTGAGGAAAAGCCCTTTTTTTTTTTTTTAAATGTACTCTTGTTAAAATAAAAATAAAAATAAAAATGAGCAGTTCCCTCCTCTTTTATAAAATAATATATACTAACTGACAAGAACAACAAGCAACTGAAGCAAAACAAAACATGAATCACAAAACACATTTAGATTGTACCCAAAATAAGACTTCATGTCATCTGCATAACAGTTTTAGCTAGGTGAAAACTTAACACTGACATTTTGCTGAAGTGTAAAGCTCCTGGGATTAGAAGCATGGCAATTCATCTTGGAATTCTTAGGATATTACACAATGTTTGGAATATAATATGTTTTTAAATGAATGTTTGAATAAACAAATAGATAAATAAACTGGACACAAAGAAAATCTAGAACTGACTATTGTAAGATAGTATGATGCTATAGGAACTGTGGAGAAGTGGGAAAACTCCCATTGTCATCATGGCTAAGTGAGTGCATAATAATTTTGATGTTGGTAAGGCCCAGTGTTCCTTGTTCTCTGGCAGTTGCCACCAACCCCAGCCACCAGTGGGACAAAGATTATATAATCTAACCCTAACTTGCATATCCAGCTGTATCTGTCAGTATCCCCCACATGAACTCTCTCATTTGGATAAACTGTTCTAGTCATTTTTCTCTGAACTCCTTAAACTGTCTTGCTTCTCTATGCCTCTGTTCACATTGAACAAGAAATGTATTCCTTTGTATGTATGCTTACACAATCCTACCTGTTCTTCCAAGTCTATCTCAAACACCAAATGCTTCAAGAGGACTCCCTCATCATCCTCATTTTAAGACTGCCTTAGACCACCAATTATCTCTCTGACCATATAACTGATTATATATTCCTTTGCATTGTAGTTATTTTAGAGAGCAAAGAATCCATCTTATACATCATCTTTTTCCCTTTATAAAACATTGAAATTTGGTGAGTTGACTGATAGATTAATTCAGCATTATATACTAATCAATTAATTGTATTATTTATCATGCAGGCATCATGAAGAATGCAATGGTAATTTAAATGTTAACAGGTTTACAATTAATTAAGGGAGACAGGATATGTGAAACATCTGCAAATCAACATAAAATGTAAAAAAAATACAAAAAGATTTATGGGATTGAAAGTGTTGATAACATACTTCCATGTTAGGTGATAATAGTAAAACTTAATTAAGAAGGTGAATTTTACCTGATTTTTAAGAAAAGATAGGATTAAGGCATGGAGCAGGGCATTTCAGAGAAAAGATACAGTATAAAATAAGTGAGGGGCCTGGGATAGGGAAGCAATGATTTTTTTTTTGAAACAGAGAGTATTTCAATTGGGTTCAGGTCTTGGTATTTTTAGAAATAAAGATGGAAAGAAATTAAGACTTTCTGATAGTCAAAGGCATTTGAAAGAGGAGTTACTTGATCAGAGCTGTACTTCCAGATTAGACTAGCATAAATGGGACTGTGCTTTGGAGAAAAGGTGAGATGAAGGATAAGTTGATTGCCTTAGTCTATGTAGAAGTAATGAGAACAGGGTAGTGACGGTAGGAATGAAAAGGAGAGGACAGTTTTAAATACAATATTCAGATCTGATCAGCTAAATGGGGTCTGATTGTGAAGTTGCAAGGGTGACATCAGAATCAAAGAGAGTAAAGAGCTTTTGATCCTGGGTGGCTGGGTAGTTGAGTATGTTATAAAATAGACTGCAGAATACAGAAGGAAATAAATTTAGAAATAAGGGTCTTAAATTTAGTCATTGACATAGTTAGCGTGAGGTGTTTTATAGAGAAATCTAGGTGGAGATATCTCCCATAACAATTGGAAATGCTGAATCTAAATATAGCAAAGCCTGGAGGGCTGGAGATAGCTGGGAGTCATATTTCTAGAAGTCCTAGTTGAAGCCATTGTTGATTGAGAATGTTACGGGAGTATAGGCAAGGACAGGCAAGAACTCCAAAGGTTTATACTTGGGGTAAGCCTACATTTAGGAGACAGGGGCAGAAAAAGGAGCCTGATTAGGTGGACAGAGAAGATTAAGTTGTAGATATAAAGGAATATAGAAAGAGTGTTGTATCTTAAATGCCAACAGAGGAGGAGACTTTCAAGAAAGGATTATCTGTTGTGTTAAATGTTGCAGAGTTGTAGAGGTAAAAGAGGGTTTGGTTTGTTATTATATGATCAGATAATGACCTCCAGCAGCCTTGTTTCACACTAGACTATAGTGTAGTAAAGTAATAGAGAGCAAAAGCTAGATTATCAGGAGTTAGGAGTGAGTAGGAAATGAGGAAAGTGGAGGCTATAAGTATTTGAAAGAGTTTGATGCTGAGGGGAAGGAGAGATATACATATAAACAATATCTCAGGAAAAAAGGAAAATTCCCTCTATCTTTGTTGTTGTGGTGGTGGTGGTTTCTTTTGAGAGTAGAGAGACTATTCACAGGCTTAAATGAAGGTGAAAATACAAGAGAGAAGAGTCAGTTGAACAGAATGCTTTTCAGGAGGTTGCCTCGTAGAGAATATTTCTATGGCTATCCATCACTGAAACAATACAAACCACTATGATAACAAGTCTTTCAGTACTAAATAGAACATAAGTAGTATCTGAACATCTTATTTGTAAAAAGGCAAATCACCTTGTAAGATTACAAAAAGGATTGTTGGATTGCTTTAGGTGTTAATTTCTCAAGTATTTTTTTTATGGGTAATTAAATGCTCAACAGTGTAAACAACTAAAGACTATAACATTCCAACCTATTTCTGCTTATCACCAGAAATTAAGATAAAACAAATCTTTATTAAAGATAAAAAAGGGAAAACAAAACAAAACAAAAAGATAAAAAAGAGATATTTACATTTCTGATTTAATATTATTTACTCTACAAAAAAGGAAACTAAATCACTCTTCTGATCTGTTCAATATGAGTCTTGGGACCCTGAATGTGGCTGGCTGATTGTTTTGTGTCTGATGGGAAAGCTCCATCAGAAAAGTCATGTGACCCATATGAGTGGACTGGAATGTGGTAAGGAGATGACTTGTCACTCTAAGAAGCTCTGAATGCATATTATCTTCAAGAAAATCAATGATGAACCTAAAGGCTGTATTTTACTTCAAAACATGCTCTATGAGATAAAAATAAAAATCCTCAAGTATAACAGTTTTTAGAATATCACCTACTTAGAGCACTCTGTTATGTTGGTGCACCTGGGTGGCTATGTTGGTTAAGCATATGACTTGGGCTCAGGTCATGATCTCACAGTACATGAGTTCAAGCCCCACATCAGGCTCTGTGCTGACAGCTTGGAGCCTGAAGCCTGCTTCAGATTCTGTGTCTCCTTTCTCTGCCCTCCCCCACTCATACTCTATCTCTGTCTCTCAAAAATAAGTAAACGTAAAAAAAATTTTAAAAAGAACACTCTGTGATCTTAGTATACACACTGCTGAAAGTAGTGAAGGGATTAGCAGTATTATAGGGCTGAGGTATTTGACAGGACCAAGAAAATTCTTGGGTTCCTTAGCATGAAAGTAGAAGGTATTTTCAGATATCTGAACACAACAAAGCTGCAGAGGGACTTGCTCCAGTATTGATCTGAGTTCTGACCAGCACTTGCATTTGAGAAAATTATTCGGGATAGGAAAATAATCATTTAAAAGGAATAAGTGGAAAAAATGCTCGGTATTCGCACAGGGCCAGTAATAGTGTGTTCCCACTAGCTAGACTTTAAAGTGTCATGATTCACAGGTAGAATACCCAAAGATTCTTGCTTCCATAGTGAGAAATAATTAGCCCTATAAGGATGTGTAAATTTGTCCTGTTTCACAAATTTGAAAAGCAAGACCTAAAATGATCAAACTGTTCCCAAGTAATTTAACTGAATCTTAGAAGAAAGGTTAAGAGTATTTTAAAAATACCAAAAGATTCAGTATACAATGAAATAAACCTCATGTCTGGAAATTCCTCAAAAATTACCAAGCATGAGAAGAATTGGGAATATGACTCATAATAAGAAGGAAAATAAAATTAAGTCACAACTGGAACAGATGTTCTAGTTAGTAGATAGTTATTTAATCAATTATTATAACTGTATTGTATATGTTTAATAAGAAGTGAGAACACAGAAGTCATAAAAAAGTCCTAGATTAACTTCTAGAGATGAAAATTACAATATCTGAGGTAACAAATATATTGGATGGGATTAATGGCAGATTAGACATTGAAGAAAAAATAATGAATTTGAAGATATAGCAATAGAAGCAATTCAAAATGAAACACATAATCAAAAATAATAAAAAAATAAATGGAGCATCAATGAGCTGTGAGACAACTTCAAGCAGTGTAATATAGATGTAATAGGAGTTCCTGAGAAAGTGAAATACAGAAAAGTATTTGAAAAGAGAGTTTTCCAAATTTAGTGAAAATTATAAACACACAGATCCAAGAAGCACAATGAAACTCAAACACAAGCAGTTTGAAGATAACTACACCAAGGCACATCATTATCAAATTGCTATATAAACTTGATAAAGAGAAAATGTATACACAGTAAAAGAAGGGTAGACATATATGGAGGAAAAAAATGTAATGATCATAGCAGATCTTCATCAGAAACAATGGAATTGAGGAGACAGTGACTCAAAATTTTAAAGTATCAAAGTGAAAATTGTTATCTAGAAGTACATACCTAGTAAAAGTACCTTTAAGAAACAAAAATGAGGGGCGCCTGGGTGGCTTAGTCGATTAAGCGTCCGACTTTCGCTTAGGTCATGATCTCGCGGTTCGTGGGTTTGAGCCCCGCGTCGCTGTGCTGACTGTCAGCTCAGAGCCTGGAGCCTGTTTCAGAGTCTGTGTCTCCCTCTCTCTCTGACCCTCCCCTGCTCACGCTCTCTCTCTCTCTCCTAGAAATAAATAAAAATTTAAAAAAATTAAAAAAAAAACCAAAAGTGAAATAAGGATTTTTAGACATGCAAAAGCCTAAAGAATTCATCTTTAGCAGAGCTACCTAACAAGAAATGTTAAAAGAACTTGTTAAAACAGAAGGAGAAAGATAGCAAATAGAAATATGAATCTACACAAAGAAATGAAGTACACACAGTAATGTAGTTAACTTGGTTAACTTGGTTAACTACATAGGTAGAATATAAGATATTTTTATTTAAGTCTTTTAAAAGAAAATTAAATATTAAAAAGATAATGACTATGTAGTGTGTGAAGTCCATAATATATTGTGGGAACCAGAATTCTAAGAATGGCCCCCAGAGATTCCATATTCTAATCTCCAGTATCATTGAATATGATAATATCACTATTGATATGTTATCTTTTACATGTTCTGCTACGTTATGTTTTATAGCACAGTTGACCTTGAGATAGAAAGATTATCCAGTTGGATCTAACTAAATCATACAAATCTTTTTATTTTATTTATTATTTATTTATTATAACATTTTATTTATTTTTGAGAGAGAGAGAGAGAGAGAGGGAGAGAGAGAGCATGAGCAGAGGAGGGTCAGAGAGGGAGATACAGAATCTGAAGCAGGCTCCAGGCTCTGAGCTAGCTGTCAGCACAGAGCCCAATGTGGGGCTCGAAACCACGAACCATGAGATCATGACCTGAGCTGAAGTTGGACGCTTCACCGACTGAGCCACCCTGGTGCCCCCAACAGATCTTTTTAAGGAGTAGAGCCTTTTCTCTATCTGGTAGCAGAAGGGGAAGGCAGAGAGATAAAAGCATGGGAGGATTTGATGTATTGATGCTCGCTTGGTAAATGGAGGGGTCCATGCGTAAAGATTGGAGAGTGGCCACACATGGCTGAGAGTGACCCCTTGTCAGCAATCAACAAGGAAATGGAGACCTCAAATTTAAAACCACAAGGAATTAAACTTTTTTAGTAATAGGAAAGAGTTTGGAAGAAGATCCCAAATTCCAGATGACAAGTCAGTAATTAAATTTTGTTAATAATAGGAAAGAGTTTGTAATAAGACCTCATGTTCCAGATGAGAAGACAGTGAGATGAGATCTGGATTTCAGCCTGTGAGACTCCAAGCAGAAAACCCAGCCAGGTCATTCTAGACTTCTGACTTATACAACTGTGAGATAACAAATGGCCTTGTGTTAAGCTGAGTTTATGGTAATTTGTTACGCAGAAAGCCAATTAGAAAACTAATATACATTTGTAGAATAAAGCATATGACAAAAATAATAGAGGCTAGAAGGGACAAATGAATGTACATTGTTGAAGCAAATGTTACAATTAATATTTTCAAAGGAGATAAAATGTAATCATAAAAATATTTATTTAATTCAGAAAAAGGCAGAAAATAAAAAAGGGAACCAAGATTATATTGGCCAAATAGAAAAAAACCCCAGCAAGATGATAGTTTTAGATCTAACCATATCAATAGTTACATTAATTGTAAATGGACTAAACATGCCAATTAAATGGTAGAAATTGTAATAGTGGATAAAAGGAAGATCTAATTATATGCTAGCTACAAGAAATGCATTTTAATTTTATCTGAGAGAGAGAGAGAAAGAGAGAGAGAGAGAGAGAGACAGTATGAGTGAGGTGTGGGGAGAGGCAGAGGGAAACAGAGAGAGAATCCCAAGCAGACTTTATGCTCAGCATGGAGCTCAGTGCAGGGCTCCATTCCATGATCCTGGGATCATGACCTAAGCTGAAATCAAGAGTTGGATGCTCAACAGAGTGAGCCATCCAGGGGCCCTGAGAAGTGCATTTTAAATATAAAGACATGAGAAGATTAAAAGTTTGGGCCAAGGTATATTATGTTAGCATTTGTCAAAAGAAAGATGGAGTGGCTATATTAATAATGGACAAAATAGATTTCAGAGCACATATTATTATTTGGGATCAAGAAGTTTATCTCAGAGTAATAACTGTATCATTTTATCAGGAGGAAATAACATTCCTAAATGTTCACGTTCAGAGGTTCTAAATACATGAAACAAAAACTGGTAGAACTGTGAGAAGAAATAGACAAATCCACAATTACAGTAAGATATTTCAATATAATTATTTCAATAGTTGATAGAACAAGTAAACGGCAAACCAGTTAAGATATATGGCTTGAATAAAACAATCAATCAGCTTGTCCTAAAATAATTCACTTAACAATAGCAGCTTATTTTTCAAATGCAGACGTTTATTTTCAAGTGTATATAGAACATCAACGGAGATTATATTCTGGGTCATAAAATAAGCCTGAATAATTTTAAAAGGATAGAAGTCATACAAATTATGTTCTCTGGCTACAGTGGGATTAAATCAAGAACAGAAGGATCTCTGGAAAGACACTAAATGTTTGGAAACCAAAAGCACATTTCTAGGTTACTCATGGGTCAAAGAAGAAATCAAAAGGGAAATCAGAAAGTACTTTGAACTAAGTGAAAATGAAAATACAACAAATTAAAAACTGTAGGATGCTACTAAATCAATAATTATAAGGAAATTGATAGCACTAACCAAAAGGAAAGAAGGCATTCAGTTTAGAGAAAAAAGACAACAACTCACAACTGTCTTTATTCATAGACAGCATCTTCTTTCATGCAGCGGATCCAATGGAATCTAAAAAGACTACTAGATCTAATAAATGAGTTATCAAGGTTGCCAGATACAACATCAATATGTATCAATTGTATATGTATATACTATCAATGAACAATCAGAAATTGAAAAAGATAACATTTAAAATAGCATCAAAAATATGAAAATACTTGGAGTTATATTTGACAAAAGATGAACAAGTCCTATATACTAAAATCTACCAAAAAAACTCAATAATGGAGAGATATACACTGTTCATAGGTCAGGAGAATCAGTGCTGCTATGATGACAGTTCTAAACAGAATGAAGATTTAACACAATCCCAATAAAAATTCCCACAGGCTTTTAGTAAATTGCAAGATGATAATAAAATTCAAAATAAAAGTCAAAAGACCTAAAATAACCAAAACAACTTGGAAAAGAACAAAGTTGGAGGACTAACACAATCTGATTTCAAGTCTTTTTTTTTTTTTTTAAATAAAATACAATAATCTAGGCAGTGTGATGATGGTATAAAGATGGACAAATAGATGAATGCAGTAGACCGGAGAATCAAAAAATAGACCCACATACATGGATATCTAAAGGTACAAAGGCAATTCAGTGGAGAAAGGATGGACTTTTCAACCAATGGTGCTGAAACAACTTGATATTTATATGCAATATAAAGAACTTGAATATACACCATATACAAAGTTTAATTCAAAATAGACCACAAACCTAAAAGAGTTAAAACTATAAAATATTTAGAAGAAAAGACAAGAGGAAATCTTTTTGACCTTAGGTTAGGCAAAGACCTTATAAATATGGCAACAAAAGTCCAATCTGTAAAAGAAAAAAATTTATAAATTGGACTTAATCAAAATTAAAAACTTCTGCTTTTTGAGAGACATATTAAGACAATAGACCAGCCATGAAGTGGCATAAAATATTTGCAAATCATACCTGATAATTTTCTTGTATTTAGAATATATAAAGGACTCTCAAAACCCAACAATAAAAAATCCCATAAATTCCAGTAAATTTTGGGAAAAGATTTCAACGGACATTTCACCTAAGATTTACAGATGGCAAATAAGTACATGAAAAGATGTTCAACATCTTTGTTACTTGTTATATTTGCTATTTAGCAAGTGCAAATTAAAATGACAAGGAGATTCCAAAGTAAACCTATTAGAATGGCTACTGTTAAAATGGCTAGTCGACTATACTCAGCATTGGTGAGGATATGGAGGAACCAGAACTCTTATACTGTTGGTGAGAATGTAAAATGATATAACCTTTTTGGACGACATTGGTAGGTTGAATAATGGCACCTCAAAGATGTTCATATCTTGGGGCACCTGGGTAGCTCAGTAGGTTAAGTGACCAACTCTTGACTTTGGCTCAGGTCATGATCTTGTGTTCATGAGTTTGAGCCCCATATTGGGCTTTGTGCTGATGGTGCAAAGCCTGCTTGGGATTCTCTCTCTTTTTTCTCTGCCACACACGCTCTCTCTCTCTCTCTCAAAATAAATAAATAAACTAAAAAAATTTAAAAAAGATGTTCTTATCGTTGTCCCTGAAACCTGTGAATGTGTTTCTTTTTGCATTAAAGGGATTTTGTAGATGTGATTAAATGAAAGATCCTGGAGATCCAGATTATCCTAGATTATGCAGATGGGTACAATATGATCACAAAGGTCCTTTTAAGAGGTAGGCAGGAGGTACAGAGTCAGTAGTAGGAGACGTAATCACAGAATTAGGAAGTTAGGGTGTTCTGAGAAAGAGGCCATGAGCTATGGAATGTAGGCAAACTAGTGGCTAGAAAAGGAAAGCAAATGGATTTTCCCCTGATGTTTCCAGAAGAAACAGGCTGGACAACACCTAGACTTTAGACTTACTTTTGACCTCTAGAACTGTAAGAGATAAATTTGTGTTGTTTTAAGCCAGTCAGGTTTTGGTCATTTGTTACAGCAGCAACAGGAATGTAAGATTCTTAAAATGTTAAACATATATCTACAATATAACCTGGTCCTTGCACTCCTAGATATTTAAGCAACAGAAATGAAAGCATATGCTCATCCAAAAACTTCTATGTGGATGTAGCAGCTTTACGTGTAATAGCTAAGACCTGGAAACAAGTCAAGTGTAACAGGTGAATGGATAAACAATCACAGTATATCCAGACAATGGAACATGGAACAAAGGAATAAAAAAGAATAAACAATTGATAATTACACCAACATGGATGACTCTCATAATAATTATCATGAATAGATAAGCCAGAAAAGAGAAAACATACTGTAAGATTCCATTTTTAAAAATTCTAGAAAATGCAAATTTATCTACACTGACAGATCAGTATTTGCTTGAATGGTAAGGAGAGAGAGAACAGGGAGGAGTGAAAAGAAAGGATTATAAAAGGTCATGAAAAAACTTTTGGGGGTGATGAATTTGTTATATTGATTGTGGTGATGATTTATTACATCTTTTATTCATTTATATCATCTAAACTTATCAAATTGTATACTGTAGACATGTGCTCTTTGTTATATGGGAATTATACCTAAAGCAACAATAGGAGCAGCAAAAACAGGGTTGTTGTGAAGATTCAAGGAGATGCTATGCATGTAATGCTATAACTCTTGGCATGTAGTAAGAATTCCAGAAACTATAAATTTTTTAAAAAATGTTTATTTTTAAGAGAGAGAGAGACAGAGAGGCAGAGACAGAGAGAGACAGTGTAAGCTGGGGAGGGCCAGAGAGAGAGGGAGACACAAAATCTGAAGCAGGCTCCAGGCTCTGAGCTGTCAGCACAGAGCCCAATGCAGAGTGAGCCGAACGCACGAACCATGAGATCATAACCTGAGCTGGAGTCGGATACTTAACTGACTGAGCCACCTAGGCTCCCCTGAACTGTAAAAATTCTAGCTGTTATTATTTAATTTAGAGAAGGGAGTGCTAAAGCAATGATTGCCAATTACCAAGGATCTTTTGAAAGAAATGCCATTAAATTTTTTCACAGTAGGTACTGGGTAAGAGAATGAGGAACAGATTTATTAAATATAGCTTTTAATTAAATATACTGCACAAAGGCATGATGAAATCAGGGTGTGGTTTGATAGTGGCCTTTCTATTTTAGAGTAAGAGGTATGAAATCCTTTCTTGTTCTTGGTATGTAAAGTTTGCTTCCTGAGTGGCCAGGTTCTATCATATTGTTTTTGAACATAGTAGCTGCTTAACAAATATTTGTCAGATTAAATTGAATTAATAATCATTTCATTTCCCTAATTCAGGGATCTGAAATTCATAGTCAAGTATAGTTTGTAAGCTGACTAACCTCAACTCAATTTTGGAGATTCCTTGCCTCAAGGTACTTAGTCTTTCTTCTCTGATGCAAAAGATTTAGGTAATTATCGACAGGAAGCAGTGACTTATGAGAACATGCCTGGGGAACTCCAGAAAGTATAGGGGGAAGTGTATAGGAGAGGTGAGATTGGGTTGGGCTGGAGTTGGCAGGGTGCTTCTATTTCCCACGGCTTTCACACATCCTTTTGTGAGTGTTGTAGACTCTTCATCAAACAATCTACAGTTGTGATTTCTTTTTAGTTCTTATTCTTACTGGATTAGGAGCTAAGTTCTGTTGTGTGGAATGAAAATTCTTTCTTCCACACTGCGCCTACCCCTGAAGTTAGTCTTTCTTTAAACATGGCACTAAGTAACTTCATGCTGGTTTAAAAAGGTTTCAAAAAGGTTTAAAAGCCACAGATGATCCCATACAGAGCTAGTTTTACAGAACATTATTGCCTTGAGAATAAACAATCAAATTCCAAAGTATAATTGTTTGAAACTGGTCAAGTCCATCATCTAAGTGAGGATAGGACTGTAAATCTTTAGTGTTCTTTCTTATACTGACAACTGACTGAGGTATAGATTTTAATTAACAAAGATATTTTCTAATTATAAAAGCAATATAATAGGATACATTTCATATATAGCTAACATATGAAAGATGCTAATTCCCATTAATAATCAGGGAAATCAAAATCAAAATGAGATACCATGATGTTGGCAAATTTTAATCTGATAATAATGAATATGGGTGAGGATATGGGGCAACAAGAACTTTTGGATCCTGTGGGTGGGAGTGTATGTAAAGTACTGCAAACACTTGGAAAACACTGTGGTATTACCAAGTAAAAGTGAGTTTGTATGGACTCTATGACATGGCATTTTTACTCCTGGTTTTACAACCTAAGGAAACTCTCCCTGCATGTGTGCACCTGGACCTAACAATAAGTAACAAAAGTCCCCCAAACAACCCAAATATTCATTGCAAGTAAAACAGAGGAATAAATTGAAGTGTGTTCATATAATAGAATACTATAGAGCAGTGAAGGTAAATAAACTATAGCCACGTGCATCACTAGGAGTAAATCTCCAAAGTATAGAATTGAGGGAAAGTAGATGGTCATAAAAGAATAGGATACATAAGTACAGGCTGAATTCCTTTTGGGACATGTTAAGTGTGAACTGTTTACCTAACATCCTTGTGGAAATACACATTTAAGGGCAGAAATGTGAACTTGAAGCTCAGGATTCAGGTAACACTTGGATGACATTTGGTGGATTGAAAGTTGAAGCCTTTGGTGAGAATAACAAAGGAGATATGTGAAGTCGGTGGCGGTAACCACTGTGATAAACTGAACTTAGTGAGTAGAGTGATGAAATAGAAAAGAAGGCTAGGAATGTAGAAAAAAGAGAATAGAGGATCAGAAGTTAAGGGAAGAGTCAGGACTAGCTACATAATTTTCAGGGCTCTGTGTAAAATGAAAATGAGACCCCTGTTATAAATTATTAAGAATTTCAAAATGAGGATGGAAAAATCCTAAACTGAGCTGAGGCTTTCTGAGTATATGACCTCATGTGATGGCAGATGTTGCACACCTATTAGGTGATTCTGGGAGAGTTTTGGGGACTAGCCATCAATAGGGTCAAATACATCAGGGAGACTGAGAAAGAGAAATGATTTTCTGCTCTTCTGATTGTGAAAGGACTACTAATTAAAGAATATTAGTAAAAGGATAAAAATGTATTAAAATGTCCTTAATTTGCTCTTCTGATTGTGAAAGGACTACTAATTAAAGAATAGTAGTAAAAGGATAAAAATGTATTAAAATGTCCTTAATTTGGTTTCCTCATCAGGAACATTTTAGTGTTTTCTTTTCCCTACTCACTTTCTAAATGGACACACATTATATGACTTGGTCATTGATGACTTTGAAGGGCTGACCATGTTGGTCAGATGCAGGTTAGTGAGGAGTAAATGAAAGTTGAAGTGGAAGCATAAAGCATAAACACTTTTCCAAGAAGTTGGTGGTTGTAAAAGGATACAGAAGTATGAAACCTCATGAAGGTAGGAAGTTTGGGAGAGCCTTGTATGAGTGTGGGAGACCTGAGGAAGACTGCCAGAGAGGAAGAGATGGGCATGATGATGGATAAGAATACATTCTTGGAGGAGGTGGGGAAGAAATGGACATGTAGTTAGCAGGAATGTCTGTCTCTGAAAAAGGAGTAAAGGAGAGGATGGATTACACACGCTGAAAATTTGAAGTAGAGAGAAGGAAAGGTGATTAAATTCACATCATATAGAGCACTATTAAGAAAATAGAAGACGAAGAGGGGAGTAGACCTTGAGGTTAATGATAGCAATTTGATAAGGCAAAAGTGATAGGGTCTCATTCAGAAATAAACTCTAATATTGTGAACACCAGTGAGGGCCCCGCTGAGGCCAGATGGCATGATTATGGAATAAAAACAAATGACCTGAATCAAGATTTTCTTCGAGTAGTATCCAGTAGCCTGATACATGATCAGAGAAACTGAATGACAGAATTTGAGGAAGGAAGGAACAAAGGGTTCTGGTTGTACTAATGAGAATAATACTAACGTTGTTCATTATGAGAACCCAGAGTGGGTAAGGAGGCAAATAAAGGAGGTAATAGAAGAATGAACATGCTTAAAGCAGGATGATGGTGACTAAGCAGCCATTTCAGTAGATGTGAAAGGGGAGGAAGGATAGATTAGGTTGTGGGCAAAGAAAGGAAACAGATTTGAAAATCTGGCAGGGGAGCAATTCTGCCGAGTAACAGATCCAGGGTAAGTGTGGGTGCTTGAGCGAAGGTGCAGAGATGGTATCAGAATATTGAGGCTGGAGTGTGGTGAGGGCCATCCCATATGGATACTGAGATTAACAAGACATTGCCATGAATGAGTCAGGAGAAGATGTAAGCCACAGGCTAAGCTATCAAGAGGAGTACCGAAGCGTTCACAGGTTGCTAGAAAACAACAACGCAGAGGGAGCTGGGAGCCAGGGAAAAGCGCTTCAAAAGGCCGGGCATTGCTGAAAGCCATGCTAGAATGATGGTGTGGGAGTGGCTGAGAGGAAGTAAGAGAATGTTACTCCCTAAATTATGATGATTCTGAGGATGTGGCTAGAGAGTTTTGACTTGCTGTCAGGTCAAAGTCAGGGGAGAAACAACCTAAGAGAAGGCTTAGGATGTATGTGAGCTAGTTCACAATCAATTAGATTCCACAGGGCACAATGTTGAGTGTTGGTTTTTGAATCTGGCTGTCTCCGGGAGCCCATCCATCTCCAATCTGTGTCTCTACAGCACCTCATTATAGCAGCATTAAATGCCATTTTTATTTAATATTCTTCAGTCTCCCCCATTTTCATTGCCTACCTGGGAGCTTGATGAGTTAAGAACAATTCTAGCAGAATCTGCCATACAGGTTGAATGGGATGGCTAGAATAACAAAGAAAGTCAGTGTTGAATCTGGGAAGGGGAGATAATAACCAGGGACAATGGCAATGATGATAAGGAATTCAAACCTCAAATTGTGATGAGTGTAGAGGAGTCTAGAACTCTCACACTTTGTTTCTCCCTTTAAAGTATTGGCAACAAACTGAAAATAAGGTTTTCGTAAGCATTTTATAGCATCTCTCTGCTCTCTTTGATGTTCATGGGAAACCAATCCTTTTAATTATAGCAATTGAAAGCCAGAAATAACAAAGTAAGGAGAATGAATTATTGAACACATGTTAATTTTTACCTTGGGTTTACCTCTAAGCACATATATTATCCATTGGTGTTTGAATTGCAGGCTAGATCCCTCTTTATTTGTCCTTTATTCTTTTATGCCAGGATGTTTTTGAAAATGGCCTCATAAAAATTTTCCAGCAGTGCTATGCAGCCTAGGAACAAGAACTGAGAAATCAGATGCAGGACTTCAACAAGGGTTGGGAATTAGTAACATTTTCTATTTAAAAGGAGTTTAGATTGCTGGTTTGAATGAACTATAAAATAGGAGCATTTTGAATTTATTAGGTTATGAAGTCTATGTCATCAAATGCAGTGTCCTGAAATGTGGAGCCACTAAAAGAATATGTAAGTGGAAACAAATTGTGGAAGTCACGGGTAAATATGATTTGGCATCAGTGCTGGAACAAGATAAGGTTACTCGATAGTTTTCCCAGTAAAAGAGTGGGAATTTTTAAAACAGTAAATCAGCTATCAGGTGATTCTTGTTGGATTATTATGGGATGGACATTGAGCTAGAAAAAGGTCTATAACTATTCCTAGAGGAATTTCTAATCTAAGAGGGACAAAGCACACAGACACACATACAAATCAAAAATTGAGAAAATAGCACTCATTGGGGACCTCTAACACATTGGTTTATTTACTCAGTGGGTTCCAAGGAACAGTCTTTCAGAAATTTTAGTTACACTTTAATTGTCTATATTGGAGGCCTAGTTTTACTGAATTTACTTTCCCATATTATTATTCTTTTTTTTTCTTTTTTTTTTAATCAACTTTGGGCTGACCATTTTTACCTTCAAGAAATCATGAAGTCATAGATCCTCAGAGCTTCCATAGATTCTGGAGGCCATGTTGTTCTAGACAGGATGGTGCTGAATGCCACAGGTGACACGACTGGCCAGGGACCTCCAAGCCCTACTGGCCAGCAGCAGAGTCAACAGTCCCATAGCGATCTTTAGGAGCACTTAAGATGTCACTTGGCTGTGCCTAGTGCAGGGATATGAGGTGTTGTGCTTCTGAGGCTGTGGAAGTAAGAGGGGGAAGAAAGCAGAATTAAAGCTTATTCATCACTTATCTAGAAGAGGGAAACTAGATGCTAATGGAGGAAGCACCATAAAAAAATATTAGGAGGATTGGTAGCCCTGCATCTTCGATATGATTACAATTTGAAGGAAGGAACTGAAATTAATGGAAATTGGGAGAGTTATCAATATTTGGTTTGAAATAAACACCACCAGTTAAGTATTAATAAAAAGCTACCAAAGTGTTGCCCTTTGGTATTTATTTTCTTTTTAGATTGTTAGCTTTGAAATGTGTGTTTGGTATATTAATTACCCATATAGTTAAAAATAGAGCTCAGTTTTATTATGCCAAATAAGAAAACCATACTTATTTCCATTTCACGTAAATTATACCTGAAGTACTGTTAGTAGAATGAAAATCAAGAGGCCTGACAGGGACACTGGGCAAAAACTGTCTCTTGTTTGGTAAAGCAGAAAAAGGAGACAAGGTGAGACAATGTGATTTTTACTACTCAGGCCATAAAGACATCAACTTCATCTTGTGACTTTTGTTTCTTTTAATTTGAGAGAGGGAGAGAGAAAGAGCACGTTCATGCACAAGGATGGGGGCAAGTAGGGGCAGAGGGAGGGAGAGAGAGAGAGAGAGAGAGAGAGAGAGAGAGAGAGAGAAAGAGAATCCCAAGCAGGCTCCACTCTCAGCATGGAGCAGCCTAGTGCAGGGTTTGATCTCACAGTCCTGGGATCATGACCTGAGCTGAAATTAAGAGTCAGATGCTCAACTGACTGAGCCCTCCAGGTGCTTCTCATCTTGTGGCTTCTTACCTTAATTGCAGGCAGAGTACATTTATGTTAGGATGTAAATAATCTCTTGAGTAATAATAGAAATATTAAAATTAGTAGCTATAATTTATTGAATACTTGCTATACACCAGATTTTTGTATCATTTGCTCTGTATGCATTATCTTGTATCTTCACACCAACTACCTTGTGAGGTAGATCTTGGTGCCTTTTTTTACACTAGTAGCTTAGACTCAGGGGCCTGCAATGATTTGTTCAAAATCAAGTAGCTCTAGTAGTTGAGCACCATGGGCCGCAAAGCCCACTTACTTCTTCTGTATCACTGTTAAAACCTAAAATATGAATTGGTAACAGCAATTCATTTCAAATAGTTAATCATTTCAAATTCTTAATATCTGTTTCTGTAGGTAGTAAAAAGAATGTGCCACCAAATATATCAGAATCACCCTCAATGAGTTTATACAAGGAGAGAATAATATGTCTTTTCCTCAAAGCATTCCTTTCTACCAAAAAGGTTTGGAGACTAAGAAAATCCCTCAAAAGATTAAATAAAATAGTTGATTATATACTGTATAAGGTACAGTATAGGTACCTATATAGGCTATAGGTATTTAAAAATGGATAAGGAGGGGCGCCTGGGTGGCTTAGTCGGTTAAGCGTCCGACTTTCGCTTAGGTCATGATCTCGCGGTTCGTGGGTTCGAGCCCCGCGTCGGGCTATGTGCTGACTGCCAGCTCAGAGCCTGGAGCCTGTTTCAGTCTGTGACTCCCTCTCTCTCTGACCCTCCCCTGTTCACACTGTCTCTCTCTCTCTCCTAGAAATAAATAAAAAAAAATTAAAAAAAAATGGATAAGGAAACAAAACAACTCTCATGAGGGTTGATTCTTTTTAAAATGTAAATATGACCTTCAAATTCTTGAGTTGGGTTTTCCATGCAAGGAGATGGGAGCTTTCTGGCTAAAGATTGCCTGCTGATATTAGAGAAGACGTTGTGGAAAGAAAGGGTTAATTTATAGTGAGATTCATTAATTAACCCAAAAAATATTTACTAATAGCTTACTGGATGCCAGGCACTATTCCAGATGCCCAAGGTATAGTAGTGAGCATAGCAGACCCAAACCCCCACCTTCATGGAGCTTATATTTAGATCCGTTGCTTTATTAATTTGCAGAGTGGTGGGGGTGGGAGAAAGCAGTGCAGGGTGAATTAACCTTTTAGGGTTAGGGAATAGCTGGCCAGAAGAGCCCAAATATTGTGGCCAAGTAGAGACAGATAAGAAATGCAATGTTGAAGCAAGGGGCGTGGGGGGCAGGAAATGCTGATGAAGATGAGGAGGGCCCGGCTTCAGGGCCTTGAATCAGGAAGTAGGTGCTGGACTCCAGGGGAAGGGCTGAGGAGAAGTTTCTGAGACAGGGTCTTGGAAAGCATGGACCAGACAGGGAGAGCCGGTATTTTCAAATATCTAAGGATGGGGAAAAGAACACCCCAGCTCTGAGGGAGGAAAAAGGGAGAATGGCGATCTCCCTAGGGCATGGCCATTACCAAAATGCCTGAGCAACTTCTGGCTATGTCATTCACCTGTGTGGCAGCTCTGCTCCTTTACTACTTGACAGGAATTGTCTTAGTGTGTCTTCAGCCAGGACATCATCTGCAGGTGGGTCTTCCTCACGGCCCAGCAGTCCACAGGGTGGGGCTAGAGATACCCTCACATGGTCATGAGGAGGGAGTTAGTGACTCACTTTCCCTCAACTGAAACCACACTGAGCCTCATTGAAGGCTCATGTGGTTTTTTTACTGGAGAGGTTAGGTCGTTTTCTCAAAGTTCTGTAAGTCTGTGGGTGGGGGAGGAAATTAGGTGCCCTGCCCATGATATATCTCCAGAACTCCCTTTCTCTCTTCCTTTCATGAGGACAAAGGCTCTCTACTTAGGTTTTGGAGACAAAGAGGACTGTCCACAGGGACAACCCCTTTCTTGTTAGTATTTTTGACCCACCCACACATACTTTTTCTGAGGACCCTTACTATAATAACCAAATTACTAATCTCTCAATCCTTTCTTGTAAATTGCAAATTTTACAGCCACAGGCATTACTGATTGTCAGTGCTTAACTTTATATTCTTTATATTCTTTTGAACAAATAGCTCCAGTTAATATTGCTAACACTGTGTTCACTGATTCTATGACCCTACATTACAATATGATCTCACACTGGCTGGTGATAAATGATGTCTGCTTCAAATCACTTCCCTCTAATTCTTAGATTCACCCCAACCCTTAGGAATGGGGAGGAGATGAGAGCTGGTTCAGACAACTCCACTATAGTACCTTTGTAATATGAATATACTCTGAACATCCACTGCTCCTTCTCTGGGCACGTTCTATTATCTACTTGAATCCAGCATCTGCTAGGCATCAGGAGAAAGGATGGATGGAAAGGAATTAGTGAAAGAGATTATGTGGAAGGAAGGTCTTGGGTCAGTAATTGTTCTCTTAAGTCTTGTGGGTAGTTTCCACAGAAGCTAACTTTAGGCAAAGATGAAAAGGAAAGGTGACTGGGTAACCCGTAAGGCCACCATCCCTAGTAAAAGTCCCGTTTTGCTCCAGTCACATACTGAAGGACATGGAGTGTGGCTACTCTGTTCACATGCCACTGGGTCTTTCTGGAAAGAGAAAGTTAGGAGAAGGGCATGGATCCATCTTTTCTTGAATACCTACTGTGTGTTCAGCATTGTCAAATGCCATCTGTTTATTATTTCATCTAATTCTCACAGGAGTCCAGTGATATGGACATTATATGAGCTCATTTTATGGTGAGAAATAGATGTTTAGAACCACACCCAGGTTACACAGCCAGGATGTGACAGAACCAGGATTTAAGTGAGCTCTGAGCAACTTTGATGACAGTGGTACACCATGAGTACTCTGGGGTGTATTCTGAAGATGGAACAACACCCTTCCAAGGCTAGCAGTTCCTTCTGGCTCCTGGACATCTCTCCAGTCATGTGGTTATAGCTGTTACTCTAACAGTTTCCACTTGCTGTAAAAGCAAGGTTTTTATGCTCAAGGACAGTTAGGGGGAATATAGAAAAAGGAGCATTGTTTCCGTTGCTGATCTTTTTTTTTTTTTCTTTTTGGTGGTTTTCTACCTTTATTTGACAATCATTGGTTAGTCCTCATCCACATTAACTGTCTTCAGATTTTTGAAAGTGATGACGCCCACACAGGTAAACAACAAATAGAGCTTTTTGGTTAATCTTCATCCTCATTACATTTTCTGGGCAGCTGCACATGGATATGTATGGGACATTCCTTATTCCTTCAGCTCAGATGGCTTTGTAGAGTCTGGTCTCAGTGTGCACATCTGGAGTTCCCATCTCCTTTATGGCAAATTTCCAGATCTCTTTGAGTGCCCCAGGGCTCACTTCTTGAAACCCACTCCATGGATGAACTTGTGAATGTAGATGGTATGTTTCCTGGTCACTGCCTTGTTAATGGCAGAATGACCTTCCTTATTCTCACCACTTTTCTTTGTGGGAGCCATTCTGCTGGGCCCTGGTTGGAAAGGATCTTAATGCAGAGGTTAGAATTTGGTAGAACTGTACCACAAACTTTTTCTCCTGCTGTTCACCTCAGACCAGCCTCTTTCTCCTGTTATGAAATTAACTGTTAAAATACTTTCAGCCAATACTTAACAAAAAGATGCTAGGAAAAACAAGAGCAAAATAGATGATAAAGAAAGCATGACAAAGGGGAGGAGATAGGTCAATAAATCATTGAGTGACCTGGTTATTTCAAACAAAATGCATTTGAAATCTAACCGCACACTATACACAAAAAATAAATAAAAAATATATTGAAAAATTAAGTGCAAAAATTTTAAACTATAAAAAGATAGTAGGGGCGCCTGGGTGGCTCAGTCGGGTAAGTGGCTGACTTCAGCTCGGGTCACGATCTCACATGATTGATAATGTTGAGCCTCACATCGGGCTCTGTACTGGCAGCTCAGAGCCTGAAGCCTGATTTGGATTCTATGTCTCCCTCGCTCTCTGCCCCTCCCCCACTCATGCTCTGTTTCTGTTTCAATAATAAATAAAAAGATTTTTAAAAAATTTTAAAAAGGATAGTAAAAGCGTCAGTAAATTTTGACTTGCATTTTAGCTGAGAAAAGTCTTTCTAAATACAAAAGCACTGAAAAAATTGCAAAGGAAAGTTATTTAAAGTTCACTGTGTATTTAAGTTTAAGATACAAACAACCAGAAAGGCAATTAAAGGGTAAGTAACACATTTGGGAAATATAAGAGACAAATATGATAGAGGAAGAGTTAAAAAGTTGAAGATGCCACAGATTTTATGATAGAAATACTAAAGCAAGGTCTTATTTCTCCTGGTATAATTACATTTTGAGATATGGATCATTATTTCATATTGCTGAAATATTTTTTTGGAGCTACTTATAAACAAGCCTTATAATTTCAAGATGTACAAGCTTGATATTCATGATGTCTAGGTCCCCATGGAAGTTCTCAGTACAGATCTGAGAATGGGCCTCATGTCAAGTTGCTTGAAAACTAACCAGGTAGGCATGTATCCTGAACCTGGGGGCAGTAGGCAGCCAGCTCTAAGTCACTCAGCTGCACTGGCAGCCAGCCCACACTTCTTCATCAGTATTCATGGAGATTATGAGAGACAGAATGCCTTATGAAATCTAGATACACAATATTTGTGGATTTCCTTGCTCTTTCACTAGTTGAATTTTCAAAAATGAAAATGAGCAGTCTTAACAACTTGTTCTCTGTGCATATGTGATGCCTTCTGGTGAGCCATCGTTTTCCTTTTTTAAGTTCACAAACCATATGTCTATTAATATCTTTGATAATAATGTCTTTTTTTAAGTTTATTTATTTATTTTGAGAGAGAGAGAGAGAGAGGGAAAGAATGAGCAGAGAGAGAGGGAAAGAGAGATAATCCCAAGCAGTCTCTGTACTGTCAGCACAGAGCCCATCACAGGACTCATTCTCACCAACCATGAGATCATGATCTGAGCCGAAACCGAGTCAGACGCTTAACCAACTGAGTCTCCCAGCCCCAATAATTTGATTATTTATCTAGAGTTTGTGGCTTCTAACTTCATTCCTTTTTTGAAAATGAGAACTGTAATTTGCTTTCCTTCAGTTGTCTGGTACAACTCCCTCCCTGAATTTCCTTAAAAATTCTTGAGGCTCTTTCTCTTCCTATTCTTTTAAAATTAGAAAAGAAAAGGGGAAGCATAGGTGAATTACCAGTAAGTTCAAAGAACATTTTTTTAAGCTTGCATGTTTCTAATTGAATTACTATTTCCAAAGGAGTGAGTTAGTGTGTATGTATGCTAGCATGTGTGGGGAAGAGTTTCGGGGAGGAAGTCCTGCGGGCTTTCCTCTAGTCTCCTTTGGGCATCTGGGGCCCAGGAGAATGTTAGGGGAACAAAGCTCCATGAATGGATCCTATGGAATTAGAATTTTACTGTGTTGAGTTTAATTGTCACTTAAAAAAATATCTGATTATTATTGGGCTGAGTATAGATTTTCAATTGGGGAATCTTAAAGGAGGAAAAAACAAAGAATCTTCTGACTTCATAGAATTCCTGTACAGACTGTGAGTCTTAGAGCATGTCAACTTCAAAACCAATTCAAACAGAAACAAATTAAACTAAATAAGCAGACAAACCAAAGTCCCCAAAACAACAAATAGCTATTTTAGGCCACAAGGAGGATAAACAAAAGCTTGAATGCTTAAAACCTTCGTTGTTGACAAAAATCATTGCAACTGATGATGCCGCTGCCAAAAATTCAGAATACTTTAGGGCTCAGGAACTAACAATTTGGCTTTTTGCCAAGTTAAAAATTTCCTCTTTATGTAAGATACGAACGAAAAAGAACACGTGGTTTATATTTTTTTGAAATTGCCACCACATTCCTTTTTTCTTAATGGCAGTTAAGTGCTATTTCATAAGCTTGACATTATAAGGGTTCTTCCTAAATTAAGCCCTGGGGTTTGCTATTTCAGGCTTCCTGCTCAGTGAGCCCATGCCTTGTGACATTACTTCTTCTCTGTTTACCAATAGTGTGAGTCAGGGTTTGTGGTTGTGACACAGTCAGCTTCACAGCAGTTTTATCTTCTCCGACTTTAGGGAAGATACCAAGAGACTGGAAGGAAACATGGAAGATCCAGTGGTGCCAAAACATCATCTGTGGATGGTAACCTCTGTTCTAATGAAGCTTAGAAACTATAGGCTGGATGGTCCCTGGCTTCAGCCTGAAAGAAGGTTCCTGTTCATAAAGTATTTCTTTTATAAAATGGTACACAGTCATTATTTCACAGCTGAACTTTGGTATTACCTGCTTAACTCCTTTGCCTATAATCTTCAACTCATTCATCGTACTGTCATCAGATGCATCTTTCCAAATCATGGTTCTGATTATCCAGATAGAGACATCTGGATAATCAGATGTCTTAACTCTTAACTCAATTGTATTTGCTTCCTATATGGAAAAGTGAAGAAAAAAAATCATATGTCCACTTTATAGTTTGAAATTTTTCTTGATTGGGAAAAGTTGATAGATAAATACTATTTCCTGGTAAATAAAACAATTGCCTTCACAATAAGTCTTGGACACTTGGTATCCAAACAAGTACCCAATTCACAAAGTAATTTCAGATTTCACTGAGTTGATGTTTGTTGAATTTATTTCAATTTGTGGCCAGAATTTTGACATAGAAAGCATTTTCAATATAATCGACAACATGTGGACTCATAAGCAAAGCAAGAATATATGTACCACTAATTCTAAGTAAACTTGTGTATTTTTAATTTTAGTTTATTTATTTTGACAGAGTGAATGGGGTGGGAAGGGCGGAGAGAGAGGGAGAGAGGGAGAATCCCACGGAGGCTCTGCACAGGTGCCTGATGGTGGGGCTCAAACTCACAAACTATGAGGTCATGACCTGAGCTGAAATCAAGAGTCGGACTGACTGAGTTACCAGATACCCTTAAACTTGTATTGTCTTAAATATTCCATAATGTTATCCTGAAACAGAGAACTGTTTCTTTAACAAATTCTTATAAAATCTCTTCATTTGTGATGTAGAGAGGTAGTGTTCACCATATGTCCTGTTTCCTTTCGTGGTCTCCTTTGACATTAAGTTGGGGAAATGTAACTAATTCTGGCCAGTGGACAATACGTAGAAGAAATATGTTTCTCTTGGGCAAAAGCAAACTGGGAGGCCACACAGTCCAATGGGATGGGATGGTAGGCACAGGATGGTAGAACCTCTCTCAGCCTCCTGGGTGCAGGAGAGCGTTCTGTAGACCAGTGAAGAGCAGAGAACTTGACCAAGAAATAAACTTTGCACGATTTGAGGATTAACGAGTTACCCCATAAACCTAGCCTCTAGGTTAGCCTATAAACCTAAGTAATACAAAGGTGAAACAGTAAGTACTGAGTGTTAGGTATTCCTGCAACTGTATTGAAACAAATAAAATATGAATTCCTTCCTCCTTCCAGTGGTTTTCTGTGCTGTGGAGAATACCTGACTTTTTGCTGATAGCCAGTTGAGATATCTTGCTGTTTCATATGGAAGTCCTGGTCCTGAGTGTCTTCTGAACTGAGACTGAAGATGACCAATCCCTTTAACACTCTGCCTTTCCTGAGTCTGGCAGAGTCTGGCTGATGCTGGTCCAAAGAATAGAACTGGTACTAGGCTCCTGCTCCTCCCCTTTCTGCCTTATCTTGTCATGAAGAAGCTGCCAGCTCTGAGCCCTCAGTCATGTGCACCAACAATCACAACCCTCTCTTGATTAAAATTCACCTGTACCTTCTGAGTGCTTTCTCAAATCAGAGTCTCAAATTTTAGCCGGAATTTATAATCTTATCCCAACTTCCCTTTCAAATCTTAGGTCTTACCCCAACTCTTCCAAACTAATTTACTTGGACTTCCTGGACATGTCTCCTTCCTCTGGATCTTTTATTCATATCAGATGAGAACAGGCGCCATCACGGTGGTATGGCTGTAGACTCTCTTAGTTATGTCATTGCTTCTGTCTAAATGTCTGCCTTCCTTTGCAAGTCCTACCTAGGCTTCAGGGAGCAACTCCAGTTTCACTTTGTTTTAAAGTGATTCTCTGAACTATATTAAACTTTCTATAGATTCAAAATCCTTATCTTTGATTATAAAACACAAGGAACTTTGAAAACTGAAAGTTTTTAAATAACTCTTTTGACAGCAAAACCCAGATCGATCTGAAGAAAATTGGAGACAAAACTTGAACTGACTTGTCTATATTTACCTGTAGTTTTTATCTCACATGGTATATAAATTCATATTCTGTTTAATTTTGATGTGCTATCCTAGACCCTTCTGGGGCTATTATATAGCCTAGACCCTTCTGGGGCTGTATATAATATACAGTGATACCTATCTACAATCTGAAACATTCTGAATTCAGAAACTCATTTGCCTCCAGGGGTTTTAGTAAAGAGATCATAGTTCTGTTATTATCCTAATGGAGAAAACACTATATCGCTGTTTACAAATTTCATCATCTATCTGAACATGCTTTAATAAAACTAACTTCTAGGGGTACCTGGGTGGCTCAATCAGTTAAGCGTCCAACTTTGGTTCAGGTCATAATCTCATGGTTCACTGAGTTCGAGCCCCACATCGGGCTCTGTGCTGACAGCTCAGAGCCTGGAGCCTGCTTCAGAGTCTGTGACTCTCTTTCTCTCTGCCCCTCCCCGATTCACGCTCTGTCTCTCTTTGTCTCTAAAAAAAAAAAAAATGTTAAAAATTAAAAAAAAAACCTGACTTCTAGCACAGACTGAGATTTTTGATAGGAGACAACATTCTTATTTAGTTTTTTGGGATATAAATTTCTGAAAGTGATAAGTTCAGTTGCACACAAATGTGCTGTCTTTATTTTCTGTAAACTTGGTTTTTACCTAAAGTCCCTTCACCTGCAGAAAACATCAGGTAAATTCAGTTAAATTAGTGATTACTCAGTCATTTAAGGTTTTGACTTGGCCAGTTCTGGGAAGTAAGCCTCAAATTTCTGGCTCCAGTCAAAGGGCTCACATTTGGCCAGTCTCCTTGCCCCTCTCGGAGTCACAGCAAGCTTTCAGACAGTTCTCTGTGGCCCCTTGTGACCCAGATCTTGTCTCTCTCTGCTGACACTGTTTTAACACTTCTGTTGACGGAACATACTGATGTGCGGTAAGTGTACTGAAATCTGCATGAAGTTTGTTGTCTCCTTGGCTTATGTGTGGGAAATGAGGCCCCAGACCGACTGGAGCTTTGATTTTTCTTCCTTTCCCACTCTTAAGGGGTAGGAATGGAAGCAAGCACTTGAACTGCCCATGTCTTCTCTGATTCCAGAAAGATTATTAGTTAAAATTTCCTCTTCAGGTGGCTAGGCAAGAATTCTTCTAAACTTACCAGTTTTTGATATTTATAAAGCCGCATCTCACAAAGCTACTGTATGTGACAGGGATTTACAAAAGTATACTTTGTGGTTTTGTGAATATGTATAACTGGAACATGTAACTAGACCTCTTTGCTGTCTGTCTGTGATCGTGTTGGCTCTCTTAGGAATTAAATGCTATCTGATAAAGGCTAGAAGATAAAAAATAAGCAGGAGGTGGAGTGGGAGGTGAGTACCTAGTTAATATGTTAGAAGTTCATTCTACTGCATGCGTTCTCCCATTTAGCATTATTCAAATTCCAAACTGAACAAGCTGTCTCCTGTGCACAGGGAGAAGTGCTATGTATCCTTGGATAAGTGATTTTCAGACTGGTTTCAGGAAGCAGCAGAGGAGCCTGTTGAGAAAGAATTCTTGCCCACTTCCTCCTTCCTGGCCCTAAGCACGTCACACACATTTATATTTGGTTCAGTCTTTTACATCTTTTATGTCTTGGGTCTGTGTATGATTTAAGAAAAGAGTGCTGCTATTCAAAATATTTTGCAAAATCCTTGCATCTAAATAGGATTATACAAAAGATTTTTCAAACACCTTGTTCCATTTAGTAATTTGTTTCACTTGTAATCAATCCTTGCTTAACCAGAACCAGCTTCCACTTTCAGCTTTGAGTGAACAATTCAGTGGAAATCTTCTAAGTTCAGCAATGGAATATCCTGGGTACTGATGCCCACGCCTGTATATTTCAGGATCTGGGATGTTTAGTTCAAAAGGCCTGCAGTCTGCTTTCTTTGAGTCCTTGCTTCGCTCCCTCTCCCCTCCCATAGCCCCTTAAAACCTTGGCTGCTTGTTTATGGGGCCTACAGGCAGAAAAGCTTTATCATTTACTATCTTTTCCTCTTAGGAGACACAGAATTAAACAAAAAGAAGCCTTTCCTGTGCTCACTTGAGTATTCCCATTCCTGCTGAGAAAAGACACGATCAGTTTGGATATTTTGGCCCACTGCAGTGTAACTACTCATTGCTTGGCTCACACACCCCTCATTTATCATCTGGAAACTTGTGCTGGTCTCCAAAGTGGCCTCCTTTTCTTTGTTTCTACTTGATCATGCCCACTTCTAAAATGTCAGTCAAGTGTTCTTTTTCTAAAATGTACAGCTAACCATATTCTTCTTAAAAATTTAAAGATTTAAAAAGATTCTGTATTGGCTTTGCATTTTTATGGGGTATTCAAATTCTTTTGCCTCGATCACCAGACATTTAATGATTCCCAGCATCATGCTGGGAATTAATGATTACTAAGGATCCTGTGTGCAGTCAGTATGATAACACATTTCACTTATCATTTGTCCTTTACAACAGCTCTTTGAGGTTAGTGGTATTGTCTCCATTTTCTAAAAAGAAAAACTGAGCTTAGAGAGAAGACTTTTCCCAAAAATTATGAATAGCAGGAATCCTCCCTTCACTGATCTTTCCTGATGTATCTCAGACAGTGCAATCTTCACTGAGACCAGCACTGAAGTCTTCACTTTACCTGTCAGGCCTCCTTTTCCTCCTCATGCTGGGTCTCCTGCCTACAAGGCAAAGAAATCTTATTCACCGGTCCATCTTGAATTAAGTCTCAAGATCCAGATCACTGGTTCCTTTTCTTTTACCATTTTGTCCCTCAAGACACAGATCTACCTTTTCTTGTGGACAAGTCACATTGCCATACAGTGAATCTTGGGTATGAGATGCGTCTTCTACCTCATTCCTCACTCAGAGATGATTACTTCCATCAGAAGACCATCATTTTAGGAAACTAAGGAAGAGTGGAATATAGAGGAACTTTAGATTACTGTGGAGGTCCCACTGTAGATCATTTAATGTCTGCTGCTCTGTCCTTCTTTATTTTTAATTTAACTTTTTTTAATGAAAGTTTAAAAAAATTCCTTCTTTGCAAAAAAAGGGTTTTGCTATACTGAAATCAATGTGCTTGTACAAGAAGGAGTTGCTGCTTATGTATTCAAACATCCAACAGAGATTTCTCTTGTTTTCTAGCTGTGTTTTATTTTTTTAATGAAAAAAAATTTAATTGTGGTAAAATAGAAATAACATCAGATTTCCCATCTTTATTTAACATTTTTTAATGTTTATTTATTGTTGAGAAAAAGAGAGAGACAGAGCATGAGCGGGCAAGGGACAGAGAGAGAAGGGGAGGACACAGAATCTGAAACAGTCTTCAGGATCTGAGCTGTCAGCACAGAGCCCAATATGGGGCTTGAACCCATGAACCATGAGATCATGACCTGAACTGAAGTCAGTTGCTTAGTCGACTGAACCGTCCAGGTACCGCTACCATCTTCATTTTTAAGCACACAGTAGTGTTAAGTATATTCACATTGTTGTGCAATCAGTCTTTGGAACTATTATAGCTTGCAAAACAGAAACTCTCTATCCACTAAGTAACTCCGCATTCCTTGTCTGCCCCACCCTGAGCTGGGCCTGAAAACCACTATTCTACTTTTAGTTTCTATGAGTTTGACTATCCTAGGTACTTCATGTGAATGGAATCATACAGTATTTTCCTATGACTGGCCTATTTCACTTAGCATTGTGTCCTCAAGTTTCATTCATGTTATAGTGTATGTCAGAATTCCCTTCCCTTTCAAGGCTGAGTAATATTCCATTGTATGTGTACACCACATTTAGTCTGTCTATTTGCCTGTCGACGGACGCTTGGATTGCTTCTACCTTGTGGTTACTGTGAACAGTACTGCTATGGACACGGGAGCGGGGAGTACAAATGTCTCTTTGAGATGCTACTTTCAATTCTTTTGGGCATATGCCCAGAAGTAGAACTGCTAGATCATATTGTAATTTTAGTTCACTTTTTCTGAGGAACTGTCATAATGTTTTCCATAGTGGCTGCACCATTTTACATTCTTACCAACAGTGCACAGGGATTCTAATTACTCCACATCCTCCAGCAGTTGTTACTTTCTGTTTTTGTTTGTTTGTTTGTTTGTTAAGTAGTCATCCTAATGGGTGTGCCAGATGTGGTTTTGAATCAAGAGATACTCTCTAAAAAGATTAGATATTTTGTATTATGGACCTCTCTGACTCAAGGGTTAATATAATACACAATTGACAGATATTATCCTCTACTGTTTTAAGAAATAAAATCAATGTTTATTAAAAAGCACAATTGAGTAAAGAACAACAACAAAGCTAAAATCTTTGTCCGAGCTAGTGACTCTTTTGTGAAACCAGGCAGTTCCGCCACAAAACCACAGCCCATAAACTCCCTCCCTTCTTCCTCTAGCATCTTCCCCTAGGATCAGTCTCAGTGTCCAGGAGGAACTAAACACTTTATAGGATGATAGCCTTAGGAATCTGACTGATAAGGTATTGATTGTCAGACTCCCCAGGTAAGCCAAGAGTTTCTGGGGGATAATGACTGTTCATGTGAATTTTTGTATCCCCTTAGTGCCTGACATTGTGTAAGGCCTGTACTAATTCATAAAAAAATTACGTGCTTGGTGCTGCCACACAGCAAGTGGCCATTCTGAGAGATATGGGGATATAGCAGTGAACAAAATAGACAAAATCCTTGTCCCCCTGGACCTTAGAATAGAGTGGTAACTATAAATACATAGGTGTATACACATATATGAATGCTATGGAAAAAACAAAGCAGAGAAGGAGCATAGTAAGTGGCAAGAGAGGGGGGCAGTTACAGTTTTGAACCTGGTTGAAGGAAGGCTCACTGAGATGTGGCATTTCGCCAAATACTCAAAGGGAGTGAGGTATGCTGGTTGCTTTCTAGGGGAAGTGTATTCTAGGTAGAGAGGACAAAGGCAGAAAGCCTGAGGTGGGAGTGTACTTGATGTGCTGGGGAAGAGCAAAAAGACTAGTGTGTCTAGACAGAGTGGGTGACAGGTAGGAGAAGTGATCAGATCCGTAACAGGGAGCCAGACTGCACAGGGCCTTGCAGCCATTGAAAGAACTTTAGTTTGAGAAACCTGTGGAAAGAGAAAGGGTGGGTTCTGAGCAGAAGAGAGACAAGATCTGACCTACCTTTACATGGCTACCGTATTGAGATTAGAATAAGGGCCAAGGATGGAAGTAGACCCTCAAAAGATATTTATTGATTGATGGAAATAGTGTTCATGGTCTTTGGATTTGGATGTTCTATGAAGATGTTGGCCCTGTTGGCAGCTTCACAAAATGGACCACACCAACTCAACAGATGCCAGGCCCCAACAGCCTGTTCATAGATAACCCCGGGTGAGGAGGCCATGCTCCAGCAAGTGCAATCTGATGTCTGTGATAATGGGCTGGGCACCTTCAGAGCAGCACCTGCTGTCTGCTTTGGGGTTGAGGCAGTCAGTCTACTGAGCAACATGTTGGGGTTAGCAAAACAGACAGTTGCCCACAGAGGAGCTCTTTCTGAATGAATGAATGGATTATACCCACCTTTGTGAAATTTCTGCAGACCCTAGGTCTGAGAAAATTTGAACAAAATGTCATTAGGTTTTCAGCAGCGGCCATGGGTGGTGGACCGTAGCTGGGTGGTTCCCACCAGAGAAATTCTTTACTCCTTCATTAGTGCTAATGAAACTCACCCTGGTGAAAGGAAATCACATGACGAGACCACAGCTATTTCACCGAAAGTGCTACTCACTTGAGCTGTAAAGCTGCTTGTAGCCTTTAATCTTGGGCTTATGCCTCAAGGAAATAAGTCCAAAAGAAACAAACAGAAAGGTATTCGCACAGACATCTCTTGAATTTAAAAGGGTGTTTAACTGAGGGCATTACAAATGTTTGAGAAGAAATACTAGTTAAACAAATAATCAAAAGTGTTATTATAAGTAGGTAGAATGCTACAAAGAAGTGGGAGTTTCTTTGGTATACTGAAAAGTACATAATATATTTTTTTGTTTAGCCAAATAATGCACAACACAAAATAAAACATTTGTACAGTTGTGCCTATATCAAATATGTGCACTCACTAACAAATGGATTTAGAGAAATGGGAATAGAGTTTATAAATGAATTTAGAGAAACGAAAATTGAGTTTAAGCTCATTGGGTTCTTTTATGTAAAGAGATTAGATTGTAAGTATAAAAAATAATGTCTCCAGAGGCAATTGGGGATAGGCATTAAATATGCAAAATAGCCTTTTATCTTCTTATACTATTTGGACCTTTATTACCATTCCATCCCATTCAATCCTGTTTTCCCTCCTAAATACGGCCCATGCACTATATGCTGAGGAGACTGATGAAGAAGGAGGTAAGGGTGAGAATCACTGATTGTTAGTCTCAAAAGCCCACCAAAGCAAGGTGAGAAATTCCTAGATCGCCTGTGTAGTTGGTCAGTGATGAGTTGCCTACAGTCCAAAGGCTACGTACAGCTTGGCCAACTCTAAGAACAACTCTGCCACTTGATTTCAGAACAAAAGATGAGAAAGCTGTCTCTAGGTGACTACTTGGTAAACAAGCCAAGATATTTACATTGTGGTGTTTAAAAGTAGTACCAAATTTTACTAGCAAAGTTCCTCTTTTGAGTAGAAGATAGTTATATATATATTTATATATATATATATAAATACATAGGTTTTTTTTTTTCTCTCCAAGGCACTCAATAAACTTGTTAAGAAAATGTTTAATATAGGGTGCCTAGGTGGCTCAATCAGTTAAGTGCCTGACTCTTGGTTTCGGCTTAGGTTCTGATCTCCTAGCCCCTGAATTCAAGCCCACATCAGGCTTTGTGTTGACAATGTGGAGTCTGCTTGGGCTCTTTCTCTCCCCCTGCTTGTCTCCCCCTCTCACGCTGTCTGTCTGTCTCTCAGATAAATAAATAAACTTAAAAAAATATTTTCTGTACTATTTAAAACATATACCATCACAGATGGCAGGATTTGTAGTTTTTACTTTCTTCTTTAAATATTTCTGTACTATTTAAATTATTAAAAGCAAGGAATATATTATTTTATAGCAAAAGATAAGTTAGTTCTATTTGAAAGAAAAAATACTTTATTTTTCTTAAACTGGCCCTTATGCAGATTAATACATCAAACCACATAACATTAAAACTCTCTCTCTGACAACACTCCTCAACCTCCATCGTAAGCACTGTTTAAAGAAAGGTGACAAAGTGCTAGGGGCTACCAGTTAGTATCTCTAATGCGCTAAGATATTTTATAAGTCACCAAGAAATGATGAGAAAAAGTAGAAATGGCTATAACATGATAAAAGGTTAAACTTCTTTGTGGTTAAATAAATACAAATTAGGAGACCAACTAGTTATTTACATCTATTAGAGTGGGAAAGGTTAATTGCTAACACTCATTGTTCACTAGAGTCAGAGATTACAGGCATTCTCATACACACTGGTGAGAATTAAAATTGGTACAACTTGAGAACAATACTTATTAAGGTTTTAAATGTGGATATCCTTTGACCCATACTATCTACTTTTGAGCAGTTTCCTAAGGAGGTAACTGTGAAGTTTTACACAGGTTTTATGATTAGATTGCTTGTGGTAGAATTGCTACATTATACAGCCATTAAAAATAGTATTGAGAATTACAAAATTGAACACCACAGCTCCGGATCTGAGTGAGAATAAGAAGTGGTGGGCATGGCAGGACCTTCTACAAACACTCAAAACCCAGACGGTGTTGATGTTCCCACTGTCAACGGGTCGTCTGTGGAACTGGGCTCAGTGTTGCCAGACCTGCCAGTTCTTCACAGAAGGCAAAAATTTGGAACTTTATATAACATTTTCTGTATTTAAAAGTGGGAGCCATTTAGTCAAAATTGTTAAAAAACTATATAGAACAACATGGTATGGATGACATCTAGACTTAGACCCAACTTATTCAACCCTAGATATTTATCTACCTACTTACATACTTTTACTTCTAATATTTGTGTAAACTGTTAGCAGAAGAGTAAAAATAATATAGGTGTCACGTTTAAAAAATAATTTGAGAAATCTCAATCAGGTTACTAATACCTATTTTGAGAAGGACGATTGTCAAAATCTCTGTGTTCTCCTGCAATCACATTTGCCTTCTTTTGCTTCAGAGATAATCACAACTTTTAATTATGTCTTAATTTCTGTTATACTTTATATTTTTAGCACATATTTCTAAAAATGTTTTATTGCTTTTTTTGTTCTTGGCTGAAAAGCTCTGAACTCAGTCCATTCCTACCTCAGTGCTGTGGAAAGCAAATCCTGCTCTCTGGAGGCCTCAGGAAGGCAGAGGGGGTGTGCTCTTGAGAGAAGATGCCCAGATACTGGCCCTGACACCTGAGGGTGGCTGGTCCCCCAGGTTTTCTTCCTCCATTTCTGCCCCTGAGAACACCAGCCCCAAAGCTTCTAACATGAAAACTGAGGTGAAAGCTACAACTCACTGTTGTGTTTTTTTCCACCTGCTGTTTGGACTCTGATTTTCCTTAGGTAAAATGTTTAGTTTTGAAAAATCACCCACTTCTGCTCAGCATTCTTCTCATCCATTTCGTTCTTGATTCTTTGGTCATTTGTAGCTGAGGAATATTTCCTCACCTTGCCTGCCTCCCTGCACATGATGGCCTTGGACGGGAGGCCCATTTTGGAGTGCGCATTGGCCTGGCATTGGTGAAGGTGCTCAGCTCCTCCTTTCTAGGCAGCTCCTGGACAACCTGGGTGGAAATGGTAGCTATTCTTGACACAAAGAAGGAGCTTCAGAAGTGACTGCTGAGGAAGTAGAGGGATGCTCAATGTCTGGGCCTATCCACAAATGTGCAGTTCTGCCAACCTGCCCAAATTGGTACATTAAACTATGTTCATAGAGGTGTAGAAATAATAATATTCATAGTACTACTTAGCGCAAGTGAGCATGTACTCTGTACCAATCTCTTTTAATACTCGTGACAACCTTGCAAGGGAGGTACTATATTACTCCCATTTTACAGATGAGAGAATAGAGCCACAGAGAGGTAAAGCAATTATACAAGGTCACAGAGCTAGTTGGTTGAAAAGTTGGGATGCAAACTCAGTTCCTTTTGACTCCCCAGCCTAAACTTGTAACCACTATGGGATCCAATCTTCTTTCAGATCATTTGAATCCCTTTGGCGTTAAAGGGTCTCTTTATAGGAATTGGTGGGAGTTCTACTACTGCCCCTGTGGAGTAGCTTCCTTGGCTTCTCCAGTCAGGGACTCTCTTTCTTCTGAAACTCCTGCCTGGAGTGCTCACTTGCCCCAAATCTCTTCCTGGTACTTTTCTTTTTTTTTTTTTTTTTTTTTTTTACAAATAGTTTATTGTCAAATTAGTTTCCACAACTTCCTGGTACTATTCATGGATACATGTCTTGTTTCTCTTCTGTTTTTTCAGCATGGCAAAGCAGAAGGAAAGGCTTCAACTCTGGGAGCACCAGTCATGCCCTGCAAAGTGCTTCCACTAGTAATCCTGATACAGGTGGTTTCCTCCTTCCCCCACACTGTGCCCCCTGTTTTCTATCCCAGCTCCTGTACCATGCTTGATGTGTTACTAATTTATTCCCATGTAACAAACCGCCCCCATGTTTAGTGTCTTGTAATCACAGTCATTGAATTAGCTCATGATTCTGTGGTCAGCAATTTCGGCTGGGATCCTCTGCTGGTATCCCCTGGAGTTCCTTTGTTCCTACAGGTATCTAGAATCTGTACAGGGACCGAATGCTCTCAGATGGCCTTGCTCACAGCTGGAACAGGCTCTCAGCTGGGTAGGCTCAGGGGACTCAGCAGGGACAGCTCTTCTCCACTGGCCTCATCTCTACCAATAGGCTAGACTGGACTTCTTGGATTGGCAGTCTCAGGGCTGTGTTCTGAGGGAAACAAAGAGAAAGCATTTAATTCTTCCACATTCTGTTGGATATGACAAGTCAAAAACCAGTCTACATTCAATGACTGGGGAAACTGAGCCTATGTCTTTTATTTTTAAAAAAACTTTTGGCCCCCTTCACCTGTTTCTCATACCCCTCACTCCCTGCTTCTGGCAACTACCAATCTGTTCTCTGTAACTATCAGCTTGGTGTTTTTTTTTTTTTTTTAATTCCACAAATAAGAGAGATTATAAAGTATTTATCTTTCTATGTCTAATTTATTTAGCATAATGTTCTTGAGGTCCATCCAAGTTGTTGCAAATAGAAAGATTTCATTCTTTTTTTATAGCTCAATAATATTCCACTGTGTATTTATGTATGTGGATGTATATATGTGTATAAATATACCACATTTTATTTATTCACTCATCAATGGACACTGAGGATATTTTCATATCTTAGCTATTGTAAAGAATGCTGTAATGAACATGGATACATGAATATACATTTTCAGTTTGGCAGCACCAATTTATTTTCCCATGAATGGTGCCCTTTTGTCCACATCGTCTCCAACACTTATTTCCTGTCCTTTTGATAACAGTCATTCTAACAAGAGTGAGGTGATATCTCATTGTAGTTTTGATTTGCATTTCCCTAATAATTAGTGATATTGAGCATTTTTTCATCTACCTGGTGGCCACTTGTGTGTCTTCTTTAAAAATCTGCCCATTTTTAAATTGGATTGTTTTTTTGCTTTTGAGTTGTATGATATTAGCTTCTCATCAGATGTCTGATTTAAAAATATTTTCTCCTATTCAGTAGGTTGCCTTTTCATTTTACTCATGGTTTCTTTTGCTTGCAGGAGCTTTTTAATTTGATGCACTCCCACTTGTTTATTTGTGTTTGTTGCTTTAGCTTTGGTGTTAGATGAAAAACCCATCAGCAAGACTGATGTTAAAGAGGTTACCATCTGTTTTCTTCTAGGAGTTTCATACTTTCAGATCTTACATTCAACTCTTTAATCCACTTTGAGTTAATTTTTGTGTGTGGTGTAAGATACTGGTCAAGATTCATCCTCTTGTATGTGGTGTCCGGTTTTCCCAACAATATTTATTCAAAAGACTATCTTTTTCCCATTTTATGTTCTTGGCTCCTTTGTTATATAATTTAATTGGCCGTACATATGTAAGCTTATTCCTGGGATCTCTATTCTATTATATAGATCTATACATCTGTTTTTTTTTCAATACCATGCTGTTGTAATTACTGTAGCTTTGTACTATTGCTTGAAATCAGGACAATTTCAAATCAGGATGCCTTCAACTTCATTTTTCTTAATATCAATGCATATTCAGGTTATTCAATATATTTTTATGAATATTATATTTCTGTGAAAAATGCCATTGGGATTTTGATCAGAATTGCACTGACTCTGTACATTTCTTTGAGTAGTATGAACATTTTAATAATATTGATTCTTCCAATCCATGAGCACAGACTATCTTTCCATTTATTTGTGTCTTCTTTAATTTCTTTTATTTCTTACAGTTTTCAATACATAATTGTTTTAGTCTGTGGTGTCACAGTCTTCTAAAAAGGTTATGTGAATGTGTGTATTTTTAAGTTATCACTACTCTATTATATCTCAATGTGAATCAATGAGGAAGGTTAGAGATATTGCTAGGAATTGGTCTTGATGGGGCAGGCCTTATAGAGTTTATAGCATGAAATCAGGAGTAGTTGGGTAGTTAAGTCAATGCTAGGGCAGGCTAAGTGGGGAAAAAATAGAGGGAGCTGATTGTGATATTTTGAATTCACCTGGATCTAGAGTTAGAATCTTATTCTTAAACCCAAACTGTCTCTCCCACATTTATTACCTTTAAGTCTTGAGTGATAAATCTTTTTTTTTTGTCTATTTGTGTAAGTACTCTATAAGCATTTACATAAAAATCTGTCTATCTTAGGCAATTTTATGTCTCTATTGTTGAAAAATTACTAGTAGTTAAGTAAAATGTTTGCTTTGGTTGGCAATGCTGTAGAATAACAATAGATGAGAAACATGGTACTGAGATTAGCAACAGATCTTCAAAAATCAAGGGCAATGCAATTGAACTCTAAAATTTTTAATGTAATAATGAAAATAATTTTTTTGTTTATTTGACAAAATCTGTTTCCAGAGATCAAATAGCTACTGACATAAATGCTTAAATGGCTGTTGTTTGTGATACAAGCCATCCTTAAAAGTCATGCTTTATTAAGCATTCCTATTAGTGAAACCAAGTTTATCAAGTTTTCTCATTGGATTGGCAATAGAGTAGATCATCAGGGGTTTTATGTTCTCATTATTATCCTTGCAGGAAACAAGTAAGCAGGAAACAAGTATGTTGAAGTTACTCTTTCATGTGCCAACAAAACTACTTCTGTTGAAGGCGATTTCAATTACAAGAGTTTGGACTTTTCCATCTTAGATACCTTTTATCATGAGGCATTAACACAGTTTTGGTAGCAATGAATCTAAATGCAATGTAATGTGGGCTGCAAAATCTTGATTTGTGTTATGGGTTGAATTGTGACTCCCCAAATTCTTATGTTGAGGTCCCACTCTCTAGTACCTCAGAATACGACCTTACTGGTTGAAATAAGGTTGTGGCAGATATAATTAGGTAAGGTGAATTCGTACTGGAATAGAGTGAGCCTTGAATCCAGTGTGACTGGTGTCCTTAGAGAATGAATGCCATGTGAAGAGACAGGGACATGCATAGAGGAAACCTGATGTGAAGGCACAGGTAGAAAACTATTTACAAGCCAGGGAACACTAGAGATGAGCAGAAACTGAAGACAGGCATGGGGCAAATTCTCACTCACAGCCCTCAGAGGAAACCAACGAAACATGGCTGACGGCCTTATCTTAGATTGCCAGCCTCCAGCACTGTGAGACAATTGTCCTGTGCTGTTTAACTTACCTAGTTTGTGGGATTTTGTTATGTCAGTCCTAGTGAACAAATACAGTCGAGAAGCCCAGTGGAAAAGAGATACATGCTTTAAAAACTGGGAGTGGGCAAGAGAGAATAGTTGTGGCCAAATGATGCCAGATAGACCTCAAAATCTTGAAATAAAAAAGATGAATTTTCACGGAGCCTGGGTGGCTCATTGGTTAAGCGCCCAGCTCATGATTTTGGCTCAGATCATGATCTCACAGTTTCATGAGTTAGAGCCCCTCCCCACCCCTACTATTAGCACAGAGCATGCTTGAGATTCTCTCTCTTTCTCTGCCCCTCCCCTGCTTGCACGCTCTCTGTCAAGAGAGAGATAAATTTTTATTAAGGATTTAGTCAGAGACCTGCTTGAATCTCCAGGTCTTTTTCCCCTTCATTTCTTCCTAGTGTTCTTCCTAGCCTCCTTCCTTCCTCTTTTTCTGGGAGGCCCACTACACTGCATTCAGTAAAGCACACAGAGTTTCTGCCATGCGAGGCCTGGAGCTGGGCAGTGAGGCAGGTGCAGCCCAGCCCTCATGGAGGGTGCAGTGCAGAGGGGGTAGCAGTCATGTGACCCAGCTCTCAGGCACAGTCTGCTAAGTGCTATGGTGGAATAACTACTTAGGGAACTTTGGCTGCTCTGAGGAAGGACACCTAATCTGAGTGTTGTTAATCATGGAGAGTTTCCTGGAGGAATTGGCTCCTAGGGTTATTGAGGCCTAAAGAAGGAAGGCAAAAATGGGTGGGGAAAAGTGTTCCAAATAGGGGGAACAGCGTGTGAAGAAGTCTGGAGGTGAAGTTCATGGCTGTGTCTCAGAGTGTGAATCAGGAAACATTGAGAGATGTGCCTGAAGAGGTTGGCAGCAGTCGGTCTGGAAAATTTTTGAAGCCATAGTAAGTATTTTGATTTATCCAGAAGAAATGTGTGGGAGGGGACTTATGTTGAAGAGTGAAGTTGTATTTGTGCTTTAACTCATGTCTCCCATCTGCTTGGGGATGGCAACTTGAACACAGGCAGAAACACTCCCTTTGACTCTGAACATAGACAAATGATACCAACATATTAAAACTGTATTATTAAATGGACTTTCACATTTGAAAATGAGAAAGGGAAATCTCCATAAGTCAGAAAATCAGAAGTTTGCCAAAAAAAAATTAGGGAAGAGGCAAAGACAGAAACCCACAGTAGTTAGAAGGGGCTGAAGCCCTCAGGCTTTTAGGGGACCAAGACTGTGGGCCCTGAGCCTCCCAGCATCTAGGAGCAGGGCTAATTTAGCCCCTCTGCCCATGGACACCTGCAAAGTATTTGAGGAAGAGCCAAACCACGAAAGAGACAAAAAGCAGAATAATTGGGATAACTGGTATACTTGAGCAGCTAGAGATAACACAGGAACAAAGAAAGGATTTCAAAATAAATATTTATATTGTTATCCAAGAACCAAAGTAAGAAATACCAAATATAAAATAGGCTGAAGTACAAATTAGTAAACAAAGACTAACCTAAAGAAATCTCTTTAGAAAAATGTACCATGAAAAATATACAGAAGAGAAACATCAAGGAAAAGAATAGATTCAGAAGCTGTGATATACAGTAATTAAAATACATAGGGCAGAATTTTGAATAGTAGTATATGAACATACATTTTCCAGGGGAAAAGGCAGATAAGAATCCTTGGGTTGGAAAATCTCAAGAAGTACTAACAAGACTAAAAAATATCTGTATGTAGATGCTGTGTTTAAAACTTGGGAAAATTAGGTATGATGAGAATACTATAAGATCAGCCAGATATATAATACAAGCTAAAAAATGAACATTATAACAATATTAGACTTCTCATCAATATTAGATGACATAAATCTAAAAAAACTCTGATAAACTTTTTAGAACAGTACTATTTCTTATTCCAAAGTATGCATCAGGAATTTGGGTTAAAGATATTTTCATGCTGGAATTTGTCTTTTGGTGAGAGAACTGAAGTACATATACTCCTGTAAGAAGGAATGGTTTCCATGGAGGGCAAAGAAAGCTGGTAAAATACACTGGTGAATTAAAATGTGTACTGACTTTAAAAACATGAGGGAAGACATGAGTTTTGAAACAAGCTGGGACTAAGATTCCATTGAACTATTACATGGTCAATATGAAAAGGAAATACTGAGGGGATCAGAATCATGCCAGTTTTCTTGTTCAGGAAGAGGATAGAGACAGTGAATAAATGTAAACTTTATTAGAAAATTATTATTTTAGAAAATGTAAAAATGAAAGGTGATTAGTAAAAGATAGAAATTGAATATATAACTGTCCTAAGACATTCAAGGAAAATAATATAAGAAAATAAAATAGGTTAATAGATTGCAGGAAAGGAGAAAGAACAACAAAAAAGTGAAGGCATAGTAAGGAGAAAATACAAAACAATGTGTTGGAAACATGCATACATACAACAGTAACCACGATAATGTGGACACGTTAACTGGCCCTGGGAATACAAGATCCTTGTCTTTCCTGTTTATCCCTAAATCCTTGCCATCAAGTCTTGCACGTGCAGGCAGGCATTTGTTTTATGAATAGAAGACAGGTCTCTCAGATTGGATTTTTAAAAATCAAGCTGTTTGCTGGTAAAAAAGACTCCTTTAAAAAAATTCCTGAAAGTTTGGAAATTGAGGGATGAAAAAAGATTGGCCTTTTGTTCAATTTTGCTGTGAAACTAAAAGTGCTCTAAAAAAAATAAAGCTTATTAAAGTGATATTTAAAAAGAAGGTAGGTCTCATGTTAAGTGTTTCCTCTTCCCCCCACTTCCCCAAAATCCCATGAAGAGTCAAGAGGAAACTACCAGAGAAGATAGATATGGTGGTAGTTTCATGTGTGTATGTATCTATTCAAACTCATCAGATTGTATACATTAAATATGTGCTGTGTTTCATATGTCATTTATACCTCAGTGATGCTGTTACAAGAATATACCAGGATCAGCAATAGTAAAAATCTAGTACAGGAATGTTAGAATTCAAGATAATAAAATTCAGGGCAAAATATCTTAAAGAAGACCAGTTGGCATCTCATATTGCTAAAAGGAACAATCCACTAAAAAGATAGGGCAGTCTTCAATGTTGTGTACCTTAAACATGGTCTTAAATTATAAATAAATAGAATCTGATAGAACTATAGTTGGAAATTTAAAATTATAGTGGGAGATAAAAATGAGACTATATTTCAACAACAACAAAAACAAGCGTCTCAATTAGAATAATGGGTATTAAATAGACATTTCTCTAAAAAAGATATGCAAACTTCCAATAAACACATGAAAAGATGCTCAATATCACTAATCACTAGAGAAACGCAAATAAAAATCTTGGTGAGATCCCACTCTTTAGGATGGCTACTATCAAAACCCCAGAAAATTACAAGTGTTGGTGAGACCATGGAGAAATTGGAATACCTGTGCACTGTTAATGGGAATATAAAATAGTGCAGTAGCTATGGAAACAGTATGGCAATGCCTCAAAAAATGAAAATTGATCTACCATATGATCCAGCTGTTCCACTTTTGGGAACATATCAAAAGAATTGAAAGCAGGGACTTGAGAGAGTTGTACACTCATATTATTCACGTAGTCAAATGGTGGAAGCAACTCAAATGTCTATCTACAGGTAAATAAATAAAGTGTAATATATACACACAATGGAATATTACTTAGCCCTGAAAAAGAAAAAATTCTCAATCTACTACAACATGGATAAAACTTGAATGCATTACGTGAAGTAAACCAGTTACAAAAAGGCAAATACTAGATGACTGCACTTATTTCGGATACCTAGAGTAGTCAAACTCTTAGAGACAGGAAATGGAATGATGGCTGCCTAGTGCTAGGGGAGGAGGGAATAGGGAATTATGTTTAATAGGTAAGGATTTCAGTTTTGCAAGTTGAAAATGGTTCTGTGGATGGTTGGTAGTAATGAAGGAGAACAATGTGAACATATTTAATATCACTGAACACTTAAAATGGTTAAAATGATATATTTTTGTGTATTTGGCCACAATTAAAATTTAAAAAATGAGACTACCTTTGATGTCCTTGGAGTATGGTTTAATGGGGCCAAACGTAGGATAAAAAAAGACTAGTTGGAAAAATTTTTCTGCAAATCAGGGAAGAGATAATGGTGACTTTAATTCAGGTAGTTATAAGTGAGGTTGAAGTCAAAAGGAGATATTGAAAAAGAATTAGAAGATAGGAACCAAAAATTCCGTGATTGAATAGATATTATTGGAAAGGGTTAGACAAACCATTTTTGATCACTGGTTTCAGGCTTTCACAAGTGGGTTGATTTTGGAGACATTTACTGATATCAGACACCCAGGAAGAAGGACAAGACTAGGGGCCAAGGTGGTGAGATTAATTTTGACTAAGATGAGTTTGAGATCTCTGTGAGACACCTCAGGGAGCAACATTTTCTTCAATTGCTTCACACTCTGCTTACTTCTACAATTGGCACACATACTTGGCTTCCTGTCTATGTACACTTGACAGAAAGAAACACAGTTCTGTTCACTTCAGGAGTGCTGCCCTATCACTGCAGCAGAGACTTTAGAGGTAGATCCTGGGATAACTCAAATATGTGCTTCTGTCAAATAGGTTGTTTTTCTAAGGTCAAAGAATGCTTAAAGCAATCAAACATATTGTGTTCCCAATGGACATTGCATCCCAGAGGCAGCACACTCACCCGAAGTTTGCATGGGCACAAGGCCCGTTCATTTCATTCTCACTCACTGTAATGCAAACCTAGAATTTCACTGATGGTATAGATAAGAGGATTCACAGTTGTCACCGGGACCTGCCAACAATTCTCTTTTGCTCTGTGTTCCTTCCTGCACAGAAAATGTTTTTGCTAAAGTAACATAATGGTTGTCTAAATTTGGGCTGTTTATATTTAGTGATGAATTGTGATCCTAACAGCCTTTTCAGGACACAGTACTTAAAGTAGAATGCTAGCAAATCAATCATGTTTTGATGTTATCCATTTGGTAGCAGGTAGCTGTGGAAGATCTTTTTCTTACACAAATACAAATCTAATGGTAAAAGCAAGGGCCCTGCGTTCAGGTGATTTGGGTGCAATGCTGGCCAGCTATGTGATTGTGGATGGGCAATTTAGTAGCCTGTGAACCTCAATTTCTTACCCTTTAATTAAAAGGTGGCTAAAAACACCTGAGTTGAGGAGTTGTAAAGACTAAACAAGCTATATACGAATGTACTTATTAAAGTACTTAACATATAGTAGGCATTTAACAAATACTGGTGAATTGTTTTATGTTTAAATACCACATTTCCCCAGGCCATCCCAGCCTGAAGGCAAATAGAGGGGACTACAGCATTAGCATAAAGGTTCCTACTATCGTAGGTGGAGCCTTACAAACTCCCTTCAAAAAAATCTCCCCAAATTTGTAGGGCCCTCAAGACTGTCTTATGCATGTAATGACCAGAGTTCTCAGCTCAAGCCCAGTTTGCTGTGTTCTTCTCTGCTTTGGCTGTGGATGATCATTTGCTCCTGGGACTGATGATTCTTAAGAAGTAAATGCAAAAGGTGCCAAGAACCTTCTGGTGACTTTGGGAAGATGTTGGGAAAACCCCTCCTATCACTGACAGCTTCCAGCTCTGGCCATTGAGGCTCCCCAGTGTAGAGTGCCAATGCCACTCACAGGGCCCGCATTACCATGACTGCTTCCTCAGCACACCAAAACATCTTCATTTTCTTCCCTGATGTGGTGGGTGAGAATCTCTTTTCTGTCTTTATATTGAGCTTAGTTCTTTTCTTTGTGTGTTTAACCCCTTTTTCCTTGGAGACGCCATCATGAGTCTGTGAGGCTGTGCCAGAGGAAAATTTGGCTAATTGAGATCATACTGAAAAACCACCCTCTTGTCTAACACTGCAGCTTTATTATCCAGCCAAGCTTTTATGTGAGGGCTTCTGTGAAGATAAGTTATGTTACAAGAATTATTTTTAATCTTTCATGCAAGTCAACCACTATTTTCCCACACCCCTTTGGACCACCTCAGCAGTCTTTCAGATATTCTAAAGTGAGAATGTTCTAGTGAGAATCTTGCTATGTTTTTACATGCAGGTAGGAGGATTTTCAGAGAATCTTGAAAAGGAGAAGGGAGACTAGAAGGAAGAAGGAAGAGCATTATGAAATGATAGTGTTAAGTTAGGATGCGATGGGAGGTGCTGAATTTGGGTGGTGGTCATGGAAAGGAAGGTCTGGTGGAAGAGGCTTGATGAAAGACAGATACAACTAGTGGCTGGACTGGAGAAAGATGCCTTGATGGTTGTCATGAATAATTCTGAGTTTTCTGGAAATTTCTGGGAAATTTGATTTGCTTACATAGTAAAAATTAAGATTCTAGATCATTAACAGAAGTTTTCATAATCCTGTACTCCCAGCCCCTTATCCTGCCCTAAAACCACGGACTCCCTTAAATTCCTCAGTGTCTACATTGGAGCCCTCCTTCCTTTGCTGTTCTCTAAGCACTAGGCTAGTGAGTCAGTTGCTATAACGTGCCTGCTTGCCGCATCTGTGATGGTGACATGGACATGGTAGTCCTCATGAACCCATTGGTGAGTTGGACTCCCAGGGCAATCTGTCTGTCAGTTTTGGCAGTATTGCCTGTTCCCAGCAAGAGATAGAAGGAAGATTCCTGGGATTCCTGTGGGACTGAAGATAGATATTGTTCTTAGCATTCAAATTTGCTTTGAATGAGCATTCTTCACTCGCCTTGGTCAGGAACAGTTATTTAAGGAGTACTGAGAACCACAAAGTTGGTTGGATTTTCCTCTAATCTGTTATTAGGCTCCAGCATATTAAAAATATTTTAAGGGGAGTATTTGGCACGTTTCTGAAATAATACTCTGAACTTTTAAGCAAATGAACAAGAGCAGGGATAGCTTTGAGCAGTTTTCTGAGTGGGTCTTCAACTCCCCTGTAGTTGGCCTCCTCTTCTTTTTTTTTAATATTCATTTTTAGGTGATTACAAGTGGGGGAGGGGAGGCAGAAAGAGGAGGACAGAGGATCTGAAGTGGGCTCTGGGCTGACAGGCTGAAAGTAGTGAGCTCCATGTGGGGCTGAAACTCATGAACTGCGAGATCATGATCTGGCCCTAAGTTGGGTGCTAAACCAACTGAGCCATTCAGGTGCCCCCTCTTCCTCTTCATCAGTGCTGACATGCTGGCCCCTGACTGCTTGGAGCTCTTTATAGGAGATTTCACTGGACTGGACTGGCCTTCAAAGCCCATGTGGCTAAGCTTTCGTTCCTTAGATCCAGTATTAGAGTGTAATGTTCCTAGAGGTCTGAAGATAATATGTGGTTTACTAAGTAATAATGATATATAGATAGGTATGGTTTATTAAGTGCCTGGCATTGTGCTTTTCACATGTTATATCATTTAATCCTTATACCAATCTTAGGAGACCAATGTTATTATCCCTATTTACAAATGAGGAGAGATTCATAATATACATGCAAAGTAACAATGCATTCAAGCTCTTAATTCCCACGAGTGATTTCTCATGGGGATTTTGAGAATTGAGGTAAGCTCTTAGAGGTTCTATCCCTGATAAGATCTTTATTCCAGTGGGGCTCTGTTCTCTTAAACTTGATTTTAAATGAAGTAGGCTGTTTACAAAGGTCTCTTTAGCAGAGAAAAACCACGTCCTAGTTAAAATTGTTCTTCGAAATCTCATAATCCGTATTTTTTTTTCAGAATATGGGGGTATGTGAGCTCTTTATCTTAAAAAAGTTTGAAACTTTTTTTTCAAACCCAAATCCTTACCACCTCTCAGTAAGTTATTTAATCACATGGGTTAAGAACGAAGCAGAAGTGTGGTCTGTAAAAATATTTGCCATCTTTGTCTTTCTGGTTTCCTGATTCTGAGTAACTCTGAGTGGTTGTTTGTCAGACTTCTCTGTACCTGCATGTGTACAAAGCCCCTCATACTGCCTGGGCCCCAGCAAAATGGTGAAGTGGCTGAAGTTTGAAAACAAGCACATTTGCAGTGCTGCCTGCTGCTTTTTCTCTGCCTTTTAAAAACAATACAATAAAGTGCAAATAACATGAACTTTCACTTTCCCCTCAATCAAGAAGGGATCTTCAGACACATTTTTGTATGATTTAAAGTAAATGTGATTTTTAATCTCCTCGTATTGACGTTTTCTATTATATCTTTAATCATAGAACAAAGACTTTGGGGAGGGGGTTTCTGGTTAATGCAATTTCAAGTTAAGGAGCCTTGAGGGCAAAGTGATGGGAGCACAGAAGGAAGAAATTTGGATATGATGAACACGATATTCCCCCTCTTCTCCCCAAAGCAGACAGGCCTTATGAGAAAAGACTTGAAGGTAGCCATTTCTTTACTTACTTTTTTTCTTTTGGTGGATTTTAGCAGCTCTGCTTTGTCAGATAATACTAAGCCCCTTGTGCCCCCCCCCCTTTTTTCCCCCACTCTGTGTGAAAGGCATAGAATGAGGTTTAAAGGAAACAGAGCTGTCCTCTGCTCCTGGCTTGTTGATCTGGGCAAGGTCCTTACCATTTAGTGCCCTTAAGGGATGGAGAGACTAGTTCTTGCCACAGGTCTGATGAGAGTTTGGAGAATGAATCAAAGTTTACAAAGTATATTGATTGAATAGTCAAGTCAGAAAGACGAAACATTATTAAACCTCAGTACAAAAAATAAGATAAAAAGAGAGAGAGAGACAAACCATAAGAGCTTCTGAAATACAGAGAACAAACTGAGGTTTTCTAGAGGCTTTTGGGTAGGGGAATGGGCTAAATGGGTGAGGGCATTAAGGAGGGCACTTGTTGGGATGAGCACTGGGTATTAAATGTAAGTGATGAATCATTCAATTCTACTCCTGAAATCATTATTACACTATACGTTAACTTGGATTTAAATAAAATTAAAAATAAAGAAAAACTCAGTGCAGGTTATGTGGACTAGCCTAGAAAAATTGAGTTTTTCCTTGTGATTATAAAAACACTTAGGTGCAATGCAGAACAAACTCTTCTCTCCATCTCACCCTACCTCCACTGCACAAAAGTAGCAAAGACTAGTACCAAAATGGCAATGATAAGCATGATGACTTGTTTGGGGGTACCCCAGGAAGGTTGCAGTATTATGCTGTCCACTCTATGATTACTCCATCAGGAAGCTCATTTTTATGTTGTTGGTTTTTTTTGTTTTTTTTGTTTTCCCACTCAGGCCTCCCTACCTCCCATCCTCTGGCTGGACTTTGAGTTTTATGCTAGCTTTAAGTTTTGCTTCTCTTTGGACCATGTGAAAAAGCAATCCAATGTAATTGCCATTGAGCCTTCTTCATGTTCATTAAATTTATTGAGACCTGAGGGCTCCCTCATACAGGGGACTATCACAGGCAAATCTATTATGATCTCACCCTTGTGTTAATGGTCACAGCTCACTGCTCATCACTCATTGCCTAATGTGCACCTTTCCCTTTACCCTATACAATAAATTGGCTTACCACCTGATCATCCTACAGCAAAGTCCATTGTCAAGTCTTTCATATTTTCAGAGTTTCTAATCAGCTTTTCAGTGTCTTAAATAAATCCCTCTTAAATGTGAGTGGACAGTCAGAGGTCCTCAGATATTTGAGGAAAAACTAACATGAAATGAACTGTGAGGAAGCAAGGACAATGTAGGAAATAAAAAAGAAAGGAAAGGCCAGATTCTTAGATAATACATCCATGACAAGAGCAATGTACAATAAAAGTGATTTTAAGAAAATAAGAGCTATAGAGGGGTGCCTGGGTGGCTTAGTCGGTTAAGCGTCTGACTTTCGCTTAGGTCATGATCTCGCGGTTCGTGGGTTCGAGCCCCGCGTCGGGCTCTGTGCTGACTGCCAGATCAGAGCCTGGAGCCTGTTTCAGAGTCTGTGACTCCCTCTCTCTGACCCTCTCCTGCTCACGCTCGCTCTCTCTCTCTCTCTCTCTCCCTCCCTCTCCTAGAAATAAATAAAAACATTAAAAAAAAAAAGAAAGAAAATAAGAGCTCTAGATATGAAAATTATGATAGCAAAAATTAAACTAAAGGTTTGGTAGAAAAGTTGAGTAAATGGCACAAACTGAATTGTATCTTCCCACCAAATTTATATGTTAAGCCCTAATCTGTAGTGCCTCAGAACATGACTATATTTGGAAATATGACTTCAAAGAGGTAATCAAGTTAAATGAGGCTCTTAGGATGTGCCCTAATTCAATATGATCCAGGTGCATATGACACAAGGAGATTAGAACACACAGACACCAGGTGTGTGTGTGTGTGTGTGTGTGTGTGTGTGTGTGTGTTTGTGTATAGAATGGCATCAGTGTGAAGAGACAGCAAGAGGGATGCTATCTGCAAGCCAAGGAGAGAGGTCCCAGAGGAAACCAACCCCACCAGCAACTAGACCTTGAACTTTGAGCTTCCAGAATTTTGAGGAAATAACTTTCCTTTGTTTAAACCACCCATTAGGTGGCATTTTGTTATGGTAATCCTAGCAAGCTAATCTAGTAAATTTCCCAGAAAAGAGAATTACAACAAGAAAATCCAAATGAACAAACCACAACAATAAGTTGGAAAGCATAGGACAACAGAATAAATTAGTCCAAGTGGTTCAAGATCTTTAATCTTTTTTTTTTAATGTTTATGTTTGAGACAGAGAGAGACAGAGCATGAGAGGGGGAGAGGCAGAGAAACAGGGAGATGCCAAACTGAAGCAGGCTCCAGGCTCTGATCTGTCAGCACAGACCACGGATGTGGGGCTCGAACCCAGGAACGTGAGATCATGACATGAGCTGAAGTCGGACGCTCAACCGACTGAGCCACCCAGGAGCCCCAAGTGGGACAAGATCTTAAAACAAGCAACAAACACATGGAAGGAAGAAAAATATGGAAGAAATAATATAAGAAAATAAGATGTAAAAGTTTTGCCAAGGGGTGTCTGGGTGGTTCAGTCAGTTGAGCCTCTGACTCTTGATTTTGGCTCAGGTCATGATCCCAGGATCATGGGATCGAGCTCTACATTGGGCTCCTTGCTGAGCATGGAGCCTGCTTAAGATTGTCTCTCTCCCTCTGCCCCTCTCCCCAACCTGTGCTCTCTCTTCTTAAAAAACAAACAAACAAAAATGGGGCATCTGGGTGGCTCAGTCAGTTAAGCATCCTACTTTAGCTCAGGACATGATATTACAGTTCATGAGTTTAAGCCCCACATTGGGCTCTGTGCTGACAGCTCAAAGCCCGGAGCCTGCTTCAGATTCTGTGTCTCCCTCTCCCCTGTTCACACTCTGTCTCTTTCTCTCTCTCAAAAATAAATAAACATTAAAAAAAAATTAAAACAAAAAACAAGTTTTGCCAAGTGCCTGAATTAACAATGAAAAGAAACTGCGTACCAAATCACGTCATTGTGAAATTTCAGAATCCTGGGAATAAAAAACAGATCTTAAATTCTTCCAGAGAATATGAGAAAACAGAGAAAGGTCAAAAGTTAATGACACACACAGTGAAACAGAAACCAGAATGATGTTGGATTTCTCAAGAAGAGAATGTGTACGTGAATAATTACAGGTATCTTAGGAAATTTTAAGAAACTTTTTTATAAATGTAAGAACAATTTATTTTGTGTCTCACTCAACTTATCAAACACCATTATACTTAGTAAGTTGTGGTGTGTTCTGTATCAATGCTCAATAAAAGTTAAAGGAAAATAAGAGGATGGACAAAATATGATGTGTGCCAGCAGGCTTTGCTGCCACCAAAGAATTATATCATTGTGTTGGTCAGAAGATATATGGATAACAGGACTGTGTTCTTTTTTTAAAAAACATTGAAGTGTAATTAACATACATATACATAACATAACATATAGTTAAGACTATGAAAACACAGGAGTACAGGCCAATATTTCTGATGAACATAGCACCAAAAATCCCCAATAAAATATTAACAAATTGAATCCAACAGTGCATTAAAGATATTCTCCATGATTATGTGGAATTTATTCTAGGGATTCAAGCATGGTTTAATATCCACAAGTCAATGTGATACATCATATCAATAGCAAAAGAATAAAAACCGTATGATCATTTCAACAGATGCAGAAAAAAATCATTTGACAAAGTACAACATCTATTCTTGATAAAAATTCTCAACAAAATAGGTTTGGAGGTAACAGACTTCCACATAACAAAGGCCATGTATGAAAAATCCACAGCTAACATCATACTCAATGGTGAAAATCTGAGAGTTTTCCCCTTAAAATCAGGAATAAGACAAGGATGTCCACTCTTACCACTTTTATTCAAAATGTTACCGGAAGTCCTAGCCAAAGCAGCCAGACAAGGAAAAGCATCCAAATTGTCAAGGAACAAGTAAAACTTGCACTATTTGCAGATGTCATAATCCTATATCTAGAAAACCCTAAAGACTCCACCAAAAACTGCCAGAAATGATAAATGAATTCAGTAAGGTCACAGGATACATAATCAATGTACAGAAATCTGTTACTTTTCTATACACTAACAATGAAACAGGAGAAAGAGAAATTATTAAAGCAATCCGATTGGGGCGTCTGGGTGGCTCAGTCAGTTAAACATCTGACTTCGGCTCAGGTCATGATCTTGCAGTCTGTGAGTTCAAATCCCATGTGGGGCTCTGTGCTGACAGATCAGAGCCTGGAGCCTGCTTTGGATTCTGTGTCTCTGTCTCTCTCTGCTCCTCCCCTACTCAAACTCTCTCTCAAAAAACAACAAACATTAAAACAAATTTAAAAAATAAAGCAATTCTATTTACAATTGCACCAAAAATAAGATACTTAGGAATAAACTTAAACAAGGATGTAAAAGACCTGTACCCTGAAAACTTTAAGATACTGATGAAAGAAATTGAAGATGACACAAAGAAATGGAAAGTTATTCCATGCTCATGGAGAGAAAAAATACTGTTAAAATGTCCATACTACCCAAAGCAACCTACACATTTAATGCAATTTGTATCAAAATACCAACAATGTTTTTTTTCACAGAACTGGAATAAAGAATCCTAAAATATGTGTGGAACCAAACAGCCAAGGCCATCTTGAAAAAGAAAGCTGGAGGCATCACAATTTTAAATTCCAAGTCTACTAAACTGCTGTAGCAATTAAAATGTATGGTACAAAAATGGACATATCAATAGGACAGAATAGAAAGCCCAGAAATAAACCCACAATTATATGGTCAATTAATCTTTGACAAAAGAGGCAAGAATATTCGACAGGAAAAAGATAGTCTCTTAAACAAATGGTGTTGGGAAAAGTGGTCAACTACACGCTGAAATGAAATTGGACCACTTTTTTTCACACCATACACAAAAATAAACCTGAAATGAATTAAAGACCTAAATGTGAGACCTGAATCCATAAAAATCCTAGAAAAGAGCACAGATAGTAATTTCTGTGACATTGTCCATAGCAACGTTTTTCTAGATATGTCTCCTGAGGCAAGGGCAATAAGGCAAAAGAAAAACCCAAACACATTAATTCAAAGGGTTACATCAATCCCTATTTTTACTGCAACATTGTTTATAATAGTCAGATTATGGAAGCAACTCAACTGTTCATTGATAAATGATGGATAAAGAAAATGTTATAAACATATACACACACATACATATACACATACATACATAATGGAATAATATTCAGCCATTATAAGGAATAAAATCTTGATATTTGCAATAACACAGGTGGATCTAGAGAGTATAATACAATAAGTCAGAGACAAATACCATATGATTTGACTTAAACATGGGAATTTAAGAAACAAAATGAAAAAAAAAAGATAAACCAACAGACTCTTAAGAACAAACTGATGGTTACTAGAGGGAAGGTGGGTGAGGGGGATGGGTGAGATATGTGAGGAGGGTTAAGAGTATTCTTATCATGGGTGTCTGGAAGGCTCAGTCGGTGAAATGTCCAACTTCGGCTGAGGTCATGATCTCATGGTTTGTGGGTTCGAGCTCCGCATTGGGCTCTGTGCTGACAGCTAGCTCAGAGCCTGGAGCTTGCTTTGGACTCTGTGTCTCCCTTTCTCTCTGACCCTCCCCTGCTCACTCTGTCTCTCTCTGTCAGAAATAAATAAAACATTAAAAAAATAAAAAATAAAAGAATATGCTTATCATGATGAGCACTGAGTAATGTATAGAATTGTTGAATCACTATATTGTACACCTGAAACTAACCTAACACTGTACTTTACCTATACTGGAATTAAAATAAAAATTTACAAATGAAATTTAAAAAATATATAAAGTGGTCTGTCATATTCTCCACGTCTAATCTTTAGTCTGATCATATTTTACTTCTTTGAATAGGCTATAGTACATTTGTATTTACTTTATAATAAATTATGGACTTTATGTGCCATTTCAATTTAATCTCATTTGTTAAATCAGCTGATTAAATTGGTTAAATTTAATCTCTTTGGTCCATTGTTCTGGTCAACAATATATTCATCAGGGTTTTTTGTTTGTTTGTTTGTTTGTTTTGAGATCCCATGAACAGAAGATTATTTTCATGATAACTTGTCAAGTGGGGATCTCTATTTGTTGAGATTCATTCTTGCATTGGGTAGAGAGTTTAGCTAAATGATGAGATAACCTGTTTAGCAAACCTCACTGAGCATTGCTAGGGTAAAGGACTTTGGAGAATAAAAAGAAGCAGCCTTTATTTTCAAAGAACATCTCTAATATTCTGTGTTAGTGTGTGTTGCCAATTTGATGGGTTGATCATGGATCCAAACTAATTTGTTATCAGTAATATACACAAGAAACTGTTCTTCACTGATGAAACCCAAAAGAACTGAATTTTTATTGGTTAGTTTGTTCCTATATTACTCAAACTGGGAAGTGATAGAAGGCAATTTTGTTCATTCTAGAGAATTTTGATTCTTCACTCAAATATTTCCTCTCTTATTATCTCTGAAACTCAAGAGATGCCCAAAGGATCAAGGTTACACAAAGTCATGAAGAGACTAGGCAGTCGTCAGTGTGGCATGTACTCAGATATGTTTCTCATATTGGCCTGATCCTAGTATTCGATATTCTCTTCTTTATGATTCATGCCTTTCTATTCAGCATTGCTGGTGCCCAGTAATCTCCTTTGGAATTCATCCCTCTCCCCACCCCCAGAAAATCTCTCAGTGTGAATTAGTTTTAATAAGGCAGATTTATGCTCTAAGTTTTAGAATTAAGCTTCATGAAATGATTAAGAAAAGTCTTCAAAACTCTCAAGGAGAGAGTTTAGATGGAGATTTCCTCCATCAACCTATTTCACATGCTCATCCTGTCTAGGATGGTTTGGACTCTGAACTCCCTGCCCCAAGAGGCATTTAAACTTGGCAGCTAGACATAATTGCTAAGTGAAGTTGTGATAGTCCAGGAATAGGAAATGAATTTGGCATTTTGAATACAAACAATATTTACACATAAAAAGTCTAAAAGTTAGTTGGCATTTGGGTGGGTTTTAAAACATACTCATACATAACATCTTGAAGAAATACATAATATATTGCAATTGAGTCACATCAGTAAAACAAGGTATTTTAGACATCTAATATTTACCTTTCTTCAATTTTCTGCTCAGTTTAGGTTAAATATGAGCACATCACCTACATTACTTAGATAATCCCACTTCTGTTATTTTGGCATTTTTTTAAGAGACAGAAATAACATCTGGTATATTTTAGAAATGATAATTTTATAAAGCTATTATGTTTTTAAATGTATCCAATTCACCAGACTCCACAAGAAACGTAATAAATACATATTAGAGGATTTTTTGGGTAGACTGTATATTTTTTATAGACTATATTTGGGGGGGTCCTAAAGTAGGGTCACATCCTGCATGGAAATCCATCATCTTGTTTGACCTCTTACCCTCCTCACATTAGTCTCCACCTCAACTTCCTGAATTTCCCTTGGAGTTCCCAGTTCTTTCCTTTCAGTTATACAGAGTGATTGCTCTCTTCCAAGTTTTGTCAGCACCCAGTGCCCAGGCCCATGAGCTTTAGCTCATGCTCCATATGGGTCTGTTAAACAATTTTCCCAGCAAAAGCAACTCTTCCTGTAAGAGGAATTCTTACACTAACTGCTATGGAAATTAGAAACAAACCAAAACCAAAATATACCTTATTGTTGATATGACAAAATTTTGGCATTAGCAAGAAATAACAAATAATATCACATTTATTTCCTGACCTTCTCCATTTACTAAAGAACTTTTTTTAGCTTTAAGTCAGTGAATTTATTATGTATATTTTTAAAAGTATGTATGTATATGTGCATGTATGTATGTATGTATGTATCTATGACAGAGAGCATAAGAGTGGGGGAGCAGCAGGGAGGGAGAGAGAGAATCCCAAATAGTGTAGAACCTGACGTGGGGCTTGATCTCATGAACTGTGAGATTATGACCTGAGCCGAAATCAAGAGTGGGAGGCTTAATCATCTTGAGCCACCCAGGTGCCCCATTATGCATATTTTAAAGTTGATTTTTAAAAGTTTTTATTTGAATTCCAATGAGTTAACATATAGAGTAATATGAGTTTCAGGTGTACAATTTAGTGATTCAACACTTCCATACAACACCTGGTGCTCTTCACAAGTGCACCCCTTAATTCCCATCATCGACTTAATGAACAACCCCCCCCCCCCCCCCGTCCCCCACCCCCCCCCCCCCCCTGGTAGCTGTCAGTTTGTTCTCTATATTTAAAAGTCTGNGCCACCCAGGTGCCCCATTATGCATATTTTAAAGTTGATTTTTAAAAGTTTTTATTTGAATTCCAATGAGTTAACATATAGAGTAATATGAGTTTCAGGTGTACAAATAGGTGATTCAACACTTCCATACCACATAACACTCAGTGCTCATCCCCACACCTTACTTCCCCTCATCGACTTAATGAACACCCCCCCCCCCCCCCGTCCCCCACCACTACCTCCCTTCTGGTAGCTGTCAGTTTGTTCTCTATATTTAAAAGTCTGTTTCTTGGTTTTCCTGTCTCTTTTTTTTCCCTTATGATCTTTTGTTTCTTAAATTACACATATGAGTGAAATCATATGGTATTTATCTTTCTCTGACTGACCTATTTTGCTTAGTATATTACTCCCTAGCTCCATCCTTGTCAGTGCAAATGGTAAGATTTCATTATTTTTGATGGCTGAGTAATATTCCATTGTATATATGAGCCACATCTTCTTATCCATTCATCAGTCAATGGACATCTGGGCTCTTTCCATAATTTGGCTATTGTTGATCTTTTAATCCAAGTTTTTATTCAATTCTATTACAAAGATTTGAGCAACATACCAATTTGAATATTTGTTTGCCAATGGCATTGAACAAGTGCCATGAGGAAAAGGCCACAGATTAAATTGTGAAAAATCCAATATATTCTTTTTTTTTATTGTGGTAAAAAAGCATACAATGTGAGATCTACCCTCTTAACAAATTTCCAAGTTTAAGTGCGGAACTGTTAACTCTAAGCACAGTGTTGTTATAGCAGATCTCAAGAACATTTCATATTGTATAACTGAAACCTTATATCTATTGCACAACCACCCCCTATTTCCCGTGTCCCCATACCCTGGCATATATTATTCTATTTTCCGCTGCTCTGAGTTTAACTACTTTAGATATATCATATAAATGGAATTATGCAGTATTGATCCTTTTGTGATTGGCATATTTCATCCCGCATAATGTCTTCAAGGTGCACCCATGTTGACTCATGTGACAGGATTTCCTTTTCTAATGGCTGAATAATATTTCATTGTATGTATACAACACATTTTCTTTATCCATTCATTTGTCAACAGACATATAGTTTTCTTCCATATCATCGTTATTGTGAATAATGCTGCAGTGAACATGGAAGTGCAGAAGTCTCTTTGAGATCCTTATTTCAATTCTTTTTTCAATTCTGGATATATACATATAAGAGGGAGCTGGATTATATTGTATTTCTGTTTTTAATTTTTTGAGAAATTGCCATGCCATTTTCCATAGTAGCTGTGCCACTTCATGGTCCTACAATAGTGAACAGAGTTCTAATTATTCCACATCCTCGTAACCCTTGCTTATGCTTTGTCCTGTTTTCTAATAATAGTCATCCTAACAGGTGTGAGGCGATATCTAATTATGGTGGTTTTCTATTCTTTTTTTTTAAATTGTGGTTTTTAATTTGAATTTCCTGATTATTAGTAATGCTGAGCATCTTTTCTTTTTTAATTTTTAATTTTTATTTAAATTCAAGTTAGTTAACATATAGTGTAATAATACTGATTTCAGGAGTAGAATTTAGTGATTTGTCACGTACATATAAAACCCAGTACTCATCCCAACAAATGCCCTCCTTAATGCCCATCAACCATTTAGCCCATACCCCCCACACTTCCCCTCCAGCAACCCTGTTTGTTTTGTGTATTTAAGAGATTCTTGTGGTTTGCCTCCCTCTCTGTTTTTATCTTATTTTCCTTCCCTTCCCCTATGTTCATCTGTTATGTGTCTAAAATTCCACATATGTGTGAAATCATATGCCATTTACCTTTCTCTGACCAACTTATTTCACTTCACATAATACACTGTATTTCAATCCACGTTGTTGCAAATGGCAAGATTTCATTCTTTTTGATCACCAAGTAATACTCCATTGCATATATATATATATATATATATATATATATATATACCACATCTTTTTTTTTAATGTTTATTTTTGAGAGAAGAGACAGTGTGCACACGGGGAAGGGGCAGAGAAAGAGAGAGAGAGGAAGACACAGAAAACTTAAGCAGGCTCCAGGCTCTGAGCTGTCAACACAGAGCCTGACACAGGGGCTTGAACTCATGAGCTGTGAGATCATAACCTGAGCTGAAGTTTGATGCTTAACGACTGAGCCACCCAGGTGCCCCTATACCACATCTTCTTTATCTGTTTGTCAATTGATGGACATTTTGGCTCTTTTCATAATTTGGCTATTTTTTTTTTAGAGAGTTATACTGTAAGCTTTTATTTTGTTTGAAGGTTAATACGAGGTCAACAAGATAAGTAAATCTCAGTTGCTAATGTATCACTGACAAAGCTCTTCTAATAAAGGCGGCCCCTTCTTTCTATCATTCATTGCATAGTTCTCTTTATTTAATATTATCTTAGTAAATACCCTTTCTTAATTTCTTTTTCTCTTTATTTAATATTATCTTAGTAAATACCCTTTCTTAATTATTTTTAAAATATAATTTATTGTTAAATTGGTTTCCGTACAACACCCAGTGCTCATCCCAAAAAATGCCCTCCTGAATACCTATTGCACACTTTCCCCTCTCCCCTACTCCCCATAAACCCTCAGCTTGTTCTTAGTATTTTGGAGTCTCTTATGGTTTGCCTCCCTCCCTCTCTGTAACTCCCCTACCCCCATGGTCTTCTGTTAATTTTCTCAAGATCCACGTATGAGTGAGTATATATGGTATCTGTCTTTCTCTGACTGACTTAACTTCACTTAGCATAATACCCTCCAGTTACATCCATGTTGCTGAAAATGGCTGGATTTCATTCTTTCTCATTGTCAAGTAGTATTCCATTAGATATATAAACCACATCTTTATCCATTCATCAGTTGATGGACATTTAGGCTATTTCCATAATTTTGCTATTGTTGAGAGTGCTGTTATTAACATTGGGGTACATGTGCCTCTGTGCATCAGCACTCCTGTATCCCTTGGGTAAATTCCTAGCAGTGCTGTTGCTGGGTCATAGGGTAATTCTATTTTTTAGTTTTTGAGGAACCTCCGCACTATTTTCCTGAGCTGCTGCACCAGTTTGCATTCCCACCAACAGTGTAGGAGGGTGCCTGTTTCTTTCTCCACATCCTCGCCAGCATCTATAGTCTCCCGATTTGTTTTTTTAGCCACTCTGACTGGCATGAGGTGGTATCTGAGTGTGGTTTTGATTTGTATTTCCCTGTTGATGAGTAACATTGAGCATCATTTCAAGTGTCTGTTGACCACCTGGGTTTCTTCTTTGGAAAAGTTTCTTCATGTCTTCTGCCAATTTCTTCACTGAATTATTTGTTTTTCGGGTGTGGGGTTTGGTGAGTTCTTTATAGATTTTGGATACTAGCCTTTATCCGATATATAATTTGCAACTATCTTTTCCCATTCCGTTGGTTGCCTATTGGTTTTGTTGATTGTTTCCTTTGCAGTGCAGAAGCTTTTTATCTTGATGAGGTCCCAATAGTTTATTTTTGCTCTTGATTCCCTTGCCTTTGGGGATGTGTCAAGTAAGAAATTGCTGCAGCTGAGGTAAAAGAGGTTGTTTCCTGCTTTCTTCTCTAGGGTTTTGATGGTTTCCTGTCTCACATTCAGGTTTTGAGTTTATTGTTGTTTATGGTGTAAGAAAGTGGTATAGTTTCATTCTTCTGCATGTTGCTGTCCAGTTCTCCCAGCACCATTTGTTAAAGAAGCTGTCTTTTTTCTATTGGATACTCTTTCCTGCCTTGTCAAAGATTAGTTGGTCATACATTTGTGACTCCAATTCTGGGTTCTCTATTCTATTCCATATGTGTCTGTTTTTGTGCCAATACAATACTGTCTTTGATGATTACAGCTTTGTAGTAGAGGCTAAGTCTGGGATTGTGATGCCTCCCGTTTTGGTTTTCTTCTTCAATATTACTTTGGCTATTCGGGGTCTTTTGTGGTTCCATACAAATTTTAGGATTGTTTGTTCTAGCTTTGAGAAGAATGTCAGTGCAATTTTGATTCGGATTGCATTGAATGTGTATATTGCTTTGGGTAGTATTTACATTTTAACAGTACTTAATTCTTCCAATCCATGAGCGTGGAATGATTTTCCATTTCTTTGTGTCTTCCTCAATTTCCTTCATAAGTTTCCTATACTTTTCATCATACAGATCTTTTACATCTTTGGTTAGGTTTATTCCTATGTATTTTATGATTCTTGATGCAGTTGTGAATGGGATCAGTTTCTTTATTTCTCTTTCTGTTGCTTCACTATTGGTGTATAAAAATGCAGCCGATTTCTGTACATTGATTTTGTACCCTGCTACTTTGCGGAATTCATGTATCAGTTCTAGCTGACTTTTGGTGGAGTCTGTCGGATTTTCCATGTAGAGTATCATGTCGTCTGCAAAAAGTGAAAGTTTGACTTCATCTTTGCCAATTCTGATGCCTTGTATTTGATTTTGTTGTCTGATTGCTGATATTAGGTCTCCAACACTATGGTAAACAACAATGGTAAGAGTGGACATACTGTCGTGTTCCTGATCTCAGGGGAAAAGCTCTCAGTTTTTCCCCATTGAGGATGATAGTAGCTGTGGGCTTTTTATAAATGGCTTTTATGATGTTTAAGTATATTCTTTCTATCCCAACTTTCTTGAGGGTTTTTATTAAGAAAGGATGCTGTATTTTGTCAAATGCTTTTTCTGTATCTACTGACAGGATCATATGGTTCTTTTCTTTTCATTTGTTAATGTGATGTATCACGTTGATGGATTTGTGAATGTAGAACCAGGCCTGCAACCCAAGAATGAATCTCACTTGATCATGGTGAATAATTCTTTTTATATGCTTTTGAATTCAATTTGCTAGTATCTTGTTAAGAATTTTTGCATCCATATTCATCAGGGATATTGGCTTGTAGTTCTCTTCTTCTGCTGGGTCTCTGGTTTGGGAATCAAAGTGATGCTGGCTTCATAAAATGAGTCCAGAAGTTTTCCTTCCATTTCTATTTTTTGGAACAGCTTGAGAAGGATAGGTATTGACTCTGTTTTAAATGTCTGTAGAATTCCCCAGGGATGCCATCTGTTCCAGCACTCTTATTTGTTGGGAGATTTTTGATAACTGATTAAATTTCTTCACTCGTTATAGGTCTATTCAAATTTTCCATTTCTTCCCGTTTGAACTTTGGTAGTCTGTGGGTGTTTAGGAATTTGTCCATTTCTTTCAGGTTGCCCAGTTTGTTGGCATATAATTTTTCATTGTATTTCCTGATAATTGCTTGTATTTCTGAAGGATGTAATAAATCCATTTTCATTCATGATTTTGTATATTTGGGTCCTCTCTTTTCTTCTTGGGAAGCCTGGCTAGAGGTGTATCAATTTTGTTTATTTATTTATTTTTATAAACGCTTCGTTTCATTGATCTGTTCTACTGTTTTTTTTTTTGTTGTTGTTGATTGTTTGTTTTTTGGATTCTATATTGTTTAATTCTGCCCTGTTCTTTATCATTTCTCTTATTCTGCTGGGTTTGGGGTGTCTTTGCTGATCTGCTTCTAGTTCCTTTAGGTGTGCTGTTAGATTTTGTATTTGGGATTTTTTTGTTACTTGAGATAGGCCTGGAGTGCAGTGTACTTTCCTCTGAGGACTGCCTTTGCTGCATCCCAAAGAGTTTGGATTGTTGTATTTTCATTTTCATTTGTTTCCATATATTTTTAAATTTCTTCTCTAATTGCCTGGTTGATCCATTCATTATTTAGTAGGATGTTCTTTAAACTCCATGTTTTTGGAGGTTTTCTAGACTTTTTCCTGTGATTGATTTCAAGTTTCAAAGTATTGTGATCTGAAAGTGTGCATGGTAGTTCTTTTATATTTATGGAGGGTTGCTTTATGACTCAGTATGTGATCTGTCTTGGAGAATGTACCATTTGCACTTGAGAAGAAAGTGTATTCCACTGCTTCGGGATATGGATTTCAAAATATTTCTGTCAAGTCCATCTGGTCCAATGTGTTGTTCAGGGCCATTGTTTCTTTAGTGATTCTCTGTTTAGCTGATCTATCCATTGCCGTAAGTGGACTATTAAAGTCCCCTGCAATTAGCACATTCTTATCAATAAGATTGCTTATGTTTGTGATTATTTTATATATTTGGGTGCTCTTGAATTTGGTACATAGAAATTTATAATAGCTCTTCTTGATGGATAGGCCCTGTAATTATTATATAATGCCCTTCTTCATCTCTTGTTACAGCCTTTAATTTAAAGTCTAGTTTGTCTGATATAAGTTTGGCTACTCCAGCTTTCTTTTGACTTCCAGTAGCATGATAAATATTTTTCCATCCCCTCACTTTCAATCTGAGGATGCCCTCAGGTCTAAAATGCATGTCTTGTAGACAGAAAATAAATGGATCTTGTTTTTTTATCCATTCTGATACCCTGTGTCTTTTGATTGGGGCATTTAGTCCATTCATATTCAATGTTATTGAAAAATATGAGTTTAGAGTCATTGTGTTGTCTGTAGGTTTCATGCTGATAGTGATGCCTCTGGTACTTTGTGTTCCTTGCAGTATTTCCCTCACAGAGTCCCCCTTAGGATCTCTTGTAGGGCTGGTTTAGTGGTGATGAATTCCTTCAGTTTTCATTTATTTGGGAAAACCTTCATCTCTCCTTCTATTCTGAATGACAGACTTGCTGGATAAAGGATTCTTGGCTGCATATTTTTACTGTTCATCACATTGAAGATTTCCTGCCATTCCTTTCTGTCCTGCTAAGTTCTTACATGTCTACCTTTGTATGTTAAGGCCTGTTTATACCTAGCTGCTTTCAGAATTCTCTCTTTATCCTTGTATTTCACCAGTTTCACTATGCTTTGTTGTGCAGAAGATAGATTCAAGTTACATCTGAGGGGAGTTTTCTGTGCCTCAGATTTCAGTGTCTGTTTCCTTCCCCAGGTTGGGTAAGTTCTCAGCTATGATTTGTTCAAGTACCCTTTCAACCCCTTTTTCTCTCTTTTCTTCTAGAATTCCTATGATACAGATATTGTTCTATTTGATTGCATCACTCAATTCTCGAATTCTCCTTTCATGTTCCTGGATCATTTAACTCTTTTTCTTGGCTTCCTCTTTTTTTCATAATTCTGTCTTCTAATTCACCTATTCTCCCCTCTGCCTCTTTGATCCACTCTGTAGCCACCTCCATTTTATTTTGCACCTCATTTATAGCATTTAAAAATTCATCATGACTATTTTACAGATCTTTGATGTCTGCAGCAGAGGAGTCTTCTATGCTTTTTTCAAGCCAAGCGATTAATTTTATGACTGTTATCCTAAATTCAGTTCAGTTCAGTTATGTTGCTTATATCTGTTTTGATCAATAATTTAGCTGTCACTTCTTCCTGGAATTTCTTCTGAGGAGAATTCTTCTGTTTCATCATTTTGGCTAGTTTGGCCTGTCCCTTGAAAGTTTTAAAAGCTTGTTATGTGCTCTGCACCTGCGAGTGCTGCTATATTAAAGGGGGCTCATACACTGTCCAGAGCCTGGCCATTCAGGAGGTGTTTTTTGGAGAGCACTACTTGCTCTCTGTTGTTATGACTTTGGTTATTTTATTTCCCTACTCATAGTGATGTTTTGGATCCTCCACCAGGTGTGCTTTGTTTTGTTCCTTGAAGTAGCCCTGGAAAGGAAAACAAAAAGACAAAGAAACAGGAAAAAGAAACCCCACCCAAACACACAAACAAATAAAACAAACAAGCAAACAGACAAAAACAAAAAAAACGAAAACCAAGAAGCAATCTAAAAGCAAAAAACCAGGAACACCAGCTACAAGAAAAGAACAGGGTGGAGGCAGTGCTGATGGAAGAGCATATACAAAGAGAGAGATGGCAGGGGCGGGGAAGAAGAGAGAATGAACACTGACCAGGCAGAGGGACTAAAAGGCTTAAACCAGAGAGAGAGAAAGGAGAATAAGGAAGGAGTCGAGGTAAAAGAAATAAAAACAAAGTTACCCAGAGAACCTATGTGGCCTGATTATTCCAGAGAGAGAGAGAGAAAGAAAAGTAAAAAATGAGGTGTAGAACATGCATCAAGAGAACAGATTAAATATGTCTGTTTAAGCAAATCAATAACCAGAATAACCAGCCTAGAGGAGGGAAGAGATAAGAAGGAGAAAAGCGAGAATATATCTAAATAACAAGAATAGACGTAGAATTAACCCAGGCAGTGCTGCAGTGCTGGTCCAGAGGAAGCCGTCTGGTTCCACAGTGCCAGCTCCAGTAGATAAGTGGATATCGGCATGGAGGGACCTGGTCTGGTGTAGGCAGTCCTGCCTCCGTTGTGGGCCCTGCAGAGGCCCCACCTTGGTGGCTTGTGTGGCAAAAAATGGTGATGTCCCCAGTCCCTTCTTCATGGACCAGGTATCCCAAATCAGACCTTTGGATCCGTTCTTACTGTGCCGTGGGCACAGAAGACGTGTGCTGTCGGGCTCCGCTGTCTGCTGTGTCCCAGGCTTAGCTGGGTTTTAAACTCCTGCTCCGTGCATGTTAATGATGCCGCCCAACGATACGTGGTCCTGTGGCTGTCCAGCAGCCCTTCAGGGGAGCAGGCCAGGTCCCTCCTGCTTCAGACTGCACCCCTGACCAACCACCCAACCCGGAGGTGACTCCCCTCCTCCCCAGGTGTGTGAATAGAGCCACTGGCCCCAGTCTGAAGAAAGCCCTGAAGTTAGAAATGCGATCCCTCTCCAAAAGCCCTGTAGTTAGATATGGGATGATGGGATCCCTTTCTGTCCTGGTCCGAGGTTTTTCTCTTGTCCAGTTACAGAGCTATGTTTCCCCAGCTGCTCTTTCTCTTTTGTTTGTCTCTCCTCAGAAGGGGATTCCTCCCCTCTGTGCCTCCTGGCCCGTTTTATTACCTCCAGTTTGCAATCAAGCTCTTAGGGAGTTTTCCCATTTTCTTCCTGGTAGACTCCGTCTCATTTCCTCCCAGACTCTTGGGGTTCAAAGTTCTTTGGCTTCAGCCCTTCTTTGAGAGATGTGGGAGTACGGATCCCCCTGTTGACCCCTCCTTTACAGCAGTTAATAATGCTGCTGTAAACATTGGGGTGCATATGCCCCTTTAAATCAACATTTTTGCCTCCTTTGGATAAAAACCTAGTGTAATTGGTGGGTTATAGGGTAGTTCTATTTTTAATTTTTTGAGGAACATGCATACCATTTTCCAGAATAGCTGCACCATTTTGAATTCCCACCAGCAGTGCAAAAGTGTTCTCCTTCTTCCGCATCCTTGCCAACATCTGTTGTTTCCTGAGTTGTTCATTTTAACCATTCTGAGAGGTATGAGGTGGGATCTCATTGTGGTTTTGATTTGTATTTCCCTGATGATGGGTGATGTTGAGCATCTTTATGTGTCTTTAGCCATCTGGATACCTTCTTGTGAAAAGCGTCTGTTCATACCTTTTGCCTATTTCTTCACTAGACTATTTGTTTTTTTGGGTGTTCAGTTTGATAAGTTCTTTATAGATTTTATATACTAACCCTTTATCTGATGTGTCATTTGCAAATATCTTCTTCCATTCTATAAGTTGCTTTTAGTTTTATTGATTGTTTCCTTCACTGTGCAGAAGTTTTTATCTTGATGAGGTCTCAATAGTTCATTTTTGCTTCTGTTTTCCCTTGCCTCCAGAGACATGTCTAGTAAGAAGTTGCTACAGCCCAGGTCAAAGAAGTTGTTGCCTGTTTTCTCCTCTAGGATTTTGATGGTTTCCTCCATTTTGAGTTTATTTTTGTGTATGGTGTAAGGAAGTGGCCCAGGTTCCTTCTTTTGCATGTCACTGTCCAATTTCCACAGCAGAATTTGCTGAAGAGATTGTCTTTTTTCCACTGGATATTCTTTCCTGCTCTGTCAATGATTGCTTGGCTTCTTCCTTGCCAGTTTGAATGTCTTTTATTTCTTTCTGTTGTCTGATGGCTGAAGTTAGGACTTCCAACAATATATTGAACAATAATGGTGAGAGTGAACACATCTGTCGTGTTCCTGACCTTGGGGGGAAAGCTCTGAGCTTTTCCCCATTGAGGAAGATATTAGCTGTGGGTCTTTCATATATGCCCTTTATGATCTTGAGGTATGTTTCTTCTATCCCTACTTTCTTGAGGGCTTTTATCATGAAAGGATTTTGTATTTTGTCAAATGCTTTTTCTGCATCTATTGAGAGGACAATGTCATTCTTATCCTTTCTTTTATTAATGTGGTGTATCACGTTGATTGATTTCTGGACATTGAACCAGCCCTGCAGTCCAGAAATAAATCCCACTTGATGATGGTGAGTAATTAATTTAATGTGTTGTTCGAGTCGGTTTGCTAGTATCTTGTTAAGAATTTTTGTATCCATGTTCATCAGGGAAATTGATCTATAGTTCTTTGTAGTGGGGTCTTTGGTTTTGGAATCAAGGTAGTGCTGGCTGCTGAGAATCTTTTCATATACTTGTTGAACACTTGAATATCTTTTGAGAAATGTGTATTCAAGTCCTTTGCCCATTAATTTTTTTTCTGTTGAGCAGTAGGATTCCTTATGTATTTTGGATATTAATCCTTTATCAGAAATGTGGATTACAGATATTTTCTCCCACTTAGTTGTTTGCCCTTTGGATTGTTTCCTTTGCTGTGCAGAAACCTTTTGGTTTGACAGGATCCCACTTAACCATTTTTGCTTTTGTTTCCTGTACTTTTGGTGTTATTTCTAAGAAATCATTGTCAAGACCAAGGTTCTGAACTTTTTGTCTTATCTTAGATTTTTTTGAATTATCAATTAGTGAGGACAAAAGACATTGTGACACTATTATTCCTATTCCTATTATTCCCTATTTTTGAATCTTATTTCTTCCTCAACCTCTACCCATTACTGGCATCCACCAGTTTGAATCGGGGCTGCCTGTGTGCATGGTGTCCCCTGGGCTGAGCACTGCAACACCTGTATTGCTTTGAAAGATGGCCTCAAATGGAAAAAGGATAAAGGTATTTGGTATTTTTCAACTTTAGATAATCTGTTAATTTCTGGTGTTGTTAACTGACTGATTAAAAGCCCATTAAAAGGGTGATGCCTGCATGGCTTAATTAGTTGGGAGTCCAACTCCTGATTTCAACTCGGGTCATGATCTCACAGTTGGTGAGGTTAAATCACATCTTGGGCTCTGCACTGACAGTGAGGAGCTTATTTGGGATTCTCTCTCTCTCTCTCTCTCTCTCTCTGCCCCTTCACTGCTTGTGAAAGCATGCAACCCCCCTCAAAATAAATAAATATTAAAAAACACTAAAAGGGAAAAAAAAGAGGGACATGAAGTGATTGTAGTGATGGAGTGAGGTTCAGGAATTGCATCTCTTTTTATAAAATGTATACATGAGTCTTTTTATTTTAAACTTTCTCTGGTTTACCAAAGCTACTATCTTTGTATCCCTCCTAACAAAGGAATTTAAGTTTACAACCTCTACCTAATCACCACCCACTCCTTTATTAACCTCATATATTCTGAATTGATCTTACACACCTTGAAGAATATGTTGCTTTCAAGAACACTAATGACTTCTTAATCACCAAATCCTTTGTAGTATTTCCTTCTGATGACAGCTCTTTTCTGAAAAGCTTGTCCTCCTAGGTTCCAAAGCCTTATTCAACTCAACAGCAGCATGTCTTTATTGAATGTTTCTCATGTCAATTACTTCCTGGAGTCTAGAAACCAATATAATAGTTGAGAGGTGATTGCAGAATCTTCTGGTGTAACTCTTAAAGTAAAGATTGAATCATTGACTTAAAGAAAAAGTAATGTTCTTCTAGGGTGGCACTGTTCAATGGTGCTACAAACCACATACACAATTTAAAACTTTCTAGTATTCACATTAAAAAATTAAGGGGAAATTAATGTTTATTTATTTTTGAGGTAGGAAGGGAAAGAGAAAGAGAGGGAGAGAGAATGAGCAGGGGAGGGACAGAGAGAGAAGGAAATGCAGAATCTGAGCTGTCAGGACAGAGCCCAACGTGGAGCTTGAATTCACGAACTGGGAGATCATGACCTGAGCCAAAGTTGGTACTTAACTGACTGAGCCATCCAGGTGCTCTGAATTTTAGTATATTTTATTTAACTCAATGTATCAAAAATACTCTTTAAATGCTTGTTTATTCTGAGAAAGAGTAGGGGCAGAGAGAAAGGAGAGATTATCTCAAGCAGGCTCTGAACTGCATAGAGTCCGATGTGTGGCTTGATCCCAGGAACTCTGAGATCGTGACCTGAGCTGAAATCAAGAGTTGGATGCTTAACTGACTAAGCCACCTAGATGTATGCCACTCAATATATCTAAAATATTATTTAAACATATAATCAATAAAAGTTTATTAGTGAGACATCTACTTTTTTGTACTAAGTCTCTGAAACCTGGTATATATTTTACACTTAAAACCCATCTCTGTTTGGACTAGCCCATTTCGAATACTTAATAGTACATGTGTCTGGTGGCTGCTATATTGAACAGTACTAATCTAGAGAGTAGAAATAGAATAAAGGAAAGAAAGTAGAAGTATAATGGCTTAAAAGTAGAGTGATTTTTGGGGCGCCTGGGTGGCTTAGTCGGTTAAGCGTCCGACTTTCGCTTAGGTCATAATCTCGCGGTTCGTGGGTTAGAGCCCCGCGTCGGGCTCTGTGCTGACTGCCAGCTCAGAGCCTGGAGCCTGTTTCAGTCTGTGACTCCCTCTCTCCCTGACCCTCCCCTGCTCACGCTGTGTGTGTCTCTCTCTCCTAGAAATAAAATTAAAAAAAAAAAGTAGAGTGATTTTTACTAGCAGTTAAGAATTATGACTATCCAGCAAAACAATAGACTTCCTCCCAAAGGAAGCTGGAAGGAATAAAGTGGCAAAAAAGCTCAAACTAGGATTGTATTAGTTGACTTTTAATGTCCCTTTATTATCATTTTTTAAAATATAAGTCATGTATTTTGAGGCCACAATTTAGACAATGTGGTTTAAAGATATGCTTAATAATTCCCTCTCTTCCACTCCCAGTCTCTGAGTTAACAAATAATACTTTGGTGTGCATTCTTCTAGACTTTACTTTATATTCATACAAGAATATATAATGTACTTGCACACACGCATGCACACCTAATATTTAAAAAAAATTTTAACGTTTATTTTTGAGAGACAGAGCCAGACAGACCATGAGTGGGGGAGGGGCAGAGAGAGACGGAGGAAGAGAGAGGGGGAGGGAGACACAGAATTTGAAGCAGGTTCCACGGGGCACAAACTCATGAACTGTGAGATCATGAGCTGAGCTGAAGTCAGACGCTTAAGGAACTGAGCCACCCAGGTGTCCCACCCTTTTAATATTTTAAATTTTGAAGGTGAGATAATGAAAATACAAGTTGTTCCACAGTTTATTTACTACCATATCACTGACATCTTTCTAGGTCAATATCTATGTATCTCACTCTTCTTTAAACGGTTGCATCATCCTCCATATAATTTATAGAAATAACTTATTTAGGCATTTACTTACTGATAGGTATTGTATCAAGAGTCTCATACCACATCCCCTCAGACCACTTCTGATTTCAGCCACACTTGAGGTGGATGATTCCATGCAAATGCAGAATCAGCTTAAGCTGACAGCATGTTGCTTCAAGCATGTGCCTTGAGTCTCTTTGCCTTTTTCTTTTTTTTCTTCTAGAGCTTCTCTAATGGCCATGCTTTCATCCAACTTCAATGGAAAATTTTGTAAGTTATTTAGGGGGCAAAATCAAGGGTTTATTGCTTTCAGAGATGATCAAATTCTACTCTTATTTTGGCTTTTCAGTTTTTTTTTTTTCTCTCTCCCTATTCCTTCATTTCTGTCTCTGGAATCACCTTCCACATAAATTGGGGGCACACAAGTCCTTCTCTCAGATGACAAACACACAGATGTTTTTGCTGTTATGAAACAGTTTTCCTTGACTAGTGAGCATTTACCCAAAGAATATGAAATCAATAATTTGAAGGGATATATGCATGCCTATATTTATTACAGTATTATTTACAATAGCCAACTTATGGAAACAGCCTAAGTGTCCATTGATAGATGAATAGATAAAGAAGATGTGGTATATATATGGTATGTGTTATATATATGCATATATATAATATTATATATAATGGAATATTATTTAACCATAAAAGAGAATGAAATTTTTCCATATGCAATAATACAGATGAATCTAGAAAGTATAATGCTAAGCAAAATAAGTCAGAAAAGACAAACACCATATGATTTCATTCATATGTGAAATTTAAGAAACAAAAGAAATAAGCATAGGAAAATAAAAAGTGACAAACCAAAAAACAGACTCTTAACTGCAGAGAACAGTGTTTACAGTGGGGAGATGGGTGGAGGGATGAGTGAAACAGTTGAATGGGATTAAAAGTACTCTTATCTTGATAAACATTGAATAATATATAGAATTGTTGAATCACTATATCACATACCTGAAACTAATACTATACTATGTTAACTTCACTGGAATTAAAATTTAAAAAATTAGTAAACTTAAAAAAAATAACCAGTACCGAGCCCCCCAAAACAAAGCAAAAACAAAAGAATATGAAAACCAGTGCTGCTTGAAACTTTGTTTCCTTTAAAAATGTTATGTATCAATGTTTTTTCAAATTTTGAAGTGTCAGATTCCCAAAACAAAACATGTTGTCAGATTATATTTCCAAAGGCTATAGCAGATCACAGGCCTATTAGCCATACTTACATATATGCTAACCATGTTACCCTATAATTTTTGCCACTCTCATTTGAACAAAATGGTGTGTCACATTGCTATAATTTTCCTTCTGGTGACATTAGGGTGGTGAGCATTTTTCATGTTCCCAGAGATTTTTTTTTTTTTACTTCAATCCATGCAACAAATTCCAGATAAATTAAAGCTGTAAATGAAGAAACATAGTAAAAATATTAAAAAATAATTTAGGATAGTGTAATGTATTTAACCATGTGTGAGGGAAGACATAAATAAAAATGGACAGGTTTAACTACATTAAAATTGTGCTTTTAAATTTTTGGCTGAGCAAATAATACTGAGAGAGTTTTAATAAAAAGCCCCACAATTGTTAAAAGACAAACTATGGACTGGCAAAAGTATCTACAAAACGTTTAACAGATACTATGAATTAATAGGAGAAAGCCAAAGTATCTTAGAGGAAAATAGTCAAAGAATAAAAACAGAGGGGAGGGGTGCCTGAGTGGCTCAGTCAGTTAAGCTTCCAACTTCAGTTCAGGTTATGATCTCACGGTTTGTGAGTTCGAGCCCCACATAGGGCTCTATGCTGAGTGCTCAGAGAATCTGGAGCCTGCTTCCTATCTCTATCTCCCTCTCTCTGCCCCTCCCCTGCTCATGCTCTTTCTCTTTCTCTCAAAAATAAACATGAAAAAAAAAAAAAAAAAAAACCAGAGGGGAAAAGGCATGCTATCTTCCCTGCTATTAACAGTGTAATTTTCTAAGGTTTTTTTGGTTGTTGTTTCAAGATTTTATTTAAATTTCACTTAGTAAACATTATAGTAATATTAGTTTTAGGAGTAGAATTTAGTGATTCATCACTTACACATAACACCCAGTGCTCAACACAGGTGTCCTCCCTAATGCCCATCACCCATTTAGCTCGTCCCCTGTCTACCTCTTTTCTGCCAACCCTCAGTTTGTTCTGTATCTTATGGTTTGCTTCCCTCTGGTTTTTTCTCCTTCCCTTAAGTTCATTTGTATGTTTCTTAAATTCTACATGAGTGAAATCATATGGTATTTTTGTCTCTGATTGACTTATTTCACTTAGCATAATGGCCTCCAGTTCCATCCACATCATTGTAAATGGCAAGATTCCATTCTTTTTGATGGCTGAGTATGTTCCATCTTGTTTATCCATTCAGCAGTCAATGGACATTTGGGCTCTTTCCATAATTTGGCTATTGTAAGTAATGCTGCTATAAACATTGGGTGCATGTGCCCCTTTGAATCAGTGTTTTTGTACCCTTTGGGTAAATACTTAGTAGTGAAATTTATGGATTGTAGAATATTTCTATTTTTAACTTTTTGAGGAAACTCCATACTGTTTTCCACAGTGGCTATACCAGTTTGAATTCCTACCAACAGTGTAAGAGGGTTCCCCTTTCTCTGAATCCTTGCCAACATCTGTTGTTTCTTATGTTGTTAATTTTAGCCATTCTGACAGGTGTGAGGTAGTATCTCATTGTGGTTTTGATCAGGTACCTCCCTGATGATGAGTAATGATGAGCATCTTTTCAATTGTCTGTTAGCCATGTGGATGTCTTCTTTGGAAAAATGTCTGTTTATGTTTTCTCCCCCTTTTTTAACTGGATTATTTGTGGGATATTTTGGGGGGTGTTTAGTTTGATAAATTATTTATATGTTTTGGCTACTAACCCTTTATCAGATACGTCATTTGCAAATATCTTCTCCCATTCCATAGATTGCCTGTTAGTTTTGTTGATTTTTTCCCCCTCACAGTAAGGAAGCTTTTTATCTTGATGAAGTCCCAATAGCTCATTTTTGCTTCTTGTAAACAACATTATACTATATGCAGAAAACCTGAAAGACTCCACCAAAACATTGCTAGTACTGATACATGAATTCAGTAAAGTTGCAAGATGTAAAATCGATGTATAGAAATCTGTTACATTTCTATACACCAATAATGAAAGAGTAGAAAGAGAAATCAAGGCATCGATCCTATTTACAACTGCACCAAAAACCCTAAGATACCTAACTCTAAGATAAATCTAATCAAAGAGATAAAAAGGTCTGTACTTTTAAAACTGTGGAACATTTATGAAAGAAATTGAAGAAGACACACAGAAATGGAAAAACATTCTATGCTCATGGATTGGAAGAACAAATATTGCTTAAATGTCATACTACCCAAAGCAATCTATACATTAAATGCAATCCCTATCAAGATATCACCAGCATTTTTCACAGAGGTAGAGCAAACAATCCTAAAATTTGTGTGGAATTGCAAAAGACCCTGAGTAACCAAAGCAATCTTGAAGAAGAAAAGCAAATGTGGAGGCATCACAATTCTGGATTGTATATTACAAAACTGTAGTGATAAAGGCAGTATGGTGCTGGTACAAAAACAGATATATAGATCAATTTGGAACAGAATAGAAAACCCAGTTGTGAACCCACAACTATATGGTCAACCAGTCTTCAACAAAGCAGGAAAGAATATCTAATGCAAAAAAGATGGTATTTTTAACAAATGATGTTAGGAAAACTGGACCACTTTATTACACCATAAACAAAAATTCATTCAAAATAGATTAGAGACCTTAAATGTGAGACGGGAAACCTTCAAAATCATAAAAGACAACACAGGCAGCAACCTCTTTGACATCAGCCAAGAAAACTTCTTATTAGATATGTCTCTGGAAGCAAGAGATCCAAGTTATTTTTGGATGTAAACACACACACACGTGCATGCGCGCGCGCGCGCACACACACACACACACACACACACACACACAAACTGAGATTTGTGAGCTCAGAACCAATTTTTTCAGAGGAATTTTCCCAGAGCTTACTTTTACTTGGGAAATAGAAGCCAACTGTTCTGAAATTTGAAGTCCATGCCTATGTAATACATTGGAAGTTAGAAATGATCTAACATTTTCCTACTTACTCCTGAGAATAATGTCCTTGTAATAATGGGACTGCTATTCATATGCCTAAATTCACTCAGCCTATATCATTCGGCTGATTGCTCCCAACTTATTGGATTAGGCAATTTCTAGACCTTATAAATTCACTTTATTGTGTGTATAATTCCCTCCCCCCTATAATACCAGCCACCAGGTAGAACCCACAAGATACCACCTGTCTGCACAATTTATTTTGACGTCTTAAAAGCATTAACATTTTTCATTTTACACAGAACAGAAACTAGATGTATTGCAGTACAGAGATGCCAGGCTGGTTAACATTTATTTCTATTTCTTTTCTAACTAGTGTTCCATGGTGAAATAATAATGTTTCTTTATCCTTGTTTGTGCTGACTGAAATACCATGAATTATGGCTCTGCTCCAAAGCTGGTGACTTATAGAGCCATAATTCTGTTCCCACACAAATGAAGTGTGTATCTATATTTGGCCTTTGGACATGACTTCAGTGGGGGAAGGTGTCATGAGACCTCATATCCATGAGCTATATCAGGTGTTAACAAAGATTCTGTTAACATGGGATTTCTAGATTGATTCTAACTTTAAGATTTAAATGGGTCCGGTTTGTATAAAAGTTGGGGCCAGTTTTTTCCTCTTTATTGATTATGACTTTTTGCTTGTGAGTGTATTTCAGGGTAACTAGGGAGAGGAAAAAGCCCTCAAAGTATGAGCTACTGTGATTGCTGTTAAATTCCAAATGAAAAGATGATTAGTGACATTATATGGTGAAAAGTGACTTCAGACAATGTTTTTAGAGTCCAAGGTAAACAGAAGTCTGATATAGTTAACTAGACATTCAAATGATTGAATTGATTTTATTGAATTTTTAACCAAATTTCATAAACTCTTAGTTTGGAGGATATTTTCTTGGTAGTTTAGGTTTAAAATTAAATTCTTTAATAATAGCTAATGTTTTAAAAGAGAAATGACAATTTTCTCTAGGTCTCTCCACAAAATTTATTTTATGTTCGGAACATGAGGTTTTATATATATTGCCCATGACTGGTCAGATGAGTCATAGTTTACAAGGACTTGGTGTATGTGTAGTTAACGGGTGACTGCCTGTGAAGCCCAGAGGGATGTTTTTATGGTCCAGAGGTGAAAAACCACAGCACAGGTTTATCTGTGAGGCAGTTAGTGTAAGGCTATAAACTGATCGCAGTTGACTACTGTGACATCAAGAGCATTTTGTAGTTTGGCATTTTGTGTATTTTTAAATTCTAAAGGTACAGTTGGTGTGTTTGGGCTCTTTCCATAATCTCTGACTCACAAATTTATTGTTAACCCTTATCATTTGTTTTTATTTTAAAATTTTTTTTAAAGTTTTATTTACTTCTGAGCGAGAGAGAGACAGCGTGAGCAGGGGAGGGTCAGAGAGAGAGGGAGGCGCAGAATCTGAAGCAGGCTCCAGGCTCTGAGCTGTCAGCAAAGAGCCCGATGCAGGACTCGAAACCACAAACCTTGAGATCATGACCTGAGCCCAAGTCAGACGCTTAACCGACTGAGTCACTCAGGCGCCCTTCAACTGTTTTTAACAGAGAAGCAGCTATGGGGTGACAAAACTCTCCACTGTTCCAAGTGATCTTTTTACTTTGAAAAAAAGATCGTTAAACATTTCACTCATGTGCTATGAAATTGGGGGACTTTAGTAAGTGATTTAGAAAGAAAATGTGATTGGGGACAAGAGCAGGGGATGTGGAGTCCTATAGTACAAGTGTAATTTACTATATTTATATATGTTCTTCAATTCTTTGTGTATCTGTATATTTCCATATATATAAAGTTAACATCTGGGTATATATATAAACCATATGAGAGTTATCTTTCAAAGTTATCATTTTAAGAAGGTATGTACTTACTCCAATGGTGGAAACGTTGCTTGACAAATATTTAGATTACAATTTTAAATTGCGAAAGAATTTGTATGGCTAATCTCTTATGAAATAAATAGGTAGATGGTTATCAGCTAAAAATGATCTCTCTGCAGTATTTACCCTTTGTTCACTTTGAAGTTTAACAGCCATTTCTAAGACACAAGATAATAAATATTTAACACTATTACCACTGAGAAAAGCTCTAGGATTGAATGAGGAAGGGAACCATATAATGGGCTGGGTACCTTATTTTGCAGGTTTAAAGACAAGAAAACGTACTTTGGTTTATAATAACTTTTCTATTTACTTTAGGAGAGTATAGATCTTAGTGTGTCATACCAGTTACCAGTACACATAGGTTAATTGATGATTAACCCAGTAATGACTTCTGATAACAAATAATGCTGACCACACAACATGGAAGGTTAGATGATTAGACTTATGTAATAACTTTTCCAAAAACTCTGTCAGATTATATATCACTCAAAGTTGACTGGTTTTATTTTAGTAAATGGCTATTCCAACATTATATATCCTAGGTTGCTAACTTAATGTATCTCAACTTGAGTCTTCCTATCAGAGAAATGGTTTATACATTATTTCCATATCCTTCCTCCCCATATCTAATAACTTTTTAAAGAAAGAAAAAATAGATATGAGAAAGAAACAGAAATTCTATATGATAAAAATACTGCCACTATTATTTATTGAGTCCTTATTTTGTGATAGTCTCTGTGTTAAACATTTTACCTGCATATTTCATTTAAGCCACTCAGTAAATATATGAGGTATCATTGCTGTTATCATCCTGGTTTGCAGGTGAAGTAATTGGGTTGGGGAAGTTAATTAGTTTACACAAGATTACATAGCTGGTAAGTGGCAGAACAAGGTTGAAACCTAGCATAGGTAGAAACTGAGTATGGTTATAGATCAATCCTTTATGAAGTGAACACATACTAAGAACTATACTATACAAAGTAGTAGCTTATAAATAATGATTAAGGACCAGGCCTATCATTTCATTCCTACTAAGCCAATTTCCTCAAGGCCTTAATTCCCAATGGCCAGTAAGCAAGGCTGGCAGCCAAGGCCAAACCTGCCAGTGCCCTGGCCTGAGGTGGGCTGAACAAGCCGGCATAAGGTAGGCATTAGATCACAGCTATCCCTTCTCACCTCTTGGCCAGAGAAGTGCAGAAGCAATTGGGTCTGACCAGCCATGGCCTGGAACCCTCAGGGGATGTGTGACCAGGAGTACCGGATAGCTGTTGTCTGTTCAATCTGATGGTTGCTTCTCCCCTGGACATAAGGCTGCCCATTGCTTCTGAGATGACTTCCTGGGAAAGTCTTCTGCCGTTAGCATTGACTATGATGGCTGCTGAAAGCTTAAAGGGAAGTCACCCATTTATAATCCTAAACCTGGGTATTGAAGTTGAATAGGAAAGAGTGTGCATTGTTTGGTATAAATGATTCTAAATTATGCTCCCTAGAGCTCCTGTGAGTGCAGACTGAACCTTTCTTTCTTGTTTTAGCCTGCAACAACTCTTCCTGCTACCTAATATCCGCTTTGGGATTGTGTATGAGATTTCATATGCATAACCTATTTTCTGGCAAAAATACATTTGTAGCCACTAGTGTGATGTTGAGATTCATTATTCCATGAGGGAGAAGATACATTCTTGGACCCAAGGAAAGTGTTTATTATTGTATCCTTTCAAGCGTCCTTAAAAGATTCACACGAAGGATACAATTAATAACATATTAACATTTGGCACTTTGGTACTTGACTGATTGGAATCAATATCCTTGTTAGTCTAAATCTAAGAAGGATTTGAAGACAAGAAATTTAGAATGATTTAAAAAAAAAATCCTTTGGAAGAAAGGAAACCCTTTCATAAGGGTGTAAATGGAAAAACTCTGGCTGTTATTCCGGAAAAAGAATCATACATGGAAAGCCCCCAATTAAAAGGTCACGTTTAACTGAAACTGAAAGAAATAAGTTCAGAGTCTAAAACCATAAAAAGAGCTTTAAGCTAATATTCTTTAAGCTGAAAAAAATGTGATACCTTTCTAAGCATTTCCTTTGGGAAAATTATGAAGTAATTTGTCATTTTTTTCTTGATCTAAATTATTTGATAATCCAGAAAACAAAACTAAATATCTCTTAAGAACTTTGAGGAGAATGAATCTAGCCTTACACAAAGGGAATCCTCTCTTCTTCTTGGTGTTCCTTTAAGGGAAATTTTTGTTTTTGAAGGAAATGTCCCATTAACATTTTACATAAAGCTCCCTTAGGAGTGGGTTTTAGTGGCAGGGGATTATGTAATGTTAATGTTGGCTGTGAGCATTTTTTTTTTTTTCTGTAATTTATCTGTAGGGATTACATTATCCTCTGGAGTTACGGAATGCCTGGGCAGATGATTTGTAATATGTAATTGAAAGGCAGTTGTGTTCTTAGAGTTGTCTCAGTGACAAATGGTGCATTCCTGGGTTCTGGTCTAAGGAGAATGGAGTTTGTTGGTTTGCTTAGCTGATGGAGTCATCCTAGAATTAGAATGGTCTGCTGACATTGCTATTCTTATGTCCCTTGTACATTCTCCCCTACAATGCTGCAGCCAGAAGCTTGGGAACTGTTTCTTGGGCTATTTTGGTAGCAAGGTTCCAAGATGGCAGGGCTCTGCTAATGGGATGCTTGCACATGGGATTGCCAGTGTGGAAGAGGGACAGGCATTCCCCCGTCCCCTGTCTATTGGCAGTGATGGTGAGCTGATGAGTAGACTTTGTCAGATGTTCCGATGTGAGTGGTTGCCATTTCACCTACTTTGGAGCTGTGAGAAGCTTAGAAGTTACTTCCATGGTTAGGATTTTCGGGCACCACAGACTCTGTTTTTGTGGCCACAAATCTGGAACTTATGGCACCTCCTCCTGTCTTTTTCTTGTCCAATCTTTCCAATAGTTTTATAAGCACCTAATTTCTTATATTGAATCCATGCCAGTTTAAAATATGTGGCACAGTTTCTGATTTCCTGGCTGAATCCTGACACAAGGGAGTTTCTTAACATTTATGTTTTTCCAGTAAAGAAAACTTTGTTTCTCATTGCTGGAGGCCAGTAAACTTTGGAAGAGAAATTTGTATATAGGTCCCATCTTTAGCAATGCCATGAGATTTGGTTTCATTTTATTTTTTAAAGTCAATTCAGTGGATAACACAATTTTTAATAAAAATGACATATGGCTAATGAAATCTCTTTCTAGCTGAATTTATAATCCAGTTTGTGCATGTCAGTCATTTTAAAAAGTTAATTAGGAGATAAAAACTAATGGAGCCTAAAAGCATATATTGAATAACCAAGAAAGGAAGTTTGTTATGTTGTCTGTGTAGTTTCCTTTTCAATTGTGTGGTTATTATAAAAATAAATAGAAAAAATCAAACATATCATCTGGGACCATCAACAATTAGTAATCAATGGCTTTCTGAACCTGCCCCAATGATAAATCATCCATTCTTATTTGCAGTCTGTGGTTTCAGGGTAGAGGGTACAAAGTTGACAGAGATGAAAGAATCCCATGACTTTGTCATGGTTGGCAAGGGGGCTTTGTCCAGAGGGGTCCTGGAATGGAACAGTTTCTCTCTCCCGTGGCTCCAGCCTCCACAGAGGATTCCAGGGAGGTAGCTTCCAATGAGTTGTTCAACTCAGCCTCTTAGGTTCGGCTCATGGAGGGTCTCTTTTAAACTGTTGATAATTTCTGTTACTGCAGACAAAGAATGAGGGCCAGCCTGGTCTTGTTGCAGTTTGGAAAAGTGTGCCTTTTTTCTTCCTCCCAATATAGAGAGGGTCATAGCGTATGGTCTCTAGAGTGTAGTTGAGCAATTTTTAGCCACTGTGTCATAACTTCCAGGCAATTTCCCAGGTGGTAGGAGAGAGAGGTGGCAGTAAGGTAGCAGTGAGTATCTGTTATTGATGGACATGTCATTTATATAAATTAGATATCGCCAGAGGAACACTTAGGTAGATGATCTTACTTGTTTCTTTCAACCCTGAAAAGCTATGAATCCATAAGGAATGGTTGGATGTGGAGGGAGGACCACTGCACTAAGAGGTCAAAGTCTTGGCTCCTACTTCATGTCAGAGGGGCCTGAGGAAGTTACATAGTTCTTCTGGCTCTGGTGGCTCCATGCGTAAAGTGCTTTGGCTGGCAGGGAACTAAACAGATGATCTCCAAAGTTTATTCTGGTTTAGGATCTATAGTTCTGTGGTATCACAAATGTTTGGGTATACATCCAAGGTCTTGTATTTCATTGCTAACTTTGTTACCTTACACTACATGTATTAATATGTATACAGTGCTTAAAAGAAGGCCTACACATAAGAAGTGTCATATAAATGTTTGCTAAACAAATCATCTCTTTGATGATTTAGGCAAGTCAAGTGATGAACTCTGCTTCATTTCCACATCACCCAAATGATATTCTGGCAATGTTCATCTATAATAGAGTGGATTCTGAGCTTCACTTTCAGAAAGGAATACATTGTTATCTGTCATTGGTCAGGTATCAGTGGCCTTGAGTGCCATCATGTGCCAGGGAAACACTTTTTTAGTCTTGACTTTCAAACTCAGCAAATGTTGAGAGGGAGAGATGAAGAAGTTTCCTGTTAGATTAGCAGTTCTGTTCCTACCAAGCCTACTGATTCCTTTTCTTTTTTCTTTTTCTGTCAGTGCAGGGAAATTTGTCTAATAATTGTCAGGAAACCAGAAAGGATGCAATGAGATCCTGAGTAACTCAAATAGATGTTGCAAAGCCCTCCCATTAAGTCTGTATTCTTTCCTCTCTCTAGCTTTATTGGTATATAACTGAGAAATAAAATTTTATATATTCAAGGTGTACAATGTGATGTTTTGATATATGTATAGATCTATTTTGAAGTGGTATATATTGTGAAATCACATATATTCAGAAATACATATATTGTGAAATGATTACACAATCAATCTAGTCAACATATTCATCACTTCTCATAGTTACCTGTGTGTGTATGTGATAAAAACAATTAAGATTTGCTATCTTATAGCATTTCAAGTACAAAACACAGTTTATTAACTATAGTCACCATGCTGTAGTTTAGAACTTATTCATCCTGCATAACTGAAATGTTGTACCATTTGACCAACATCTCCCTGTTTCCCTTCGTTCCCCCCTCTCTTCCCCTCCAAGTCTACTCAGCTTTCGTGGGTTTAACTTTTTTAGATCCCACATATAAGTGAGATAATTTATTATTTATTTTTGTGTGTCTGGCTTATTTAATTTAGCATAATGTCCTCCAGGTTCATTGCTGTTGTTAAACATAGCAGGCTTTCCTTCATTTTTATGGTTGAATAATATTTCATGGTGTGTATGTATTCCATACATTATTCACATTTTATTTATCCATTCATTTGTTGGTGGACACTTATTTCCATACTTTTGCTGTAGTTAATAATGCTGCGGTAGACATGGGAGAGGAGACATCATTCTAAGAAACTGATTTCATTTCCTTTCAGTACATCCCCAGACTGGGATTGTTGGATCATATGATAGTTATATTTTTAATTTTTTGAGGAATCTTTTTACTGCTTTCCATAACAATGTTCCAATTTACTTTCCTACCAACAGTGTATAGGGGTTCCTTTTCTTCACATTTCACCAACAGTTGTTATCTTTACCTTTTTGATAATGCCATTCTAGCTGATGTGGTATGTCATTGTGATTTTGATTTACATTTCCTCAGATCTGCAATTCTGAGGCCTTTGTTCACATACCTGTTGGCCATTTGTATGTCTTCTTTGGGGAAACTTCTACTTAGGTCCTTTGCCCATTTTTTTTTATTGGGTGATTTATTTATTTGTTATTGAGTTGTAGGAGTCCTTATATATTGTAGATATTAATCTCTTATTAGATGTATGGTTTGAAAATATTTTCTTGCATATGTTGTCTGTTCACTCTGTTTATTGCTTCCTTTGCTATATAGAATCTTTTTAGTTTGATGCAAACCCATTTATATATTTTGGCTTTTGTTACCTGTGTTTTGGAGTCATATCCAAAAAAATCATTGCCTTGACTAATGTCAAGAAGATTTCCCCTTATATTTTCTTCTAGTAGTTTTAGAGTTTCAGATCCTATGTTTAACTGTTTATTTCATTTTTGAATTGGTTTTTGTATATGGTATAAGTACAGTATCATTTTTCTTTATGTGGGTATCTAATTTTCCCAACACCATTCACTGAAAAGACTGTCCTTTCCCCATTGTGTGCTCTTGGCATTCTTACTGAAGGACACTACAAGAAAAGAAAGTTATTGGCCAATATCCCTGAATAATATAAGTTCAAAAATCCTCAGCAAAATTCTAGCAAACTGAATTCAACAGACATATTAAAAGGATTATACAGCATGATTAAGTGGGAATTGTCCCGGGATGCAAGCATATACAAGTCAATAAATGTGATACATAACCTTAATAAAATAAAAGATAAAAATAATGATCAATTCAATAAGTGCAGACATAGTATTTGAGAAAATTAAACACCTTTTCATGATAAAAACTCTTAACAAATTAGGTATAGAAGGAATGTACCTCAATATAATGAAGGGTGTATCTGAAAAAACCCACAGATTATATGATACTTAGTGGTGAAAAGCTGAAGTTCTTTGTTTAAGATCAGAAAAAATATAAGGATGTCCACTCTCAGCACTTCTGCTCAAGATAGTACTACAAGTCCTAGCCAGAGCAATTAAGCAAGAAAAAGAAATCCAAATTAGAAAGAAAGAAGAAGACTTTCTTTGCAGATGACATATTTTTATATACAGAAAACTCTAAAGACTCAATGAACAAACTGTTAGAACTAATACACAAATAAAGTGAAGTTGCAGGATACAAAATAAACACACAAAAATTATTTGGATTTTTATACACTAATAATAAACTATGAAAGAAATGAAGAAAACAGTTCCATTTATAAGAGCACCCAAACCATAAAATACTTGGGAATACATTTAACCAAGGAAATGAAAGATCTCTACACTGAAAATTTTGAGACTTGATGAAGGAAATTAAAGAAGACACAAATAAAAGGCTATTTTGTATTAATGGTTGGAAGAATTAGCATTGTTTAAGTGTCCATCTACCCAAAGTGATCTACAGTTTCATTCCAGTCCCTGTCCAAATTTCAGTGGCATTTTTTCATAGAAATAGAACATATGGAACCACAAAAGACCCTGAATAGCCAAGAAATCTTAAGAGAGAAGAATAAAGCTGGAGGTATTATGCTTCCTCATTTCAAAATATATTATAAGCAGTATGGTACTGACATAAAAATAGACACACAATGGAACAGAGTAGAGAGACCAGTAATAAATCCATGTATTTATAGTTAATTCATCTTCTACAAGGCCTATATTCTTTTCAAACTTTATTATTATTATTATTATTTTATTTCTAGGAGAGAGAGAGAGAGAGAGAGAGAGAGAGACAGCGTGAGCAGGGGAGGGTCAGAGAGAGAGGGAGACACAGACTCTGAAATAGGCTCCAGGCTCTGAGCTGGCAGTCAGCACAGAGCCCAACGCGGGGCTCGAACCCACGAACCGCGAGATCATGACCTAAGTGAAAGTTGGACGCTTAACTGACTAAGCCACCCAGGCGCCCCTTATATTCTTTTCAAATGGGAGTTTGTAGATATTTTCTGAGCACATTTATTTTTATTTTACTTACAAATTAAATAAATGAGTATTATTGCTTTTACAATCTTTAGTAGATTAAAAGTAGCAAACTGGATGGGGCACCTGGGTGGCTCAGTTGGTTAAGCATCCGACTTCAGCCCAGGTCATGATCTCACAGTTCATGGGTTCGAGCCCCATGTCGGGCTCTGTGCTGACAGCTAGCTCAGAGCCTGGAGCCTGTTTCAGACTCTGTGTCTCCCTCTCTCTCTGACCCTCCCCTGCTCATGCTGTCTCTCTCTCAGAAATAAATAAATAAAACATTAAAAAAAAGTAGCAAACTGGAAAAGTATTGCTAAAGATTAAGCATAGTAAAAACAAGAGGAACAAATGACCACAAGCCCATGGAAAAGATAAATTGATCAAAGTAGATGAAATAAAACTTTAACAGTATGGGGTTATTTAGTGTGAAGGACACCGATCTTATACCTTAAAAGTCACAAAGAACATCATTGTATCACAATAGGTGATGTTCACAGTGGGAATTCTAAATCATCAAAAAAAAAAGTTTAAAAATTCTTCTCATTGGAGAAAGCAGGAAACAACCTCCTTGACCTCCACCGCAGCAACTTCTTACTTGACACATCCCCAAAAGCAAGGGAATCAAGAGCAAAAATAAATGATTGGGACCTCATCAAGATTAAAAGCTTCTGCACAGCCAGGGAAACAACTCAGAAAATTAATAGGGAACCAACGGAATGGGAAAAGATAGTTGCAAATGACATATCAGATAAAGGGTTAATATCCAGAATCTATAAGGAACTCACCAAACTACATGCCCGAAAAACAAACAACCCAGTGAAGAAATGGGCAGAAGATATGAACAGACACTTCTCCAAAGAGGACATCCAGAGGGCCAACAGACACATGAAACGATGCTCAGCATCCCTCCTCATCAGGGAAATACAAATCAAAACCACACTGAGATACCACCTCACGCCAGTCAGAGTGGCTAAAATGAGCAAATCAGAGACCTCTAGATGCTGGCGTGGATGTGGAGACACGGGCACCCTCCTACACTGTTGGTGGGAATGTAAACTGGTACAGCCCCTCTGGAAAACAGTGTGGAGGGTCCTCAGGAAACTAACAATAGAACTCCCCTATGACCCAGCAATAGCAGTGCTAGGAATTTACCCAAGGGATACAGAAATGCTGAGGCATAGGAGCACATGTACCCCAATGTTCATAGCAGCACTCTCCACAATAGCTAAAACATGGAAAGAGCCTAAGTGTCCATCAACAGATGAATGGATCAAGAAGATGTGGTTTATCTATACCATGGAATACTACCTGGCAATGAGAAAGAATGAAATCTGGCCATGTGTAGCAACATGGATGGACCTTGAGGGTGTTATGCTGAGCGAAATAAGTCAGGCAGAGAAGGACAAATAACATATGTTTGCACGTATAGGAGGATTAGGAGGAACTTGAAGGAGGAACAAGGGGGAGAAGAAGGGCGGAAATGGTGGGGGAAAGGGAGAGAGGCAAACCATGAGAGACTCTTGAATGCTGACAAAAACTGAGGACTGATGGATGTGGGGGGGAGAAGGGATGGGCATGGAGGAGGGCACTTGTGGGGATGAGCACTGAGTGTTATGTGGAAACTAATTTGATAATAAACTATTTGTAAAAAAAAAATTAAAAAAAATTCTTCTCATTGTTCTATAGAAGCAGTCAGAAAAGTATGTCATACATTTTTGAAAATTTTCAGTGCAAAGAACTGTACAAATTAAAATTTGATGGATAACAATACACTTCAAATTTTATAAAACAAATGTACAAGTCAAAGATTTTATTTTTTTTAAGGATGCCAACGGGCTAGCTACTGCTGTGGCTCACATTCTCAGAATGAATATTAGGATTTTAGATTTTTAGTTAAAAGGTATGTTAGGCAACATTTTGTTAAGCTTTTTCTAGCAAGTGAACAGTTACAGCAAAACAGGAGTATGTCATAATTTTAGAAGTGAAACAGAGGTCATGTGGCTAGTTGTGAAGAATAGAGTCCCTGAAGTCATATTTAGAGGGGAAGCCATTTCTGCCAGGTATTATGTGAGGGATCTTTTTTTTTAATGTTTATTTATTTTTGAGAGAGAGACAGAGTGTGAGTGGGGAAGGAGCAGAGAGAGAGTGGGAGACATAGAATCTGAAGCAGGCTCCAGACTCTGAGCTGTCAGCACAGAGCCCTACACGGGGCTCGAACCACGAACCCTTAGATCATGACCTGAGCCAAAGTTAGCCACTTAACTGACTGAGCCAACCAGGCGCCCTAGGTGAGGAATCTTGAGGGCTTTCTTGGATTCCCCCAAAGCTCAGTTTCCTCAGTTATATGCTGGGGTAATAAAACTTAAGATTTAAGTAGTTAATATATATAAAATAGCATAATGCTATTATTGACTATATACTAATAAGTACCCATATATAATCATCTATCTCATAGATATTTATTATCATTATCATTATTTTATTACACCTGTTGAAAATTTGTAATATGTTTTTCGTGTTGAAAACCCATTTTTAAAATTAAGGCCAGTAAGACACTCATGATAGAGATTGGTGAGTGTTTTCTGTGTTTTAGTTTCTTTACTTGTGTTTCTATCTGTGGACTGAGCATTCAGAACCAGGAATAGTGGGCCATAAAAAATATAGGCTAGAAGTAATAAAGAAGAAACCTGAGGTACATCAAGAAAAGATTAAATTATAGATAGTGAGCAAAGGGAAATAGTTCTGTATGGTTCTGTAAACACAGAGCAGTAAGTAGATCCAGCCCAGCAGAGACATCAGCAGAAATGCAGGTGGCAGCTGAGTATTGATGTCAGATGAACATCACCCCCGAGGTTCCAGAAAATGTGACCATTCTTTAGCAGCCGAGAGTGAAGGAACCTGCAAGAGCTAGGCGATGTATTGGGTTTTAGCAATTGGAGAAGACGAAACTCTTGTCCTATTAGTCAACGAATGCAATGAAATGCAAGGGAGTGAAGGTAGAAATTGAATCAAATGGAGAAAGAAATCCAATCAGATGAGATGAACCACCATTTCCAGAGTGATGCAGGCCCAGTGGCCTTGGAAGTACTTGGGGTCTAAGGTAAATACATTGAGCACCACATGTCCTGAGCTGCTCAGCCTCCTGTAACAAAAATGCCATAGACTGGGTGACTTAAATAACAGACATTTAATTCTCATCGTTCTGGAGCCTGGGAAGTTTTATATCAAGGTGTTAGTATGGTCACATTTTGGTGAGGGCCTTTTTCTTGACTTGCAGAGGGCTGCCTTTCCCGCTATAACCTCACATGGCAGAGAGAGAGAGAGAGAGAGAGCGAGAGAGCGAGAGCGAGCGAGCGAGCGAGCTCTGGTGGTTTTTTTTTTCTTATAAGGGCATTGATCCCATCATAGGCTCTACCCTCATGACCTCATCTAAACCTAGATATCTTCCAAAGGCCCCATGTTCTAGTACATTACACTGGGAGCAAAGGCTTCAACGTAAGAATTTTGGGGAGACATAGACATTCAGTTCATAACACGAGGTCTAAGTCAGTAAGACTAATTCCAGGCCTTGTAAGTCAGGTGATTTGGGCTGCTAAGTGATCTGCTCTCAGGCGTATTTCAGGCATTTGGGCTGGACCCAAAAGTAGATGGTGTCAGTGACTCTCAGGAAAAAAGGTCAAGGCAGGCAGGACTTGTTAGTAGAACACTCTTAAATTTCTAATCATTGCAAATTTGAATATTCTAGGAGTCATGATATGTTGCAGACATGTTCTTTTTTGTTTATTAATTACAGCATCATTATGTTGTGGCTCTTTGTAATGGCTGTAGCTCAAGGAGGGTTGAATATAATGGAAAACTGCATTTGATTAAAAAATAGATCATAAATGTGACAGTAATTGAATGAGAAAATTATGTTATTTGTTTTTAACTGCAGTGTGAGAAGGACATCCACACTGGACCCTGGGAGATGAAATCCATAATGTTTGTAATAATTGTGAGAGGCTCAAGGGAAAGACAATGGAAGTATAGAATGCTATACAACTTATGTTAAGATTTTTTTTTAAAGCAGATTTTTCTGGAGAGAGTTTTAGGGAGTTGATGCATTTTATATATTTTTAGAGCAGGTTAAAGTCTAAAAATTTACACACTTAAGGGCCTCAGTGAAATCACCACAAAGTTTCTAGATTGTATTTCTAAGTCATGTACTCCAACAACATTAAACCTGTGCTAGAAGACCTCTCCCTAATTTCCTTTCTCTGTACTTAAAATTTCACTTTATAAACATTTACATTTTAGAAAGTAAAAAAAAATTACTTCCATATATACCTTTTGGTGAAAAGCACCATTTTTTTTTAAAGAAGTGATGCACTTTACTATGTAGTTTATTTTTGGTAAAAATTTTTAAGATTCTTACACCCTTTCCATGCCATTGACTTTTTTATTTTTTAAAGAGAAGAAGATAGTAACAATAAATTCTTTATTTCTAAGCTTGCTGGTCTAATTAAGCTCAGAATATTATACTGCCATGAGAATTCAGCTTCCTTATTAATTACTCAAATTGAAAAGGAATCCACAATTGAACTAAGCCTGGGAGAAACACTGTGGTCTGAGAAGAAAGTGGAATTCCATTGAAAAGAAAGACTGAGAGGATCTTAGAGATTACAAAGACTTTAATGGTGTGAGGATGTAGCTCTGTAGTTGATGGTATTTGGGCTGCAGTAAGACTTAGAGACCATTTATGTAAATGTCAGTCAAGGGTGTCTAATGATCTGAGAACCATAACAGTCTTTGACTATCACAATGAACCAAGTCAAATTATTGTTTATCATTAGGCCATAGGTGAAAAACAGCCAGCCTGGCGAATTTTCTCCGGGCATTACTCTTGAAAAGACACGAAGGAATAGATAAATATCCGAGTGCTTTCTTGTTCAAATACAGAAGTGAGGAGGCGATTAGGAAAAGTGAAATGAAAACAAGAATAGTGGATTTCCTGATCCAGATGGCAGGAAATGCAACTTCTGTTGTAAATAAGGAGAGGTGCTAGATACGGCAAGCAGAATGTCAGTGGGGATTCCTGTTAGGTGGACTAACCAGGATGGTAGGTGTGAGAGACAACATATTTTTATATTGATCACTGCCTGTCTTGTGAAACCCAGTGGTATTGCTCTCATTATTTAAGCCAAGTGATGTAAAACCTCTGGGAGAAGGAGGAATATTTGTGGCAAGTGTTTGGAATAAGCGATTTACAGAATCAGCAACATCATGTAATCTTCAGGGCCTGTGTGAGTGAAGTCCAGTCAGCTGAAAGGCCATGTAGCCAACATATTTACCCCATCCTGATGTTATACTAGCTTAAAACAGAAACAAAATGATTAAATCATACAATTTCCCAGTGCTACTTGGAATTTTTCCAGAATTTCCATTCCAGTATAGCAGTAACCTAACACAGGGAATCATGACATGGAGGCTTTTCTTTCCGGGAAGCAACTTTATTCATGCCAGAACAGCTCAGTTGGGTTCATATCCCCCAAGAACTGAGCCCTGAATGCCACGTGGTATAGTTTTTTTTCTTTTTTTACATTTTCTACTTCTTTGTCTCCTATGTACAGTAACACACAAAGATGGAGTCTGATTAAGTGGTCTCATGTTGTAAGGCAATGAGAGATGTTACCTATGCATATAGCCAGGTTGCCTTGAGTGGTTTTTTTTTTTTTTTTGTTCATTTCTTAGGGAGGGGACCCTACCACACCAGACACCAGTACCAAGTTATATTAATTAACATAGGATTAAGTAAACAAAGTTCTGAAGATTTTAAAGTGGAAGAATGGTAAACTGCTTGAAAACATTTTATTTACAAGAATAGTCTAGTAAAAATCTTTTTCCGTAGGATTTCTCTCTCTCTCTCTCTTTTTTAACAAAAAAGAAAAGGAATATATTATAAATAAATACTTTTAAGTACTACAAATAAGCGTTTTCTTTCATACAGTATAATCAGCTATATTTCATATTAAATTCTTTTAAAAAATTTATGCACATTGAAATACCAGTATTTTCTGGAACTTACATATGGGATCCTCTTTTGGACACTAGGAATTTTATTGACACTTTTCACTTTCTAGAGGAGCATATATTACATAGAAGGCCTGATATTTAGCCTCCTGTATGTAATAATAATTTTGGATGTGATGTCCTTCACCTATGAAACAAATATTTATTGGACACTCAGTATGTATCATGGATTGTGTTAAATTTTGAGTCTGCAAAAGTGATTAGATATGAAATCCTTTATAAAGTTGTCAGATAATCTCCAGACTTGAGATCAGCAGGCATGTAAGGTCACTGAGAGCCATCACATTCAGAAAGAGTTAAGAAAAGCTAAAAAGAAATACTAATATTGGGTACATCTTCTATATCAGGCAAGAAGCCCAGAGTTTTAAATTTTATTTAATTTATGTGTTTTATAATCATGGTGATATCCTAGATTAAGCTTCTAGTATATTAATTTATCTGTGAATAAATAGTAATTATTATGTATTTCTTTCATCTGTTGGTTCCTTTTCTACTGTGTATTATTGATTCATCCATACATACAATTTCACCTTTTACCTGGTCCTCTGGATTCTCTTCCTTTAATACTGCAATACTTTAACACTTCCTTTAATACTGCAATATACTGCTAATGACTGTTGGTGGGAGAATCTGCTTAGAGCAGTCTAGTGGAAAGGTGATATGGATCATATGTCTAATTAAAAATTTTTAGTAACCTTCTTAAAAGAGTACAAAGAAATAGGCGAAATTAATTTTAACAATGTAATTTATTTAATCCATCATATCCCAAATATTATTTCAACATGTAATCAGTAATAAATATGTTCATGGGATATTTTACATTCCCATTTTTTTTGATATGAAGTTTTTGAAATCTGGTGTGTATTTTACACTCATACTACATCTCAGTTTGGACCAGCCACATTTCAGGTGCTCAGTAGCCACGGGTGGCTTGTTAGCTTCCATAGTGGATAGTGTAGATAGAAGGACATCTTTTTTACTCTTCTTATTCCTGGTGACAAATTGGTGAAAAAAAATAGTGATAAATTGTCAAGTATTAACATTCCCCCATTAACAATCTCCAGTCACCCATTTGCCTCATTAGTTTTCAGATATTGTTTCTAGTAAAGTGAATCTGCTTGCTTTATCATGAAAATCTGCTTTCTCTTTTCTGCTTTACCCCTTTTCACCCCCCACCCCCATCCACCAACCCATCAGCCTTACCTGGTTCAAGATTTCAACTCACTACCTCCATCAGGAAGCTTTTACCAGATTTTGCTCTCTGTCTTGCTTTGTGCAAAGATTGACCAGTTGATACCATTTGATACCTACTTTGGATTAGTACCTAGTTCATATCATTTCATATGTGAACTTTCAACAAGAATCTTTTGATTCTTTCATAGCCCCTTTTCACAAGGGGTCAAAATGAGTGCTCATTAAATGACTGACCAAGATTTGGTATGCTAAATTTTATAGAAGCATAAATAAATTAAACTTCTAAACCCATTTCTTATTCTGTGTAGTTTCGCTGGTTCATTCATCTATCTACCAAATATAATTAGCACTTGTTAGGAGTCAAAGATTGTGTTGGGCAATGACAATACAGTATTCTCTCTATATCATGTGCATCTTTCTGTGAAAACACATAGTCTCCTGGGAGTTTGACATTTATTTTATTCTGTATTTTCTGCTTTTTAGAATTTTAGATCTGGAAAGAACACTAGAGACAGTTTTATCTGTTCTGGGACTAGAACTCAGGTTGTATTTTTCTTCCAGTACATTATGCTTCTTCTGCATTATGATCACTAGAGAAAGCACACAAGTTTACAAATCCTCTGTAACAAACCTAGATTTCATAGTAAATAACACAGCTAACACTGTTGCATACTGGAATCAATTTTCCACTTCTTTTGTGGTAAGCAATTTTCCATTTCTTGGCAGATTTTCAAAAGTGCTGCAATTTTCATGAGCAAGTCTTAACTTGTGGATTAGGGGAAGACAAGATGTTCCCAGAGGTTAATTATACATATTTCATTTTTCCATAACTTTCTGCTTCCAGGATTCTGACTCATCAGTCAGTAAAACTGTAGGTGTACCCATCACCAACTTGAATGTCTGCAAGGAAATCTGATGAATATCACTTTCCAAGGATAAATTTCAGTTTAGTATAGAGCTAGGCCTCAGATGGTAAAAATCCAATTTCACAATATTGTCTTTTACTTTGACCAGGGACAGAGTAAACAGAGTTTTTAATGTTGACAGATGCAAGTAGTGTATATGATACTCTTTAATTAATATCTGAGTCTACATATACAGAGATGGCATTGCTTAAACTGAAAATATATGTAACTTTTTTCTGTTTTGAGTATTTTAATCTGTTTCGCTTGATTAGAGTACTATTATAAAAACTATCATTGTGGTAGAATATTACTGCACAAAATATGTTTATTGAATTATTTAAAATGATATATTTTAAAGTATAGTCTTTGTATTATGGCTTCTGAATAATTTCAGGTGCTTATTCCTGGTACTCACCCTAGACCTACTAGACTTGCTTTTTTCAAAGTGCTAATAGCCAATCTATTTGCATTTTTAATCTTACAAATAATTTTTATGTACATAAAATTTTGGGAACCTCTGATTTCAGTGCCATGAAGAGTATAAGTTTAAAAATATCCCTGTCCCTCAAGACACTGACATTTTCCTTGCCAGCTGTTTTTGTCATATTTTGTTACTAGAGGTAAAATCAACTGCTATCCATTAAGTTAATTGACATGACCGGCTATTTGGAAGATTCTAGCTGAGTCATCTGTTCAGTTATATAGATGCATTTATTTAGTTTATTTTAATTTCAATCAGTTAAGTTATCAATATCTTTGGAATAGCTACTGGAGCAAGGCTCTGTAGAGTATCACCAAATGTAAAACAGGAGGAAGCTTGCTAATGCCTCCATCACGCACACAGTGGTCCCATTTGTATTTACTATGTTGCTCTGTTGCTTTGTCTGTCCCTCTGTCTGGATGTAAATGCTATGATGGTTAGGCACCAAATCATACTCATTGTTGTGTTCCCAGATCCCAGGACCATGCTTGATATGTAATAGTCACTTATTATATGTGTGTAGTTGAATTTTGAATGAACAGAGAAGCCACTAAGATATAATCCTAATATTTTCTTTCATTTTTGTTCTTATAAAGAATGTTGCACTTTACACAAAGTACTTTTCTACCTTTGAATTATATAGGGTCAAATAATTTTCACATATTTTTGAGGCTACTTAAATATATCAAATTACTTAAAAATTTCTTTTAAATTTCTACGTATGAATCAAATATGAATATGAATAAGTGAATGTGGCATTTCTTAAAGATATTTCTTAAAGGAATGACATTTAGCAATTTCTCATAGAAGTGATGTTCTACACTGCAGTTTGGTTCCTAGGTTGCTTTCTGAATCTTATTGTTTTCTATACAGCTGGCTAAAATATCACTTATAACCCCAAATCATAACTTATTTTAAGATGCAAATATTGAAGCTTGAATTTGATTGCAGAATACAAGTTAAGTTTAGAGACCTCACATTCTGCATCCTTTGAGACGTAAAACATGTCTAAATCTTAACTTCCTCTGAGCCTCAAGGGAGGAAAGGGAGAGAAGGTGTGGTTGGTGAGTGGAATCTTCAAGGCTGGGTGGTCCTAGGCCCACAGCGGCTTTTGAGGAGGGCTTGGTAGTGGAGTGTGTGTGTAAGGATATCTAGTGGCAGATGGGTAGAGAGGTAGTGTCTACAAAGGAGTCCCTCACGTTGGTAACTACAAATCCCAAAAAGTAAGTTGGATTATATTAGACATTGATTATTGTACTGACAAATCTGGATTTACCTTGTAGCAGTGGGTGCTGCTGGAAGTGTTTTCTTTTTGTATTTATGTATGGTTCAAACATATAATTGAAACAAAATTGAAAAGGATAAAAGCATTCAATACATGGATTCTGTTAATTATCTACCCAGAGTCCCTTTGGTCCCTTTTATGACTGTTCACTACTCTTCTAGCTTTTCTGAGCTTTTTCTTAAATATTTTTCTTTTAGCAGTTTTATTGAGACATCTTTGACATATAAAAATTGTATATATTTAAAGTGTATACCTTGGTGTTTTGATGTATGTATACATTGTAAAAAGATTACTACAGGAGAGTTAATTAATATATCCATCACTTCTACATAGTTAGCACTGTGTGTGTGTGTGTGTGTGTGTGTGTGTGTGTTGTATGCACCTGCATTCACCTGCCATTCTCTTCACAGGACTACCTTGGAGCCTTGGGAGGAACTTTCCCACAATTGCTGGGTGTCTGGAATGCCTGGGAGTTCTCTCTCACACTCTCCACTCCTTAGGTAGCTATTAGCTAATGACTGATGCCAGAATATGAAATCTCAGCACTCTTGAGTCGGAAAAACTGAAGTGTAATTTGTGTTGTTTCATAAATTAGCTTTTGTACACAAGGGACAAGGAGGGACCAAAGAAAGGCATGCCATTCCATTTTGGTAGGTGGCAGGTTTAGTAAGCAAGGGAACTTAGGAAGTTTGTCTTGGACTGCTGCAAGACGAGTAGATCTCTGCATCTGCACTCTAGAATCTTCAAAGTTTATAGAGTGGCCTTACCTGAATTCAGTCAAATGTATAGTCCAGGCAGTTTCCACAACACATTGCTCTCTCAAGGCTGTGTTCTTGAAACAGCCCTGCGCTGTGGGGACAGTAGGAAGAATATAGCGGATGAGGAGCCTGGTCTAGCTTGTGGATCAACCAGCAGTCATTCCTCTCAGTGACCTCCAACAACTTGAGCTTCTGAATTCCCCTCACAGGATCAGGCTGATCCTGCTTGTGAGAGACTTCACTTGAAAGCTACACCTGGTTTGGCCCCTTCCCTACACTTAGCTATTTCCCCAACTCCTTTACCAATGTCTACTGGGACCATCCCTTTCTCTTAATAGCTAAGGACATTTTTACATAGTTGAAATCGTACCACATACACAACCATTTACTTTTATCCCATTCAGCATTTTTTCAACCATGTCGTAAGTTGCTACATAATCTTCCACTGGTGTCTGAGTGTGTAATACACATTTTAAATATGTCAAATATTTATGCTGTTGGTTTAACTTTATAAAAAATGTCCTGATGAATAATTCAACCTTTTCCTCATTGTAGTATCCTGGGATACATTCGTAGAGTACATATGAACATTTTTATAATTTGTACTTGGCAAAAGTTTGACTGATTTAAAAAGACACTATTAATGAATGGGTACACTTGTTCACCACTTCCTTGGCAACACTGAACAAGATCATTTTAAGCATTGTTTGCATCTTACTTATTTTGTAGTAGTAACTATGGTAGCAATAGTCATACTGACAAACATCTATCAAGTACTTACTTTGTGCTAGGTATTTTATTAGGTCTTTGCCGAGATTATTTTATTTAATCCTTTAAGCAACCATGTGAGGTGATTACGCGATATGATGAAGGAACTGAAATTAAGAAATGTAAACACTTTGCAAGGGATTTTATGGCTGGTAGGTGACCAATATATGAGTTGAGGTAGGAATTTGCAAACCTGTACCCCATCAATTTTCTACCAGCTTCTTTGCTTAATTTTTATTACTAGCTGCTTTAAAAATTTATTATTTATAAATAATTTTTCTTCTCATATGAATTATCTTGACAATTCATCAACTGAAATATTGAAGTCTTCTCTCATCACTTTGTGTGATCTTTATATATGCTATATATGGGAACCCTCTGTTAATAATATTTGTTGAAAATGTTGGAGTCTATTTTTATTTTTAGATTATTTTATTATACATATCAACCATTTTATTTTTTCTCTATGTAACTTTTTCAAATTAATTGAAGCAGCAAACATTATTCTTCCAAAGAGCTGATATGCTTTTCAATTTTTAAAATTTCAGTTTTTAGATTTTTAAAATATTTATTTAATATAAATTGGTTATATGTACATATATAAAAGTACATAAAATATACTTTTGGTATAGTGACTATTTTGAAGGTAAGGAGAGTGAACTGATAGCAAAATATAGTGTTTCAGCAAATGAATATGCAAATTGATGGTGTTGTGTGAGGGAAGGAATTAACATGAATGGAATATGTGTTTTGTGATAGCATTTTACGTATAGACATGAAATCTGGTTAGACTTTTCTATTAACCCACTCTTGTTGTGACAGAAGCCTAAACTAGGGTATTTGCAATAAAAGAAAAAAGAGAGCAGCCACACAGGCTCAGATACTATGTCTCTCCTTTTCTCTCTATGCCACTCATTGAGTATCTACCACTATATCAGATGGAGCATACTGAAGGATTTCTAATAATTTTGGGCTTTACATAGAAAAACACTATTTTTGATAAAAAAATTTATGTGAGCAATTCAGGTAAAAGCAGGTTTATTTTTATTTTGCACCCCATTGTGGGTTTTTAGAATTGATTGTGGCTGAACAAGCTGCTACTCAGGAGATTATTGTCTGCTGAACCAGAGGAGTCATGTTGGCATCTGTCTGTCATGGACTTAAATATTCTTATGGATGTAGTATGACTGGAAGTAAATTCTGCTCTTTTGCTCTTTAGCTGTCATTGATAGCTGTTTGCTCATCTTCTAGTTTCTATGACTTGTTCCAAAGGCAGTTCTTGTGATGTTGGAAAGAGGAGAACAGAGTACAACCCACAATTGGCCTCATTTAAAACATGTTAAACTAGTTAACCCAGATACTTTTATAGTTTGGGTGACAATGTTTTATAATATTTGAGGAATACAAGGAAGCAATAAATATAATAATGGCTGACATTTGAATAGAAGCTTACTGTTTACACATACTTTCGTAATATATTATTTAATTTTCATAATAGCATGAGGTAGAATTATCTTGAACCTAGAACCTGAGTTGAGTTTTCAAGCCTTATACAATGCTGGAATTAGTAGAAAAGAGGCTTAGAGTTGTTCAATGACAAATTTCAGACATAAAGGGCTGGTGGCATGAAAGAGATTCTCCATCTTAATTTCAGAAGGGAAACACAAACAAATGGATAAACAGAAGGAGAGGGGCAAAAACTGAAAAAGCGTATCTGAGGAAGAAATTCCTCATAGTGAAGACGGAGTGTCTAGGGAAATTTTAGCTTTTCTTCTTTAGAATGATTCACACAGAGGCACTTGGGTGGTTCAGTCGGTTAAACATCCACCTCTTGACTTTGGCTCAAGTCATGATCTCACAGTTTGTGAAGTGGAGCCCCACAGTGGGCTCTGCATTGACAGTGTGAAGCCTACTTGGGGGATTCTCTCTCTCCCTCTCTCTTGCCCCTCCCCCGCTCTCTCTCTCTAAATAAATAAACATTTAAACAAAATATTCCTACATGTTTAAGTCTGATAGCTAGAAGTTAAATAATGGGCATCTTCAAATCACATGAGAGGTTTTTAAGAAGTGACTTTACACTCTTCAAGGTTGATGATAATGATGAAGGTTAATGTTTACTGAGACTTACCATGGATCACATATTGTGTTGAGAGATTTACCTAAAATGTGTCATAATAACCTGATGAAACAAGTCTTATTAAACTCCTTTTCAAACAAGGGAAAAAGAAGCATAGAGAGATTGAATAACAGCTAGTAACTGGATGAGCTGTGGTTGGATATCAGGCTACCTGATGCCCAAGTTTGCACATTTAATGTTTATGCTACAGGACAGATATCAGAGACATCCTAGCAGACTTAGCTGAACAAAAACACCGCTGTGTAGCTGTATAATCTAATCAGGTGAAATCTTAAGTTTCTCACAATAGTCACTGATTATTTATGTCAGTGGCCTTCATGAAGCAGCCTGGAAAACCTCTTGTTGTGCAGGCCATTGGGTCAAATTCCGTTCTCCCCTGGACTGCTGAGAAAATGCCTGGTACCTTCATGAGGTAGCCAACATGACCAGAAGTGGGAAGGAGGGCAGCCTACACAGCAGCAGCTCTATCATCTCAGAGTTTGGCTTTGCTCTATTGCTAATCATGCCTATTTTATAGATGAGGAGCCTGAGGCTTGAGGACATTCTTTCATTATTTATTTTTTATGTTTATTGATTAATTTATTGTTTAGTATTATTGGAAAGCAGGGAACAATGTTTTGAATTTGAAGAGGTTCTCCTTAAATACACATGGTGGGTGTGAAAGATAAAGACCTGAAGACTCCTTTGGAAAGCTACCCTAGAAACTGAAAACTCCAGAATATCAATCAATCTAGATAATCTCCTTTTATCTTTTAAGTTTTTATTTTAATTCCAGTTACCATACAGTGTAATATTAGTTTCAGGTGTACAATATAGTGGTTCAACAATTGCGTATATCACCCGGTGCTCCTCATGACAAGTGTGCTCCTTAATCCCCATCACCTATTTCATTCTTCCCCCCACTCTCCTCCCCTCTGGTAACCATCAGTTTGTTCTCTATAATTAAAAGTCTCTATCTTAATTTCTCTCTCTCTCTCTCTTTCCTACCCTCGCTTTGCTCATTTGTTTTGTTTCTTAAATTCCACACATGAGTGAAATCATGTGGAATTTATCTTTCTTTGACTTCCTTTAGCGCTATACTCTCTAACTCCCTCCATGTCATTGCAAATGGCAAGATTTTATTCCTTTTATGGATAAATAATATTCCATTGTATATATCTACCACATCTTCTTTATCCATTCATCAATCAATGGACAATTAGGGTGCATCCATATTTGGCTATTGTAAATGCTTCTATAAACATTGGGGTGCATATATCCTGTTCAATAAGTGCTTTTGTATATTTTGGATAAATATTCAGTAGTGTGATTGCTGAATTATAGGGTAGATCTATTTTTAAGTGTTTGAGGAACCTCATACGATTTTCCACAGAGGCTGCACCAGTGTTCATTCCCAGCAATAGTGCAAGAGTGTTCCCCTTTCTCCAGATCCTTGACAACACCTGCTGTTTCTTGTGTTTTTGTTTCAGCCATTCTGATAGGTGTGAGGTGGTATCTCATTGCAGTTTTGATTTGCATTTCTCTGATGATGAGTGATGTTGATCTGATCTGCTCATGTGTCCGTTGGCTATATGGATGTCTTCTTTGAAGAAATATCTGTTCAGGTCTTCTGTCCATTTTAATTGGGTTATTTGTTTTTTTGGGTGTTGAGTTGTATAAGTTCCCTATATATTTTGGATACTAACCCTTTATTGGATATGTCATTTGCAAATATCTTCTCCCATTCAGTAGGTTGCCTTTTAGTTTAGTTGATTGTTTTCTTTGCTGTGCAGAAGCTTTTTATTTGATATAGTCCCAGTGGCTTATTTTTGCTTTTGTTTCCATTGCCTCAGGAGGCATATCTAGAAAAAAGTTGCTATTGCAGATGTCAGGTTACTGCCTCTGTTCTCTTCTAGGATTTTTATGTCTTAGGTCTCACATTTAGGGCTTTAATGAATTTTGAATTTATATTTGTGTGTGGTATAATAAAGTGGTCTGGCTCCTTCCTTCCTTCCTTCCTTCCTTCCTTCCTTCCTTCCTTCCTTCCTTCCTCTCTCTTTCTCTCTCTCTCTCTCTTTCTTTCTATGTTGCTGTCCAACATTCTCAACACTACTGTTGAAGAGACTGTCCTTTTCCCATTGCATGTTCTTTCCTTCTTTGTGAAAGATTAATTGACCATATAGCTGTGAGTTTTTATGGGTTTTCTATTTTGTTCTATTGATCTTTGTGTCTATTTTTGTGCCAGGAGCATACTGTTTTGATTACTGTAGCTTTATAATATAACTTGAAGTCTGGAATTGTGATGCCTTCAGCTTTGCTTTTCTTTTTCAAGATTGCTTTGGATATTCAGGGTTTTTTATGGTTCCATACAAATTTTAGGATTGTTTGTTCTAGTTCTATGAAAAATGCTGTTGGTATTTTGATAGGGATTGCATTAAATATGTAGATTTCTTTGTGTAGTACAGATATTTTAACAATATTTGGTCTTCCAGTCCATGAGCATAGATGTCTTTGCATTTCTTTGTGTCATCTTCAGTTCTTTTCTCAATGTTTTATAGTTTTTAGAGTACAGGTTTGGTTAGGTTATTCCTAGGTATCTTATATTTTTAGTGAAATTATGAATGAGATTGATTTCTTATTTTCTCTTTCTGCTGCTTCATTGTTAGTGTATAGAAATGCAACAGATTTCTGTACATTGATTTTGTATCCTGGAACTTTACTGAATTTGTTTATCAGTTCTAGCAGTTTTTGGGTGGAGTCTTCTGGGTTTTCTATATGTAGTGTCATGCCATATACAAATAGTGAACATTTTACTTTTTCATTTCCAATTTGGATGCCCTTAACTCCTTTTTGTTGTCTCATAGATGTGGCGAGAGCTTTTACTATTATGTTAAATAGAAGTGGTGACAGTGGACATCATTGTCTTGTTCCTGACCTTAGGGGAAAGGCCATCATTTTAAAACTCTGTAAGAGATGATGTTATCTGTGGGTTTTCATCTAATGTTTTTATTGTGTTAAGTTATAGTGCCTCTAAACCTATTTTGTTTAGAGTCTTTTATCATAAATGGATTTTGTACTTTGTCAAATGTATTTTCTGCATCTATTGAAATGGTGATATGGTCCTTATCCCTTCTCTTATTGATGTGATGTATCATGTTGATTTACTTGTGAATATTAAATTACCCTTGCCAATACAGATATAAATCCCAGTTAATTATGGTGAATGATTTTTCAAATGTATTTTGGGATTAGGTTTGCTATTATTTTGTTGAGGATTTTTACATATATACATATATGTTCATTAGAGATATTGACCTGCAATTCTCTTTTTTTTTTTATGGTATCTTTATGTGGTTTTGGTATCAGGGTAATGCTAACCTTGTAGAATGAATTTGTAAGATTTCCTTCTTCTTATTTTTTTGAATAGTTTGAGAAGGATAGGTATCAACTCCTCTTTAAATGTTTGGTAGAATTCTACTATGAACCCAACTGGTCCTGGACTTTTGTTTGTTGGGAGTTATTTCTTCATGTTTCAGTTTTCGTAGTTTATGTTTTTAGGAATTTATCCATTTCTTCTAGGTTGTCCAATTTGTTGGTACATAGTCTTTCATAATGTTCTTTTATAATTGTTTGTATTTCTGTGGTTTTGGTTGTTATTTCTCCTCTCTTATTTGTGATTTTATGTATCTGACTTCTCTGCTTTTCTTCATAAGTCTGTCTAGAGGTTTATCAATTATATTGACTTTTTTCCAAAGAACTAGGTTATGGTTTCATTGATTTGTTCTATGTTTGATTTTTTTAGTTTCCACATCATTTATTTCTGCTCTAATCTTTATTATTTCTTTCCTTCTGGGGCTTTAGACTTCATTAGTTATTCATTTTTAGCTTCTTTAGGTGAAAGGTTAGGTTATTTATTTGAGATTTTTCTTTTGAGGTAAGCCTGTATTTCTATAAACTTACATCTTAGAAGCACTTTTGCTGCAACCCAAAAGTTTTGGACCATTGTTTTCATTTTCATTTGTTTCCATGTACTTTTTTATTTCCTTGTTGACCCATTTATTGTTTAGTAGCATGTTTTTTTTTTTTTTTAATTTAATGTTTTTTATTTATTTTTGAGAGAGAGAGAGACAGAGAGAGAGTGCATGAGCAGGGGAGGGTCAGAGAGAGAGGGAGACACAGAATCTGAAGCAGGCTACAGGCTCTGAGCTAGCTGTCAGCACAGAGCCCAAGGTGTGGCTTGAACCCATGAACCATGAGATCATGACCTGAGCTGAAGCTGGACGCTTAACCGACTGAGCCTCCCAGGTGCCCCGAGTAGCATGTTGTTTAACCTGCATGTATTTGTGGTCTTTCCAGCTTTTTTCTTGTGGTTGATGTCTAGTTTCATACCAATGTGTCAGAAAAAATGCATAATATGGCTTCAATATTCTTAAATATGTTGAGATTTGTTTTGTGGGATAATTTGTGATCTATTCTGGAGAATGTTCCATATGTACTTGAAAAGAATGTATATTCTGCCATTTTAGGATAAAATGTTCTGAATATCTGTTAAATCCATCTGTTCTAGTGCATCATTTGAAGTCATTGTTTCATTGTTGATGATCTTTCCATTGATGTAAATGGGGTATTCTAATCTTCTATTATAGTGTTATTATCAATTAGTTCTTTTATGTTTGTTTTTAACTGTTTAATGTATTTGGATGCTTCTATGTTGGGTGCATAAAAATTTACAGTTGGTATATCTTTTTGGATTGTCCTCTTTATTATTATATAGTGTCCTTTATCTCTTGTTACAGTCTTTGTTTTAAAGTTATTTTGTCTGATATAAGTGTTGCTACCTGGTTTTCTTTTGACATCCTTTTGCATGATAGATACTTCTCCATTCCCTGCAGGCATCGTTATGCCAAAAATGAATCTCTTGTAGGCAGCATATACATGGATCTTATATTTTTATCCATTCTTTCAACCTATGTTTTTTGATTGGAATGTTTAGTTCACTTACATTGAAATTAATTATTGGTAGACATGTATTTGTTGTCATTTTATTGTCTGTTTTGTGGTTATTTCTGAAGATTTTCTCTGATCCTTTCTTGTTTTCTCTGATCATTTTTCATGTTTTTCTGATTTTATTTAGAGATATATTTGGATTTCTTTTTCTTTATTCTTTACATATTTATTACAGGTTTTTGTTACATGGTTACCATTAGGTTTGTATATAATCTCTTCTGCATATAGCAGCCTATAATAAGTTGATGGTCATTTAAGTTTGAACCCATTCTTTACTCTTTTCCTTCCTACATTTTAGGTATATGGAGTTATATTTTATATCCTTTTATTTTGTGAGTTCTCTTACTATTTTTTTTGCAGAAATACTCATTTTTTACTGCTGTTGTTGTTTCCTACTTTTATGCTGTCACTTTTTATCTGTCTTTTCCACTCAAAGAATCCCTTTTCATATTTCTTCCAGGGCTGGTTTAGTGATCATAAACTCATTTAGTTTTTGTCTGGGGAGCTCTGTATCTCTTTTCTGAATGATAACCTTGCTGGATAAAATAGTTTTGGCTGCAGATTTTTTTTTGCCACTCAGTACTTTGAATATATCATACCATTCCCCTTTGGCTTGCAAAGTTTCTGTTGAAAAATCCCCTGCTAAACTTATGCGGTTTCTCTTGTAAGCTACTTTTGTCTTGCTGCTTTAAATGTTTTTTTCTTTATCACTGTATTTTGCCATTTTAAATACAGTATGTCTTTGTGTGGATTTGCTTTTGTTAATTTTGATGGCGTTCTCCATGCCTCCTGGATCTGGATGTCTGTTTCCTTTCCCAGATTGGGGAAATTTTCAGCTTTTACTTCTTGAAATAAATCTCTCCCCCCCCGCTTTTCTCTCTCTCTTTCTTCTGGAACTCCTATAATATGCATGTTGTTACATTTGATGGAGTCCTTGAGTTCCCTAAGTCTATTCTCATTTTGCATAATTCTTTTTTATATCTTTTGTTCAGATTGATTACTTTCCATTACTCTATCTTCTAGGTCACTAGAATTCGTTCCTCTGCTTCTTCCATCCTGCTGTTCCTTCCATCAACTGTGTTTCTCATTTCATTTATTGAGCCATTTATCTCTGCTATATAATTCCTTATCTCTTTGTTAAGGGTCTCACTGATGTCCTCCATGCTCTTCTCAAGTCCAGTGAGTATTCTCCTGATCATTGCTTTAGATTTTCTATCGGGAATGTTACTTATATCTGTTTCACTTAGATCTTTGGCTGTGACCTCGTCCTCTTCTTTCATTTGGGACAAATTCCTCTGTCTTCTCATTTTGTCTAAGTCTTGTGCTTGCTCTTCTGTGTGTTAGGAAAGGCAGCTATACCTCCTTTTCTTGAGGATAAAGACTGTATGAAGAAGAGATTTTGCAGTTTTGTACTGTGTGGTATTCCCTGTTTCCCAGGGCCTGGTGCTTCCATAAGTGTCTCCAGTGTGTGCTGTGTGTGCTCTGCTGTTTTATCCTGTTCACTTTGTCCTTCAGGCCAGCTGTCTGCCAAGCTTCTCTTTGCCTGATATGGACAGTGTTTGGCCCCAGACCTGAATGTGGTGCTCTTTATATAGGTGTGCTCTATTTGGTTTGTGAAATGAAACCTATTGCCACCTTTGCTGGAACCGAGGCTCTGCAAATCTCCTGCATTGTGAGGCATGTGTGAGTGGATGTTTGGGCTGATTTTCTTGGGGAGATGACTTGCCACACTGGGACTGGGGCAAGTGAGACTGGGAATGGCAGTTCCACCAGAGCATGGTAACAGAGTTTGGTGTAAACAAGTTAGGTAGCAAAAGTCCATGTTATGCTGGTTCCTGCAGATGTCCTCTGCTTATGCTGAGGTGCTGGGGAGAGAAAAGGCATGGGTCAATTACTTTGTTCCTGGAGGTGTCTCTCTGTGAATGCTGTCTGTCTGGGACATTCTCTGAGAGAAGAAAATATCCTCTCCACCATGTGCTCTAGGCACCCTTCAGATTGCTGTTTCCATGCTGTATGTTCCTGAGTTGTTTGCCTACTTTCTCTTCAAGAGCAATCCCATTGTCCTAAGGGCTTTCCCAGAGTCAAGCATGCTGACATTTAGAACTCCAGGTTTTGAGCCCTACTCTTTGCAAGAACTCATGAGATTTAGCCACTCTTGCTTTCTAAGCCAATTGTTATGGGGATCCATTTTCTCCATTTGGGCTCCCCTGTGTGCTAGTCTGCCTCTCACACTTCTCTGTGAGCTCTGCTCCCTCCACAATGTGCTGCCCAAGATCTGTTTTTGTCTCAAGAGGCGTCTCTGCCCTTCTTCCCTTCTTCCATGTGTCCTCTTCTTTACTTTTAGTAGTGGAGTTAGTTCTGCCAGTCTTGAGGTTAGTTTCTGGGATATTTAGGATGATTTGATAGTTATAGTTGTATTCATGGGATGATGCAAGCCTAGGTCCTCCTCTTCTGCCACTGTCTTCCAATCCATTCTATCTAGATATTTTCTTTAGAGAGTAAAAACGTTCTATGTTTTGTTTGGTTCTAAAGATATTAGATTCTAATAGCGACTGAGCTATTTTCTCTGACAAGAAAATAAAGTGGTTTTTTTTTTTTCTTATAATGGTAACTTCCTTGTTTCTTTCCTTTTCAGAGAATGTGTGTTCTGTCAGCAGCTAAAAGTACAGATCTGGGTGTTGATCAAGAATGTGAAGTGAGGCCTGAGAAAATGCAGAACTGAGGTAAAAATTTCCAGGAAACACTGTAAAACCTATCATGATATTCTGTGGTATTTCAAGTGCTTATAGAAAGGTGAACCTGAGGTGAATATGAAAAAGGTAAAGGCCCAGCTTAGTTTGAGAAACAGAGAAGTCTGAAAAGCAAAATGTGAATTTTTATTTTCAGTGTGGTATAAGGGTGGCTTTCCACTTTTGTTGAAAAGAGAACGGATTAGTGTACCTCAGTTGGATGAAACAAATCTTTTATCATGATCCTTAAGGCTTTGCCATTTCCTCTGTCTGAAATGCCTCTCCTGATGTTATTTATTTGGTGGCTTCATTCTCATCATTCAGGTCTCAGCTCAAATATCATCCCCTTAGAAAGTCTTTACTAGACCACCCTAATTGATCTTTGTACCCCGAACCATCTTGTGTGCTCATCCATGGCTCTCCTTTCTGGTGGGATGCATGGGAAGATGATGCTTCCCTGACACCCTTGCAATTGGGCAGGACTCTGGCAAAGTTTTGGCCATTAGGGCATAGATGAAAGTGATGTGATTATGCAGTCTCATCAGCCTTGGTGCTCTCCAGATATGAGAATGACATGGAGGAGAACTCCACTGATGTGTTGTGTAGAGGGACATACATAAGGAATAGACTCCAACTTGTCCCCTTATGACACTGAGATATTTGGGATTGTTTGTTATTGCAATTTAGACCCCATCTGGCCTAAAACAGCATCCTCTTTATTTTCTTTATAGCACCCTTAAAATAATCTCATGTACTTATTACTAGTCTGTCCCCCCCCCCCCCTTCAAACATTGACAGATGCAGGTAGTACACAATAGCTAAAGGATTAACTATCTATATTGTCTGTGGATCCCCATCTTTCTTAAACAAGTCTTTCAGAACAGCCCTTAGACACTCTGATAATTGCTTTGGCACAAATCTGGTAAATAGGAGTTATCCATGAATGGCCCTTGTTGAATTAGGCTAAGTTCCCACTACCTCAATTTCTCCCTGTCCTGGTTCATTTCTTCTGATGGAGGGAAGTATATAACTTATTCCAGAAGGGCTATCGACTGAACAGTATCTGAGAGAATGGATATTGCTTCACATCCCTAGCAAGGTTCTCCTCCAAACATGTATATAGAAAAGAAGAAGGTGGTGAAATTTCCAGAGGCTACACAGAATCTATTGTCCCTATTCCTCACTCTGTTCAGCTACTAGAACTGATATCATAGGCAAAAGGAATATGGTGACCCTTGCTTTGCCGCTCACCAGCCCTACTTTGGACATGTTGATTTAATGTAAAAAAAAAACAAAAACCTTTTTTAAAAAAAAAGAAAACCTCAGAATTCACTGTTAAACTCTTGGATTTATGCCCTCTACATCCTGATGTAGATTCCTCTCTTAACTTTGTTGGCTTTAAAGTGTCTCAATGCAGTTTTGATTTGCACTTCTCTTTTTATGATTCCGGTTAATCATCTTTAAATTGTCCAAGAACCATTTATGTTTTAAGATTCTGTCCTTTTTTTAAAAAAATAGTTTATTGTCAAGTTGGTTTCCATATAACACTCAGTGCTCATCCCCACAAGGGCCCTCCTCCATGCCCATTACCCCCCTACCCCTCTCCCCCACCCCCATCAGTCCTCAGTTTGTTCTCAGCATTCAAGAGAGTCTCATGATTTGCCTCCCTCCCTTTCCCAACTATTTTTCCCCTTCTTCTCCCCCATGGTCCTCTGTTAAGTTGAGATTTGTCATAGGCTTATGACAAAACAACTCTTTCTACTTTAGTTTTCCACAGCTTCCTCAAGCCATGTCCCCAAACTATGGGTGCTCAGTGTTTTCTCCAGGTTTCTCATTGATTTTATGCTTGGAGACAGTGTTCTTCATCTTTCCATGTTTATCTCATTTTAATTCAACATTATGCATTTTTTTGTCTTTGTATGGAATTACTTTCCAGTAGTAATTTGACTAGCCAATATCTCCTAGCTGATACATTCACTAAGATTATTTTATTACTGTGCAGTTCCTTATAGTCTTATCAACTGTAAAACAAACAAAAACAAAAACAAGAACAAACAAAAAAATGAAGACCTTTCCCTCTTTTTGTTAAAATCCAAGAAGACTGGATATTCTTTCACTGAAGAGAGAGTGATCAACACCATCAATGTGAGAAATTATCCTACAGCTTTTGGGCTGATAAGACTATTTGCACGTAGGTAGAGTGTAAAGCATTTCTTGCATCTGGATACAAATGCACAGTAAGGTTGTAGAGTGACTTTGCAAAGAGGATTGATATGTAAGATATGTAAGAGTCCTTGGCAAAAATGCGGGCATGGAGAAAGATTGTGGGGTGTGGTGGCATCTTCCCTCTATGTTCTGATGTAGATCCCTCTCTTAACTTTGTTGGCTTTAAAGTGTCTGGATTTTGATATTGGACATGACACAATATCCATATCCTCTGGCTAAGGGCTTTCAAAGTTTAAGCACAGCACCCTAGCTTTCCTATATAGTAAGCACACAGTCACATTATCTGGATAGTTAGTAGCATAACACAGATAATTTTGACAAGATAAATGTGGCCCAGGCCTCGCTTGATGGGCATGTGAACTGAGCAATAACATAGGCCTGGGCTCAGTAGGGCTTCATGCTTGTTGATGCTCTGCTGTCTCCATGATGAAGTTTCTTAGTAATTTTTGAAAAAGGGGCCTGGTCCCTCATTTTCATTTTGCCTAAGCCCCACAAATTATGTAGTTAGTCCTTCCTCATGTGAGGTTAGATTGCCTGGAGAATCAAGTCTGTTTATAGAGCAGGGGCCATTGTGAAGCACCTGTGAATATATTTCCTTCCATTAAGGTGACTGACACTTCTGTTTATATTTTGATTGGAAGTGACAACAGAAAAGGATGTATATTTATTTTAATCTTTTATACCTTACTTTAGAAAGCAGACCAGATATAGGCATGAAGAGCAAATGGATGAGTGCAATATTTTCCTTGCGCTCCTATGCTCCCGAGAATACCATTAAGATCTGTTTCAAAACTGTAGTAAGCATAGTCATTTCTTTCCCACAGAGATCTGGTAGGTATTATTCCTGCATACAAATTTCTTTTTAAAATCTTAATTCAAGTTACTTGCAAAGAAGACATCCACAAAGACTTGAAAATTTAAATTTTCCTCTTTGAGCCTAGAGATTTTACTTTTCTTAATTTTAAGGCTTACTTTATTTTTATTTTTCAAATTTTTATTTAAATTCTAGTTAGTTAACATGTAGTGTGATTTCAGGAATAGTATTTAGTGATACATCACTTACAGGCAACACCCAGTGCTCATCCCAACAAGTGCCCTCTTTAATGCCCATCACCCATTGAGCCTAATCCCCACCCACCTCCCTACATCAACCCTCAGTTTGTTCTCTATAGTTAACTCTTTTATGGTTTGCTTCCCTCTTCCCCCCCACCCCATGTTCATCTGCTTTGTTTTTTTTTAGTTTCACATATGAGTGAAGTCATACAGTGTGTTTCTCTGACTTATTTTGCTTAGCATAATTCACTCTAGCTCCACCCCTATTGTTGATTTGATGGTTGAGTAATATTCCATGATATAATATATGTTATTATACATATTCTATATATGTATTATATTTATATAGTATTTAAATATTATATATACATATATGCATACACACACACACAATACATCATCTTTATCCATTCATTAGTTGGTGGACATTTAGGCTAATTCCATAATTTGTCTATTTTTGATAATGCTGTTACAAACATCAGGAGAGCCTACATTTTTTTTGCCATTTTTGGTAAGTGGTTACAAAACCATTCAATACTAAAGTAACCTTCCAAATTAAGATACTCAAAGGTTTAACCTGAAAGTATTCTAAATAATAAGTCCATTTCCCTTCTTTGAATCTACAAATTTAAGAAAAGTGGATAATCTGTACTCAAAGGGTAAAACTCAAAGCAAGCATGTGTTGTCCTATGTTAGGATGAAACAACAAACATGCCCTTTAGAAGCAAAAACAAAGTTAGGCTGACTTCAATGTCAGGGATGCCATTACACAACCAGTGCCCTGTGTCATAATTGGAAATGTGAGAACCTATTTACTAAAGAGAATTCTCATCTCTCTTAGAGCCCTAAGGCAGGGAGGAGTACATGCAAAGCCATTTTTGTTTCTACCAACCAGGACCTCTTGGTTTGGGTACGACCATTGTGCTACTGCCTATGACAGATGCCAGTGATTTATGATACATTCCTTTATTTTGTGTACTTTTTTGCTCCATGAGATTAAAACCCATAACACCTTAAACACAGGGAGAGAGTTCAATTTTATAATCAGTGCTTCTAGCTCAGGTATACTATTACTTTTGAAAACTCCCCAAATAAATATTGCTGGAAATCCTAGATAGCCCCATTTATGCCAGTGAACTGAAGACATAGGTCACTTGTCTTCATCTACAAAGGCAACATGGAAACTGTGGTTGAGGTATTGTCTTTAGAATCTGATCTTTTTTATCTGTCTAAATTACTTTGAATTGAATCCATTTTTCAATTTGGTTAACTCACCTTATTAAACTTTAATATATTTTTAATTGATAATGTTTTGGTTGCCTTTTGTTATCTCAATAAGAGGTATTGCTTTTCAATTTCCTGTAACTTTTAGACACATCTAAATAAGCAGAGAGTGAATTTTTTCATTCAATCTGATTCTACAATGCTCTGTTTATAATAATAATTAAGAATTTATTGCCTTAGCCTTGCAGCTGGCTCAGTCCAGCAGGAGCAGTTAATTTAATTTCAAGTGCCCGGAGTCTTTTTGTTATTGAGAATCTGTTCTTGAATGAGGTTACATTTGCTGGGTTATTCCATTGAGGCTCCTCTTGGGGAACTTGACCAAATTGTCACTGTCTTTCACCAATCTGAGTTAAAGCTGGAATAGCAGGTGGTCAGAAACCCTATAAGTATCATGAATTTAACAAGTTATTCAAAATTTAATGCATAATATTCATGCCACTTTGGGTTTTTTGTGCATATTAAGCCTTTTATATGCATGTGTTCATTTAATCCTCCAAAAAACCTCATATAACATTATTACCAGAGAGGTGAGAATTTGTCTGAGCTCATAAAATACAACAGTGTTGAAGTTGTGCTTCAAACTGAGGTCTGACTCCAAAACTCCAGGCTTTTAGCTACTTGTCACTTAAAATTTCTAATATGAAAACCAAATAATTTTTGTTGAGTCCTATTAAGGTAGAATTATTCCCTTCAAGGATTTTGGTAAATAAATAATATCTTTATATCATTGTCCATTTAGATTCCATTTAGTGCTCTCTTTAGTCTTGTTTTACTCCTTAGTTTGCTCTTTGTCTTTTCTAAAAGACAGATACTTCACATATGTACATTATTGCTTTCAGGGGGAGAAGTACAATTCTTGGTAATGCTAATTTTCACCTATTACAAACTGTAAAATATGAACACCACTAATTGTACCAGAATATCATTTCCATTGCTAGATATAATAAGTTTAGGGGCAGTTATACAATTCAGAGCATATCATCATCATCATCATCATCATCATCATCATAATTATCATCATGATGAATAATAAGAGCAGCTTTTATTGAGCATTTACTCTTTACCCAGGCTTACTCTAAGTGATTATGAATATTGCATTTAATCCTCACAATGCCTATACAAAATAGGTAGTACTAATATTCTAGAGGGTTTCATAGAGGGTGAATCTGAGATTCAGAGTCAAATAAATTTGTTCAAGATAATGGAGAAAACTCATGATTTAAGACTTGGACATCCTGGACTCCTATCTAACTCTGCCTCCTACTAACTACTAACTCTGTAGCATCAGTTATTTCATTTACTGTCTCTAGGCTTATACTTTTGAATTATGAAATTAGTAATATTTCATGAAAGAAAATTTGGAAAATATATAAAAATTGCTGGAGACAGGAAAATAGTCACCTATTTGATGGTACTAATCAAACACAGTTACTATTATATGTTGGTAGCTTTATTTATATATTTAGCAATGAAGAGAGTTGTTTTTCTTTTTCTTATCCTTTTAAAAATAAAGTTGCAATCATACCACATGTTGAATTTTTTAAAAATAGACATTTTCCTAGAACTATTTTAGATTTACAAAAAAATGTTTGGAAGATAGCAGAGTTCCCATAATCCCCACACTGAATCTCCCTTACTACTAACACCTTACATTAGTAGATGTATTTGTTATAATTAAAGAACAAATATTAATATATTTTTATAGTACTGTATCTTACATTATTATGAGGCCCATAATTTATTCATATTCCCTTAATTTTTTAAAATATCCTTTTTCTGTCCAGGATCACATACGGGATGTCACATTCCATTTAGTTGTTATGTTTCCTTAGTTTCCTCTTGGCTGAAAGAGTTTTTCAGACTTACTTTGTTTTTGATGATCTTAGCAGTTGTTAGGAATACTAGTTAGGTATTTTGAAGAATGTCCTTCTATAGAATTTACCTGAATTTTTTCCCTCCCATTAGTATATTGGCATTATAGTTTTTTGGGAGGCAGACCACAGAAGTAAAGTGCCATTTTCATCACATCATATCCAGGGTACATCTATCATCATGCTGCTTGACCTTGATCACTTGGATGAAATAGTATTTGCCAGGGTTCCCTACTTTAAAGTTAATCTTTTCCCCTCCTCCCACATTATATTCTTGAGACAGAAGTCACTTCTGTACAGACCATACTTAAGGCTTTGAAATATATATATGTGTGTGTGTGTGTATATATATATATATATATATATAATTTTATTTTTAAACATTATTGGTCTTTTCCATATTGTGCAATCTGCATAAACATTTTTTAAATTCCTATTCACCATCCTCTGGTTTACTAAACTACTTTATCAAACACATTTAGATTGTTCCTTTTTTTTCTTTTTGTTTATTTTCAAAAAGAATCTTACAAGTAGGGTTACAAGGTTAAGGGTAGAAACATACTGAAATTCTTGGTGCATATAGTTCCACCAAAGAATTGTACCAGTTTACACTCCCAGTATAACTATATGAAAATGGATCTTTTACTTGCCCCTCTATAAGTTGCTTATTATTATGTACGTTTTTGGTTAAGTTTCTGGCAAAATGGAGTTTTACTGTTATTTTAATTTGTATTGATTTTATGATTACTAAAGTAGACAATTTCCAATGTATTTCTTTTTAAAAATTTTTTAAAAATGTTTATTTATTTTTGAGAGAGAGAGAGAGAGCAAGAAGGGAGAGACAGAGAGAGAGGGAGACATAGAATCTGAAGAAGGCTCCAGGCTCTGAGCTGTCAGCACAGAGCCTCATGGGGGGCTGGAACCCATGAACTGTGAAATCATGACCTGAGCTGAACTCCGGTGCTTAATCTGAGCCACCTGGGTCCCCTAACCCATGTATTTCTTTTTTCTTTTTTTTTTTTTTACAAATAGTTTATTGTCAAATTAGTTTCCACATAACGCTCAGTGCTCATCCCCACAAGTGTCCTCCTCCATGCCCATCCCCCCTCCCCCCCACATCCATCAGTCCTCAGTTTTTGTCAGCATTCAAGAGTC